>NC_056731.1:1790924680-1791252180 GCF_019279795.1 Protopterus annectens
ATCCAGCAACAAATTAACCTTAATAACCCCATGATCACTGCACATCAATGGTGGTAAAACTTGACTTGAAGTAACAGTAATTTCTTTAGAAACACAAACAATGTCTAATATGTTTGTCCCCTGGTAGTTTTTTTTATAAACGGAAGCGATTGTTGCTCCTGAATATACGTTGTGAATAATTTCCTTACTAACATTGTTGAATCAATATTATTCCAGTCTGTTTCTGATAAATTTAAGTCCCCAGCTAATATTATTCTTCCCTCCTGTGTTTCATGTAAGAAATGTATGCATTCCTCTAGGTCATAAACACTTGACTTTGGTGGTCTATACACTCCAACAATTGTTATATGTTCCAGGGTTATCTTTAGTGTCAAAGTTACACAATCTGTAGTATCGGTGTTATCACTGAACATGTAATAATTACAGGTCTCATAATTATCTTTAATCCCTATCATGACACCTCCAACTGATTTTTTATTAGAATGTCTGTTACAGTAAAAACATTTATACCGTGACAGAACTGTATTTCAGTCATTGTTCTTTAACACAAATAATAACAACATCAGTCTTGTGGGAATGTAGTATTTTTCCAATAAAAAAAATTATTAAACTTCAGGGCTGCAGTGACCACACAAGCATGTTTGACACAACATGGTTTTAACTGAATAGATGAGGATGTTTGTGTGTGTGTGTGTGTGTGTGTGTGTGTGTGTGTGTGTGTGTGTGTGTGTGTGTGTGTGTGTGTGTGTGTGTGTGTGTGTGTGTGTGTGTGTGTGTGTGTGTGTGTGTGTGTGTGTGTGTGTGTGTGTGTGTGTGTGTGTGTGTGTGTGTGTGTGTATGTGTGAAGCCTGACAGGGAAATCAACAAGCTGTTGAGGGCTCAACCTTGCAGGACAAAAAGAACAGGGTAGGAATGGTTGCAGTCTTGCAGGAGGGGGTCTCTACCTAGCAAGACATAAAGAATAAAGAAAGACATGTTTCAGTCCTAAAGGGAGGTGCTCAGATTGACAGGGATCATGGAATAGGTCAGGACTGGCTACATTCTTGCTGGGTGGGTGCACAACTTGACAAGAAACACGGAATCGGCCAGGACAATTTGCGGTCCTGATGTGGTGGGAGGCTTCACCTTGAAGAAAGCAAGGACTAGGTCTGGCTAGGTTATTGTCATGTTATGCAGGGTTTGCAACACCACACAATATGCACACAGACTGCAAGATATATTACAAATAATAGGAGGTGTCCAGTACATGGGCACAGACTGTGCTGTCAGCACAGGTCAGATGGTCAGCAAGCAGTGCTAACATTCCTGCTCCTGCTGCTGCATTACTGCACCATGCGGAATGGTGATGGCACAGTAGAATATGGCAGTATGGCCACTGAATGAAGACTAGCAATAGTACTGAGAGAATTGTTGTCTGGCATGGACAGTAATGCATCTACACACTCACTGATCCAAGTGCAGAAACCACACTTGTTCCTGTCTTGTTTTTTAACTAAAGAAATGGCAACAACTGAAAAAGTTCACAACACCAGAGACAGGGGTGCTACCACAGGTTCTACACATACATGCCATTTAATGGAATTCCTGGTACCATCACTGGGAAATGTGAGAAAACCATTATACCTGGAGGCAGTCTTGATGTGGGAGCTAAGCTGGTGACAACTATCTGAGTGTCTGCAGTGGGTGCACTAGGTTAATAACAACATGTGTCATTACTGTAGGACGTGTAACTGTGGATGGTTTACTCAAGCAAAAACATATGCAGGCCTCTATCCAGTGGCCAGCAATATCCCAGTCATGGATGTTATGGTATGTTATCCACTGGCAGACCCATCTGTGATGTATAGTGCAAAAATGTACAATATCATGGGCACTAGCTATAGAGGCAGCCACAGGCACATGCTGCTCTGCTAATGCTGATGCTACTTCTAATATCATAGTATGAGCAAAGCTCTTGTAAACCAGAAGATCGTGGCATTCAAAATAAATGATAGCCACATTCTATAATGCTTATTTTACATTCTGTATCAAGTGTCTGTTATCAGCATGATGACACATATTTGTATGTCATTATACAATCATTACCATGCAATGGATACAGTGCCACTTCTCTAGTCTCGTGTCATACCATGCATGTCTCGGACTTGCTTTCCCTGAGAGTCACCACTCACTATGTTATCTCACATAATACAATGTGCTGTTTCTTTATGAATAGCCCTCAGAATGTTTGTATTGAGTAAACAATTCTATCTTATTAAAAAAGAACATTGTACAATTGTCTTGGTCCACCACAGAGCAGCATGGCATAAATGTCAATTTGGCAAATATTGCCTTATTTCATTTCAGAATAAGTTTGAAAATCACTTTTCAAACATTTTCTTTGTAACAGTCATTCAGAAACTATGCATTAAATAGCTTCATGAATAATTCAGTAGGCATTTGGCACATTTTTACTTTCTAGTTTGTAAAAGAATCCAGGATCTTGGCTTCTAGCTGCAGCTTTTTTATAGCTTTTAGCTTGCAAAACTCAGTGACAAGATCTTTTTGTAATGCTTCTTTTTTGCCAGATTTTTTTTATTTAATAATATTTCGAACAATAGGAACATTAAAATGTTGACACAAACACCATAATATTCCAAAAGTAGATAATAAGTACATAACAAGTGGAGCATAAACAACCTATAAGTGCAGAATGTTAATGGTTTTTGAGAAAGAAGATACCATTTGGCATAATGGCTAAGGTCTTCACCTCCCATTTACAAGCTTCAAGCCTGACCTATGGCCAATGCCAGTTTGGAGTTAGCATGTTCTCCCTGTGTCTCTGTAGGGATCACCCCCCCCCCTCCACATCTGAAAAACACATACTGAGTGTTTCCATATCAAGCTGACCAATAAATGGACCTGTTTTGTGCTGTATCCTCAGGGTAGCAGAACATGGATCAGACTGTGCACAGTGCCAAGGCTAGCCATTTGGTGGTGTAAAATACGACTCTAGGTAATTCGGTTGTATTGACTAATGTTGTCACTGAAAAGTGTTTGAGAATCTGACCTATGCAGGTTCACGGAGGGGTATATGTGCTCCTATTGGCCAGTGTGTGCCTGCCATAAAGCCCAGTGAGTTCAATAAGCTACTGGCCAGCCAGTGTCCAGTTGCCCAGCATAGAGCCACCAATGAATCTGTTAAACTTACACTGAACATGAGTTCACTGACAGGACAGAGTGTGCAGTGTAACAAGATCTATTTCATTGCTCTACAGCTTGAAATGTTCCCAGTTATTTTTTTCACATAACCATTTAACTTTTCACTCAGCTCATTAAGAGAAGTCATTTTGCTAGAGGCAGCTCCATGTTTTCTTTCTTGATGTAGGGCATCTGAAGACAGAAAAAAAAAGTACAAGAATGCATGGCAACAATTTATTCACAATCCAGTGTTAAACATCCGTGACCATTTCTCTATATCTAGATATGAAAAAAATATCAATAAACTCCTCAGGCTAATAAAATATTTAAATATTTTATACATTTTGGATTATGGTTAGGATGATATGTTAGTATGATACATTGTAATAAATCAAGTTGCTAACTAACAACATGATCAAATGGGTGAATTGCACAAAGGCATTTGTGCATCAGTAAAAAAGAATCTCACAAAACAAATTCACCACCGCCAAATTGTACCTGTTTTGCACTGATCAGAGATTACGATTTAAATTAAAACTTATTTCAAATTGTACAGCAAAACACTCACAGCCATTTGATAAAGAAAACATAATACTTTAACACTGAAAACATACTTAGTATGAGCAACAGTAAACTCATCTTTCCTTGAAACTCCCATGTTTTGAAAATGCATCTGCCAACCCATTAAACTGCAATATATTTGCTGGTATTCAGAGTTGAATAGCACACAGTGAAGCATAAACTAGTGGTTTTGTGAAGGGTGCAAGAATTCAAAAGGCAAATATATAATTTTTTTTGCTAACAGTGTGGGACAGTCCACGAGACACAAGTACCCATTTTCATAAAGCAGCCCAGGAGTACTGTCTGCGTAACTGACTTGATCAGAGTCACACCAAAGACAAACAAAAGGTGAAGGAAATCAAGCCCTGTTCTACAGAAGCAGCTCTTGAACAGCTCATAGCCTTACTCAGCTGCACTAAGTGCCAGACAAACTGTTGTAGAGAAAATACAGTGCATTTCACACATGAATACCTGCAAAAAAAAACTAAGTTAAAATCACATTCCTAGTTAAAATATTACTAAACTCATAGAGTTCATGCTGTCTAGTTTAGTTACAGCTAAATAATAAACACACTGCCAACATTCAACAAAATTTGGAAACCAAGGATCATATCCAAAGAACATGGCCCATATGATGAAGCTTGTATTTACTACAATTGATTCTTTCCTTTATACCATAAGTATTCTAGGATGCAGAGCATGCACACACGCACTCACGCACACAGATGTGAGCATCAATTATAGACTCTTGTATGACAGCATATATTCAGATGTGTTCTTGTGATTACATGAATGAAAATATACATAAATAATGACTGAGAAGTGAATTTCAGCTCACTGAAGTCAGATGCATACAGTGATTCCCACAGCACCCCCATACCCTCCCAACTTTTTAGCTCAGGAAGCAGAGATAAAGACCCAAAAAAAAAAACAGATTATTAATTGTTGTCTTATATACTTAAAAAGTTGTATTAGCAAGCATTTTCTGAAAGGCATACTGTTTGAAACTCACATGCCTGTCATCATTTAGTAACTGCAATCCACAACAATTTGCCAGAAAGCCACACATTTTACAAGGAACAGACCCAAATAATTCTCAATTTCTTTACTCAATAATTCTGGAGAAAGCCAAAAATAATGGGGATGGGGGAACACATTTTAAACACTATTTTTTTAAGAAACTGCATCTTTTCAGAGGTGATCCAGGAGTACTGTCTGAGTGACTTCCTCACAGTCCGAAAATGGAAGTGTAAGGATTTATTTCTATACTTATGAATAAATGAATACGTCTGTAATAGCTCAGAGCTTTAAGTACCAGACAAGTCTGATTCACTCAAAAAGTTAACAGATCAACAACAGGTGTTACATGGATATGCATTTTCGGAAAAATGAGAACTATGAAACTCTAATGACTGACATTAACTGTAATCCTCAGTGATCTGCCAAAAAAAGAAGGTAACTAAGGTCTGGCAGTTGGTGTGGTAGATTAAGGCTCCAAGCTCTTAATGAATTGCATTTTTTAGTTAAGGTACAGGGTTTGTTTCTTTCTACCTCCATTACCTACTGTGTGACTTTGAAGAAGTTACTTAACCAGGCAGTGCTTCACATAAATTTATTTTATGAAAGATAATTATGATGAAAAATAACTCTGACCTCTGACGCATATTTAATCCCTGCAACAATGTGCTTTGTTCAAGCAATTCAGTTTGGAGATGCTTCAGCAGCTAAGTACAACTATGTTTACACAAAGCAGTTCATTTCAAAGATGGATGGGATCATGCTGGCACGCTTACATTCAAAAGATGTCAGCAAAGTGGAAAGACCTTGTTCTTTACTGCATTAATATTTTATGGATGCTTACATGTCTCTGTATCATATGGATTTCTATAAGGTCAATTATCGTTATGAATATATCTTGCTATATCGGTTTACCTTTAGTTGTGCATATTGCACACAGGCGAACAGCAACTGGGCAAAAGGCACTTTGCAAGATTTGCAAACGCCGAACGGAAAAAGGTCCGGATGTGCAATGAGCAAATGCATATTGACATTTGCTCATTGCACATTCAACATTGTGGGGTGGATTGCACTATAGTGGGGCTTGGGAAATGGCCCCTTTCCCCACTGTAGTGCAATCTCGGAGTTATAATATTAAAGTAGGGGGTGTGGGGGCTGCAATCTCAGAGTTAGGTTATTAAAGTAGGGGGGCTTACCCCCTGCTTTACACTTCTTTTTTTTTTTTGTTCAACATTAATGTTCGAAAAACAGCAAATCTGCTTTTCAATTTGCTGTTTTTCGAACATTGAGAACTATCGCCATTTTCACTTTCATGGTTACGAGTCGCTCATATGAGCATTTATACCACTGTAATTTGGCGTTATAAAGGTAAACCTGTTATATTTTACTTGCTGTAGTTACTGGAGCTTTTTTCCATGGAAGGTAGGCACTGCCCATTTAGGTAATTCAGTTAACGAAATTTAAATGATAGTGAAGTCAAAGTGATTGCAAATCAGGATTCATTATCATTTAGATTATACAATGGCCTTTAAGTGCCACTTAGTGTAGAAAATATAAACAGAATACTGGTTGTTCTACACTGAGTTAGGAAAGACATTTTAATAGCTTTTTTTTTAAATGTATTAAGATTGGTTTGACTAATGACTGTGCTAGCCATTAGCAAAATCCTCCTGCTATGTAGAAGGAATAACAGTGGCATTCTTTCTTAAGGAAAAATAGACTCAAATGTTAAAAGGGAAATCTTCTAGAAACCAGTGGTAGCAAGGATAACAAAATTTTAGTCAGAGATCATGTCCGTCTGGGTAACCTATAGAGATTCTATATACTGTGTGGAATAGAAATGGATTCTACAAAGATCTGATGGAAAAGAAAGTAGATAAAACAAAGGGGACAATAAAAATGTGCATTAAGGGGATCAGAACATGTATGATATGTTTTATAGATCAAAAATATTAAGAACATAAAGTCTGCCAGGTACCATATATAAATTCCAAGTGGTACCTATATCACAGGGACAAAGGAGAAAAATAGCAGCAATTTAAGGAGTAAAGGATCAACTCCTCCTTTTCTCCTACTTTTGAATGTGGTGTTCCTAGGTAGGTAGATAGGCAGATAGATAGATAGATAGATAGATAGATAGATAGATAGATAGATAGATAGATAAAATAACAGAGGCAGATAGATGATAGATAGATAGATAGATAGATAGATAGATAGATAGATAGATAGATAGATGATAGATAGATAGATAGATAGATAGATAGATAGATAGATAGATAGATAGATAGATAGACAGATAGATAGACATATAGATAGATAGACAGATAGATAGATAGATAGATAGATAGATAGATAGATAGATAGATAGATAAAATAACAGAGGCAGATAGATGATAGATAGATAGATAGATTAGATAGATAGATAGATAGATAGATAGATAGATAGATAGATAGATAAAATAACAGAGGCAGATAGGTAGATAGATAGATAGATAGATAGATAGATAGATAGATAGATAGATAGATAAAATAACAGAGGCAGATAGATAGATAGATAGATAGATAGATAGATAGATAGATAGACAGATAGATAGATAGATAGATAGACAGAAAGGTGGCTATAAACTCATGGTATAAAATAAATAGAGGAAACAAAAGAAACAGGATCAGTCAATACACAGCAGATTAATAAATGAGTCTGGTGAGAAAAAAAAATTTGAAAGATGACAGAAGGGAGGGTTGACATAATGGTTAGGATGATTACCTCTAAGATGCAATGTACACGGTTTGATTGCCACCTTAGACAGAAATTGGTTAAGCTTAAAATGGCCCATGAGAGCAGTTAGCCTAGTACTTACAGTGCTTATGAATCCAGATCTTATAACAGAAAATAAAGTATATCAGATCCTGTTTTGTACACTTAACCCAGCTGCTGGAGGTAGGAAAGTACAGAGAAAAAATGAAGCCTGGAAGATGTCTAAATGAAAAAGTGAATAGTTTCATAACATAGATTGTGGAAACTTGGTCAGCAGTCAGTTGTTTGAGCTCTGGCCTTGCCATGGAATGAATTGCAATGTGGTTTTACCTATCACAAGCTGACACACACAAACAATGATAACGGGTTAACATCCAGTAAACCAGTGCAGATATGATAAATCTGTACGAAATTCAGGAAGAACGCAAAATGTGACAGCCTCTGCTGTTCAGATAAGACAGAAGAAAATTATAAAAAATTCATTTGCCGCTTTTTAAGCATCTGTTTTATCATTGTGAAACTTGGTGAACATAAAATCATCGCCAAGGTGGTGCACTTAAAACATTGCTAAGTAATGGCTGAAAACTGAATGAAAACTATCAACCTAGAATAAAACTGCAGTGACAGAAACAAAAGAAACTAATATATTGGTGTTATGTGATTAAAATAATTTGTTTCAATCAAAGTAATCACAAATCTTTCTGTAGCTTCAGATAGAGAGTGAGAAAAGTGATGCATAGTAATGGACCCTCTCTCCATTTATGCAATCCAAACATTTATGAAAATTAAAAAAAAAATCATACTATATGCACATGCACAAAAATGAAGGTAGCTTCATTATGTGCTTTTCATATATACTGAAACTCAAACCTTCACTGTCAGTAATCTATATTCATAAGAAACCATTGATTATTGCTATAGCCTCAGTTATTAAAGACATCAAGAAAGCTGAGGAAAGCAACTTTAAAGATTCAGATTAGAAAGAATTTCTCAGGCTTCATTTCTTCTTGGAAACATATTTTCTCATACTTAGCAAAATAAATAAGTAAACAAATAAAAAACTCACAGCATAAATATCTATAGATAAAGATTACTATAACATAATTTTACTGTCAAACTTTATTCCTTGATGCAATCAATCTCACTATCTACAGAGGTATATGTTATTGGCAAACATAAAAATACATGCATACTGTGATGTTTCATCCTTTCTGGAATACAAAGGATTCTTAGTGGGTTTTTTTTTTTGGTGATTTAATAATTGGATATATGTTAGTAAGTATATGTACAGATGTTGTATAAAAGGGTTCACTGTTATTTTAAAATTTCAAATACAAGATTAGTTTTGTTTTTGTGTGGATCTTACTGCTAAGCCAGCATTTACACTTTGAAAGATTGCTGACAGTATGTCTATCCTTTACCAAGGAGTATTGCCACATCTTTGCATCACTGTCATTTTAGGAATACTGATCTTACTATATCCTGAAAAGCTAGGTCACTGCTTGGATCCTTGAAAATATAAATATACATTGCAGCCTGCAATAATAAAACTTAGGACATAGGTACAGTTAGAAAATAAATATGCCTGAGTTACATAAAGAATAATTATTTTCTTTACGGGGTCATCCAACAGAATCTTTAAGTGGTTGACTATTTATGAGAAAAAAGTCTGTGTAAAAATATTACCTTTTACTTTATCATTACCCATATGGCTTTGTTTCAAATATTATTCTTAAGTCAGTCTCTGTAGATCTCCTTTCAGTGAAGTTGTAGCATTGATGTGGTTACCTAATTCTAGGCAATATACATGTTAAGCACAAGTTATCATAACAGAGTAATATTCTGCTACAAAGAAGACCCATAAAGATGTGTACTGCTGATGATCAGTAATGTCATATATATCCTACACTTATACAGGCTTATGTACTGGAGAGGATTGTTTTTATACATTGACATGTACTGGGTAATTCAGTCAAATGTTTTACTTGTGAACATTTTGACTGGAACTTCCAGGGGCAGCACAGTTGTGCAGAAGACAGTGCTGTTGCCTCACAGCAAGAGTTTTCCCAGTTTGATTCTCAGCTGGGTGCCTTCCCTGTGGAGTCTGCATGTCATTTGTGTATTTGCATGGGTTTCCTGCAGGTGTTCCAGTTTCCTTCCACATTCAAAATATATACAGTACTTTTAAATTCCCTGTTTAAAACCGTTACTTTTCATCGTATTGCCTGAATCACACATGGGTACCATACCAGTCAAAACAATTAAAAAGCTGTAGTGAAACAGTTTCATGATAGTTCATGGACTATATATGAAATTAAATTTATTATAATTTATGCTAGTATAGCAATGCGAAAAAGTGAATTTATAGGTGTTACTCTGGGCGCCTCTATGCATTCTGGGATGCACTGACCTGTATAATAATATGCTGCATTCTCCTTCCCAATGATGCAGCAGAATCACAGGCCTGTCTGTGTAAGTTATACCTTTTTTATCTTAACTAATTTAGATGCAGGTAAGTTTTAGGATTTCCTGGCAGTGCATTTACCTTGGTCAAGTGATGGTCTTTTGTGATATAATAGTATATATCATATACTCTTCTATAGTTAATATGATGCCAAAAATCCCAGCTGATAGTTTAGCTAATAAGGTTAAGTCTATAGCATTTTAACAAGCTTCATACTGTAGTCCAGTGGATAAGTCCCTCAGTTTCCATGCGTAAAGTGGGAGATTCAGATAAATTCACTTAACCAGACAATGCTCCTGGCTCAGCCATAAAAAGAGGCATTTTGGCTTACTAATTAACAAAGGGACAAAAATTAAAGATTTTTTCATAAGCCAGTAGACACTGGATGAAGAGTGTCTAAAGCAAATATATGGGTTTCTGCTTCTAGCAAAGAGCTGAAAAAAGCATCTTTAGTGTCATGTAATAATCACAGGGAGAATGTTGATGTTTAATTTTATAAGTCAGTAGACATTGAATGAAGGGTGTCTAAAGCACATACATGGGTTTCTATTTCTAGGAAAGAAATGAGAAAAAAGCATCTTTATAATCATGAAATAATCAAACTTTGAGAATTTTGTTGCATAAATCATGGCTTTCATTTAATTTGAAGATTCCTCCAAGTAAAAGAAATAGAGAAATTAAATAGCTTTTTGATTATTTCAAACTCTGTTACCTCACCTGAGGGAAGGAAGCTCATCCAGCAAAAACTCCAGGTCCTGATTTGACAACTGCTAGGGTGCTGCAACCAAATTTGAAGATGCTGCTCATACAGTTAACCCTGGACTCTGAATCTACTATATCTCTAAAGTTTAGTTTAAATGGATTCAACTGACAGTGCAAGCTCAATTTAGTGAACTTAAAATATCATATAAGAGATAAATTGGCCTCCTAAATTCATAAACATGATGCACACTTATGTAAATGCAGTGTGTGTAGTCTGATTTGTACACGTATATAAACGCAGTGTGTGTAGTCTGATTTGCACACATATATAAAATGCAGTGTACATAGTCTGATTTGCACACGTATATAAATGCAGTGTACATAGTCTGATTTGCACACGTATAGAAATGCAGTGTGTGTAGTCTGATTTGCACACGTATATAAATGCAGTGTGTGTAGTTTGATTTGCACATATATATATAAGTGCAGTGTGTGTGCTCTGATTTGTATACCATCTTGCCATTAACAAGAACCATAAATATGGGTTACAGTAATAACAAGAAGACATTCCATGTCTATGAACTGTGCACTGATGAGCACTTTACACTATTTTGTACTATGAGAACCAGAATTTTAGTAGCATGGCTGTCTTCCACTTCTGTTTCCTATTCACAATTTTTACAGGAAGAGATTTATATAATTTTATAATATGATATTCTTGTGTGGCGAAAGCCAGGGTACCTTTTTGGCTAGGCTTATATAGGCCCTAGGGCCAATAGCATAGTACCTACCTATGAACCTATGAACCTATAAGCTTCACCATTCACTGCCACAAATGCAGGGCAGGGTATATCAGCATATTATGATAATGGTGAGAGTGCTATTATTAGTTGATTTTAATGAAGTTCTTAAACAAGAAATTTGCATGTGTACAAGGATATTATTTTCTGTTTATTTTGAGAGTAACAAGTACACTCCATGTATTACAGATATCTATCTTGTGTTTCTGTCAAGCTTTGTAGACTTGTCTGGGAAATCAGCCTGTTTATCTATATATTCCCCCTGCTTATCCATGTATCTGTCTGTCTGTCTATTTATCTATCTGTCTATCAATGACAGATTAAAGGTAGAACTGGTCAACATCCTAGTGATCTGAGTTTGAGTCCCATAATTCAGACTTGTATCCCATGTGACCGATGACAAATTACATCAAATACTACAACTCCTGGGCCAACATTGAAAGTAGACATGTTTGTCTAGCAGGACATGAACTGTGAGTTTTTGTTTTGTGTGTGTGTGTGTGTGTGTGTGTGTGTGTGTGTGTGTGTGTGTGTGTGTGTGTGTGTGTGTGTGTGTGTGTGTGTGTGTGTGTGTGTGTGTGTGTGTGTGTGTGTGTGTGTGTGTGTGTGTGTGTGTGTGTGTGTGTGTGTGTGTAACAGTTGCTTACTTATTTAGGTTAGCAGGTGTCACACTGAGTCAGAGATTATTAACTTGAAATCTTGTGAAAGAGTGAATATAGGGATAAGAACTTCAAGGTTCAGCTGAGTAACTTGAATTGCCTGAAGCTTAGTATGCTGTGAAAAATTTTTACCCTTCTTTTTTTTTTTGCGTTTGATATTAATGTTCGAAAAACAGCAAGTCTGCTTTTCGATTTGCTGTTTTTCAAACATTACGGACTGTCAGCATTTCCACTTTCGTTATTACGAGTCACTCATATGAGCATTCGCACCACTGTGAATTTCCTTTATAAAGGTTTTGTTTGTGTCTTTCAGCTTTTCCAGGTTAGGGGTCGCCACAGCAGAACTCCAGTCTGCTAATGATTGGCAGTTGAATTTTACATACCAGTTTGCCAGGCCTGACGCACAACCTTCAACAAAGGTACGCCCATTCACACATGTCTCCACACAGAAGACGCTCTAACTGAGAATCGAACCGGACAGCGTCTTACTGTGAGGCGACAATACTACTGCAGCACCATCACCGCGGGTAAGTAAACTGAAGAAATCATGCCTTCCCCTATACATGGAAAACTTACAGCTGGGCAGATAGATCTTTTAGTGAATTTCTAAATAACTTGGGGAAAAAGCAAGAAGCAGCAATCACTGAGTTCACTGTTAGGATATTAAATGTGCAAAAGTCAGGTGGGTGATGCAGTGAGGTTAATTTGAGTACAACTTGCATTTCTAAGCTTTGCCTTTTCTAGATCAGGTGGGATGATTCACTGTTCAAAATGCTGAATGGTGATCTAAATGATAAAAGGCTGGTCCAGCCTACAAACACCTCTTTGCTAGATTCTGCTGCCAGTTGTACTGAAAGTCTTTCATGAAATAAGACCTAACCATAAATCTTGTGACATGCTTGCCATGCTGGTGGTGATTTTTATTATGGGGCTTTCAGGGTGAGGGATTTATTAGGATGTCATGGAACAGTGATATGCAAACCTTTTGGTGGAAAGACACCCCTCTGAAGCAAAGGAACTGTGAAGAAAGGATGAGAGCAGATGGATGTCTCCAGTAGAATAATGGTGCACTGCACCAGGTGGATGCCTCCAAAAAGAACAGATAACATTGAGACAGGTGACACCTCCTGACTAAGAGAAAGGTGGACTTTTCCACTGAATGTATCATGATAACAGAAACTATTGCATTAATGCATGAAAGTGGTTGATATGAGAAACTGCCAAAAATTATATCAAAGGCAAATTATTTGTTTAACTGATTGAATAACATACAGTTTTTCAAATAAAACTGAGTTTGAATTCTAAAATAAGTGACATGGTTCTTTGGCAAAGGCTGCTTGTGTCCTTTATAGACATAGGTGCCAAACCAGGAGTGAATTTCCAGTTTCCCATCCAGTTATCAAAGTTACACTTGAATTGGTAAAGTAAGGTTAATACTGCTTTGCACCTCTTAAAACTCTCCTATAAAAATAAGGCCTGTACTAGTCTTTATTTTTTCCAAACATCTAAAATGGAGTGAATTTAGAATAAATGCACCAGATTTGTTCTTCCAAACCCAGCTAGGACTGATCCATGTAACTTATACAAAAGTTATATTAGATATTATTTTCACTGCCTCGTTCTTCTGAATATAACCTTTCCTGTACTCCTTCCTAGTCTTTCATACAAATACACCCCTCTGTAGTTAAATCCGTAAAAGAAAACTTGAAGTCACAACCCATTTAAAGATGCATCTTTCCTTCTAACCTGGGTTGGAAATGTCGGGAATAGACTGTTGTGTGATATAAGAAATGGTAATAATGTCTCAGAATTAACCCAGCCACTGGGGATGCACAAGCCAGTGCATTTCTTTGTGCCAGTCCCAAGCCCAGATAAATGGGGAGGGTTATGTCAGGAAGGGCATCCAGTGTAAAACTACTGCCAAAGGACATATGCGGACAACAATACAGATTTCCAAACCGAATCGGTCGAGGCCCAGGTTAACAACGACTGCCACCAGTACTATTAGCCAACAGGGTGCTGGTGGAAATTGGGCTACTGTTAGCCGAAGGAGAAAAAGAGGGGGAAGACATGCCTGAAGGCAGGAATAGAGGAGGAAGGTTAGGAGTGTAGTAGTGAGGGTAGGAACTTTAAATGTTGGCAGTATGACTGGTATAGGGAGAGAGCTAGCTGATATGATGAAGAGAAGGAAGGTTGATATATTCTGCATCAAGAGACCAGATGGAAGGGGAGTAAGGCCGGGTGTATAGAAGATGGGTTCAAATTGTTCTATCATGGTGTGGATGGCAGGAGAAATGGGGTAGGGGTTATACTGAAGGAACAGTATGCCAAGAGTGTTTTGGAGGTGAAAAGAGTGTCGGATAGAGAGATGTTTATGAAGCTGGAAATTGATGGTGTAATAATGAATGTTGTTACTGCAAGTTGGGTGTGCAATGGATGAGAAAGAAAAATTTTGGAGTGAGTTGAATGAAGTGGTGGTGAGTGTACACAAGGGTGAGAGACTGGTGATTGGAGTGGATTTCAATGGGCATGTTGGTGAAGGGAACAGAGGGGATGAGGAAGTGATGGGTAGGTATGGTGTTAAGGAAAGGAATGCAGGCTGTGGTGAATACATATTTTAAGAAGAGGGGGGAACATAGGGTGATGTAGAAGAGTGGAGGAAGATGCACACAGGTGGATTATATCCTATGCAGGAGGGCCAGTCTGAAGGAGATTGGAAACTGTAAAGTGGTGACAGGGGAAAGTGTAGTAGGCAGCATAGAATGGTGGTCTGTAGGATGAGGTTGGTGATCAAGAAGAGGAGGAGGAGTGTGAGAGCAGTGCCAAGGATTAAATGGTGGAAGCTTAAAAGTGATTGTGAGGTGGAGTTCAGGGTAGAATTAAGACAGGCACTGTGGGGCAGTGAAGAGTTACCAAATAGCTGGGTAACTACAGCAGAGCTGGTAAGGGAGACAGCTAGAAAGGTGCTTGGTGTGACATCTGGACAGAGGAAGGAGGTCAAGGAGACCTGGAGGTGGAATAAGGAAGTACAGTAGAGTATACAGAGGAAGAGGCTGGCGAAGAAGTGGAATTGTCAAAGAAATGAAGAAAGTAGACAGGAGTATAAGGAGATGAGGCACATGGCAAAGAGAGAGGTGGCGAAGACTAAGGATAAGGCGTATGGAGAGTTGTATGAAATGTTGAACACTAAAGAGGGAGAAAAGGACCTGTACCGATTGGCTAGATAGAAAGACCGAGCTGGGAAAGATGTGCAGCAGGTAAGGGTGATAAAGGATAGTGAGGGAAACGTACTCACAAGCGAGGAGAGTGTGTTGAGCAGATGGAAAGAGTACTTTGAGGGGCTGATGAATGAAGAAAATGAGAGAGAGAGAGACGGTTTGGTGATGTGGGGATAGAGAATCAGGAAGTGAAACAGATTACCAAGGATGAATTATGGACAGCTATGAAGAGAATGAAGAATGGAAAGGCTGTTGGCCCAGATGACATAGCAGTGGAAGCATGGAGGTGCTTAGGAGAAATGGCAGTGGAGTTTTTAACCAAATTGTTTAATGAAATCTTGGAAAGTCAGAGGATGCCTGAGGAGTGGAGAAAAAGTGTTTTGGTCCCTATCTTTAAGAATAAGGGTGATGTGGAGAGCTGTAGTAACTACAGAGGGATATAACTGATCAGTCACAGCTTGGAGTTATGGGAAAGAGTAGCGGAAGCTAGGTTAAGAAGGGAGGTGATAATTAGTGATCAGCAGTATGGTTTCATGCCAGTAAAGAGCACTACAGATGCGATGTTTTCTCTGAAAGTGTTAATGGAGAAATATAGAGAAGGTCAGAAGGAATTACATTGTGTCTTTGTGGACTTTCACAACTAATGTATTTTATTATTGTAGAAAACAGGCCATAAGCCATCTCATTAACATAACATAAATAAACACACAAACAACAAGTAAACCAATTATAATATATAATAATTCCTACTACTACTACTACTGATAATAATGCTGTCGGTAAGAAACAAGTAACTATTAATGTACTTTAGAAAATGGGCTTGGAGGATTAGTGATCTCCAGTGGGCACACTGTGTTCCAAAGGGCGAGAATTAGTGCATGAAGATATCTAAAAAAAGAGGACCTGTTCCAACATGTAATCTATGCACCAAGACTGACATCTTTTACTGCAGCTACCATTCACTAACTCAAACTCAAAAAGCTGCAGTTAATGGGCAGGAAATGTACAATTAATTAAATCAATTCATTAATTAATGATGTGGAAAAAATTAAAACAAGTAAGCAGTACTTACAAAGACGTGTGTGTGTGTGTGTGTGTGTGTGTGTGTGTGTGTGTGTGTGTGTGTGTGTGTGTGTGTGTGTGTGTGTGTGTCTGTGTGTGTGTGTGTGTGTGAGTGTGTGTGTGTGTGTGTGTGTGTGTGTGTGTGTGTGTGTGTGTGTGTGTGTGTGTGTGTGTGTTCTCTTTCTTGTAATGTCTTGGGGTGACTATGACAATAACATGCTAAAATTATGTGTGATATTATTTATGTATTTCAAAATGACATCTGAGCTGTGCATGCATCTATGTGTGCATGTGTTCTTGTGCATAGGGGAAGTTGTAATGCTTTGCACTTTGCATTTTATGATAGATATTATATAAAGTAAAATATTTTCCCCAAACCAATTATGTTTGCTATGATGCAAAAGAAAAACTATGCTTTTTATTAATACAAGGTTTTGAAATAAGACAAAAGAAATATTTTCTTCTGAAGCAATGTTTACCTTGATATAAGGTCTGAAATAAATGTTTCTTTCTAAAAAGCGGAAATGCAAGGATTGAACTCCAAAATTAAAAATAAATACGGAAAGTATGACTCCTTACCAACAAACTATCTCAGTCAGATATCTGATAGAGAAATTTCTGAGGAAATAAAACATGCTTAGTTTAACTTATCTGGGAATATATGTAATTCAGAATTGGTACACGGAAAGTTTTGCTTGTTTGTGAAGACGTGGTTGTGGGCTTAGGCTTAAACTGATACAGTAAAATGGCATCCTGTTATGACTGACTGAAACATACAAAGAGACATTTGATATTTTTAACAGGGACTTTTTATGAGCCTTCGGATGGAGAAATGAAAGAAATAAAATACAGATACTTCAGCTGATGCAAAGATGACATGGAACAAGAATCAGTCATGCAAACCACAAGGACACTAGGAAATAACATCTGCTGCTATCAAAAAAGAATATATAAGCTGAACATTGCTTGTTGTTCTTTACAGCTGTCTTGATCAAGTGTGCATTGATCCTAGGCACAACACAGTTCGTGAGAAGCAAAGACTTTTTTCTAGCCATGTTATAACAGAACTGAAATAACTCAGAGTAACTGCTTGCTATATTTTGTATTCTTCAATAAACTGCAATGGATACAGTTGTAGATTGTGAGTCTGGTCACTTTGCCATTATAAATAATTTAACACTTTATGTATCTAATAGCAAAGACATGAAGCCGCGGTGGTGCAGCGGTAGCATTGTCGTCTCACAGCAAGCGGGTCTCCCATTTGATTCTCGGCTGGGGCGCCTTCTGTGTGGAGTCTGCATGTCCTCCCTGTAGTCGAGTGGCGTTCAAAAGACATGCGTGAATGGGCATGCCTCCGTTGAAGGTTGGGCTTCGGGGTGGCACCTCGGCATCGTAAAAATCAACTGTCAATTATTAGCGGACCGGAGTTCCGCTGTGGCGACCCCTAACTGGGAAAAGCCGAAAGAAGAAGAAGATGTATCTAATAGCAAAGACCTAAAATATATTACCGTTTCTATTGTTGCTGTATTTCTTCTTTCATTTCATTAGAATAAAACATCTGAGGTGTATCCAGCCAATAAAGTGGCTATAATTGCTGGCATGTGTGTAAGTCTATACAGTTCTGAGTATCTGAGTTTCTTTATATGTACGACAAACTGGGTTTGTGTGCCACTGCTTCTGTTGGTCTGCCTGTGTACATTCAAGTGCCTGCATCTGCATGTGTATTTGGGTGTGCATGTGTGTACATATTATTAAATACTTACAATATATATCTTGGATGTAAAATATTTCCTCCAAAAATAATTACACATCCTTGAAACATTAGCTGATTGTACTGTTTTACATCAAATGTATAATTGCAAATGCAAACATATTTATATTAATAATCCCAGAACACTAGCAATCCTGAAGTTCACCAAACTAGATGAAGAAAATAAATCAACAGATGTTTTTATTATTTATGGGACTCATTATAGAAGTTCATGTGGCTTCACTGTTTTCTTATAATAATAATAAAACAAATGCAACATAATTTAACAGATAGCTCATTTTGCAAGCATAGTAATGCCTCCCAGGATGAGAACTACAGAGAAATAATGGGCCATCAAGAGACTGAGGGACCCACTGCCTGTGGGCATCTGGGCAGACCATTATTCCTGAGTAATACCCACTTTGTCTGGTATTGTTGCTTGCTTAACAGGCAGAAATCAGCACTTGTGATTCTGTATCTAAACCATCCTACCTTGTTACCTGTCAGTATACTTGCAGCACTGAAACAAATGGACATTCTCCAAGTCCAGTTAAACCAACAACTTTTATTACGCTATGCACCATGATGCTTAAATTGTAAAAAATGGCCTGCATATGCTCAGCTTTATATACTGCATGTAGTGTGCAAAACAGAAAACAATATGCAACATAAACTTAGCATGTCTTTTGATCCATATAGACATTGACGTCATTGTGCAAATATAGTTTGTTTAAACATTGTTATCTTTTAAATGTTGCATGAATGTAAAAGAGCTACCAGCAATGTCCAAATTGCAAAGCAGTAATGAAGAACCCTCATGTAACAGTAGAAAGTCCGATTAATAGTATCATATATAATCCAACAGCAGCACCAGTAGTACAGCAGTATAGTAGCATTTGTGCATGTAGTCTGTCCCACTCTCAGCCTTCTTGGAAATCATGAGAACACCAGTTCAAGAGAGAAGTAAATAAGTAAGTACACAGATTGTAACAGCACTGCTCTTCTACTTCAGAATTAAAGCTAGGATTTTCAGGAAGGCTCACATCTAGTCTTATTTCACTTTATTGTGATCATAGCACTGGTGCAAGTTCATGTTCTGCAAGTTATTCTTGTTCTTTCTTTTATTTGCAAGAGCTATTTTAATTTGTTTTCAGTTTTCCCTCTCTCACAAGCACCTGTATTAATTTTGCACTAACCTCACTTCAGACAATAACGTCTGGCTCATCACATCTGGGGATAGAGTAGGGGATATAGTCCATTACAATACTGCCTTCTGCAGTAGTAGGAATATATTATGACTGCCTGATCAGTGTCCATTACAAGACTGCCTTCTGCAGTAGTAGGAATATATTATGACTGCCTGATCAGTGTCCATTACAAGACTGCCTTCTGCAGCACTGGGGATAGATTATGACTGCCTGATCAGTGTCCATTACAAGACTGCCTTCTGCAGTAGTAAGAATAAATTATGACCAACTGATCAGTGTCCATCACAAAACTGGCTTCTACAGCAGCTGCTACGCAGATCCTAACAGAAATAACTAGTACTTGTTCGCACTGTTATATACAGCATCTTTGATACAAACATCTGATACCATTTGATGCAGATTCCAATGACAGACATCTGTACAATGGGCATCTGTCATATTAATGTCAGTAATCCCAGTGTCAGTACCCCTGGAAATGGTTGAGTTGACATCTGCTCCTCCATAGTTTACCCTGCAGAGAGCTTTTTATAGCTGATTTTATGAGCATTTTTGGCTTTTTTGAGAGTTAGATTTATTTTTCTGTACAATGAGTTTTTTTGTTTTGTTTTGTTATTGAGCCTGTTTGTATTACAGTTCCAGCACAGAGATCTATTTTTGAATTTTGTGTTGTATTTATTCTGGGGGTGGGATGGGGCAGATGCATCTATGCAACTATTTAAATGTGCATAGAACTTGGCAGTAAAGGATTCCTCATAAGCAGTGGGACTGCCAAGGTGGAAGGGCTTTTGAATTTAGTCAGGTTAGTTAGTTAGCCTTTGCATGCTCTTTGAATACTGAGGAACTGGATGATGCTTCTAGTTTCAGTGTTAAGGTGAATGTAACTGACTTGTGGTCCAATTTGACCAGGGAGGAGATTACAATAGGCAGAGAGCAGAGATGTCCCATATTATAAGGGCCAAGTCTAGGATTTCCCCTTGTTGGGGTATGGATCTTACTGGTCCAGGGAATTTGTAATTATGAAGATCAAAACTCTCTGAGTATACATGCTTGAGAATGTATAAGTCTCCCAGTAGATGGTGAGATTGTTCTAGTACTAGAATGATGTTTGGCTTAATAGATAGCAACTGCATTTTCATTAGGTAGGCAGTATGGGCTCATGGGAAAATAGAGAAGTAATGTAGTTAGCTATGATGTGATAAAGGGTTTTGTTTATAATAAGTTGGGCATGGAGGAGTTTCAAATCATGATCTTGACTCATGAGACTGGAGATGAGTTTTATTTTTTTTAATGAATATAAAGACACTTTGCACCTTTACTACTTACCTTTAATGTGGTACACCTGTATGGATAATAAGCATTAAAGCCCTCCACTGGTGGAGTGCTACCACTGGTCTTAACCATGTCTCTCAAATAATGCATATGTCTACAATTTCTATGGTAAGTCTTGCTTGTAAGCTATGGAGTCTTTTTTAAGGCTCCTAGTCTTAGCAAGCATGTTGTCCTGATTCTGTTTAGTTATGTTAGAAGATTTAGAAAGCTAGCTTTGCCTAAAAAAGGCACAATGCATATAAATAATGTTTTAGCCAATATATGGAAACCTTGGAGAAAGAGTTGCAGGCCATCTCTTTCAAAGTAGTTTGGACTGTTTACCATCTCTTCCCAGGCTGATATATCTATATCTATAAATATATATATATATATATATATATATATATATATATATATATATATATATGGGAACACTACACATAATCGAATTACTGAAATCACGAATTTCATATGGTTGAGACCATATGATCGAGATTTCAGTAAATCGAATATGTGTAGTGTTTAAAAATAAGAGTTTACTTACCTTAATACATTGTGTGCACACAGAGGCAAGGATTCTTGTACACTCTGTGTGTACGTAATGTTTTATTTTTTTTGCGGTGTTGACAGGAAATGAGAAATCTCCCATTTTGCACTTTCGCATACAGCGCAAGATGGGAGATTTCCCATTTCCCCACTGTAGCGTGATCTTGGAGTTGGTATATTTAAGTAGGGGGTGTGTGGGGGGCACAGTTAGCGAACTGGGTATTTGCTGACATTCAATTGTCTATCCTGGGGTTACTGTTTGTGAACGTTTAAAGGACTTGAACTTATTTTTTTGTTGAGTGGATTATTAAACGGTAGACATTAGGTAGTATTTGTTGTTTATTTTTGATTCATGTTTTCAATTATACTGGGGGCTGTGGGTGTACTTAGGATGTATATGCTCTTCTGTTTTTAGGGCCAGCATTTACTTTGTTCCTTAACATCGATGGTGCAGACTTGCTGGGCTCCATAATATTTAATTAATGTATACCAGAATTAATATCTGGCCATGGGACTTAGTTTTTTCTCTCGGCTACATAGATTTATATGGAAGAAATATATCTAATTGCCTTTGTCTAAAATTTAATCCTAAGATTTAATTCTGGACATCTTTTGGGACATTTTATGAACATTATTCGATTGCTATCATTAAAGGGGTTTGTAAGCCTTTTTTTGTGAGCATTTTTATTGTAGGATTTAACAAAGTGATTAAACTTTTAATATCTTTATATGTGATTTTTTATACTTACGAATGTCTTATTGGGTTTAAAGTTTTTTTTCGTCTGATAATTATATGGGGGCAATTGTTTTATTACTAAACTTGGGCTCAATGGATATGGCATTGATTGAATTTTATTTTTGGAGCCAAATTTATTTAGGATGTTTATTTGTGATGCAGGTTGTGTATCCGGAGTGGTGCAGCGGTAGTGTTGTTGCCTCACAGCAAGAGGTTCTCCCGTTCGATTCTCAGCTGGAGTGCAGGGACTGCCTTCTGTGTGGAGTCTGCATGTCCTCCCCACAGTTGAGTGGCATTCGAAAGACATATGTAAGGGCGTGCCTACATTGAAGGTTGGACATCGAGCTGGCACCTCGGCATTCATGAAAATCTACTGCCAATCATTAGCGGACCGGAGTTCCACTGTGGTGACTCCTAACCGGGAAAAGCTGAAAGACAAACAACAACAACAACATTTGTGATGCAGGATCTACCTAATATTGGGTTTTGTTGATATTCTTTTTAAGACTGGATTCCTCTCAGTTGTCACTGTTAGCTTTTGTCCTTTTTTCAAAATAGTGTATTATTGCAGAGTTTGACTAAATTAATCCTTACATTTATATTTGCCTTATCAAATGGGTGGCTTTATGGATATAATTTATGTTTTAATTGTTAAGCATTATGACTTTTCCTCTGATGGAACAAACAACAATTATCTTTGTTATTGTGATTTATCTATACGGTCAGCACAGCAAGGTTAAAATTAGAGTGTATTTTTCTATCATGGAGGTGCAGCACTAAGAAGGCTGTGATTGTCGAATTTATTTTGTTTTTTGGGCCTTGTATGAAGTGCCCAATGATATACAGGGGCTGATATTGTCTGGTCATTTAAGAAATTTTTTACTAATAGTTTGATTGGACTCATCACTGTATGGGCTCTTGTATGATTTATTTATATCGGTTGATAGTCTCTTGGTGCAGAATTATATTAATATAGTTCGGACTCAGTATTGAGTGGCCATTTACATACAGGAGCTGATATTGTCCGTTCATCTAGGATGTGATCTGATAGGATTTAGACTGGACTCAGCACTGTAAGGATTCTTGTTTTCCCTCCATCAGACCTACTGGTTGATAATTATTGCTAAACAAATATTGTTGCCTTGTTTTCAAGACATTAACTTGGGACTATTTGATTTTTTATCATACTGTCCCACTTGCTGTGCTCTACCCATTTGATATATATATATATATATATATATATATATATATATATATATATATATATATATATATATATATATATATATGTCTGTGTGTATCTTTTTTTGGTGTGGGTTTCCACATATTTAGCCTTTGGGTAGGTATTGTTGTTTGTTTACTCAATGGATCTAACAGGTTTACTCAAGGGGTTAGCCTCAGACCGTGATGACCTTGCGGTGTTTGGCTTGGGGATAGACCAACCCTAACAGAATGGATCCAATTTAGCATCTATTGATAATACATGTGAGGCACAATTTTTGAGGTTAAACAAAAGCATGAGGTCTCTTTGCAGTAATGTGTGGCACCTCAGGCTGTTTAAGGCATATATTGCTAAAAATAGTACACCTAGAGAGCTTAGAGTCCAGATTCAGCCTCTTGTAAATAATATTGATGCCACTCTTACTAAAATTTGGGCTGATGCCCAACATAAGGTGACTATGATTTCCATGGAGTTTCTAGCAGGACATTATGAGAGGATTATTGAACAGGAGCTACAGGATATCACACATATGTCTGATTTGATTAAGCAGTTTGAGAGTCAACCCTCTTACAATTTGAATTTTCAAAAACTCAGCAGTGATTGATTAAGTTTAGAGGAACAACTTAAAGAGAGGAAGAAAAATATATTTTTGAGGGATGTTGCTGATTATGAGAGTGGGGATCCATTCTCTAAAAATCAGGTTAAACATGTAAGATTTTAACAACCTCATAAATTTGTTTCTAGAAAAATGCGCCCACGCTCTATTCTTAAGAAAATGCCTTTGATGGGTTATTATACTTCTGTAGATGACTCATCCTCAGCCCTTGAGTCCGATGCACAATGCACCACAGGATCCCCAACACCAAAAAGAAACAACAATGTCCCTTTAGACATAAGCAAAAATAGGGAGGTAGGAAGCATAAATGGGTTGGACAACATGGAAGGGCTATTGAGAATGTTTGCTCAGAAGTAACTAACTTGAATGTGTTAAACATTTCTTCTTGTACTTTGTCACCTGTACACATCAATATTTTGAATAAAGGACTAACTTTTATACCTGGCTTTTTTGTTCCTGAGGGCAGTTTTGCTAATGATATTATAGCTTTTTGCAGAACTCTTAACCTATGATTTAGTTTTTCAGGATAATGATTCCAATAGAGTCTAGGATGAATTCAGGTACCATAAGTCTACTTTTACACCACCTATGAATTCTAATGTTCAAATGTTTCAGAACAGTGTACTTAGGGCTATACATTTCTATTCTAGGGAGTCTGGTATTGGATCAAATAATCTCTCAAGGATTGAACTGAATTATATCAAGGAATTGGCTGATGACCATAATTTGGTTATATTGTCTGCAGATAAAGGTGGGGCAGTTGTAGTACAAGATTGGTCTCAATACCATTCTGAAGCTTTGAGGCAACTTTCGGATGGATGTTACTATACGTGTTTATCTCTCAATCCGACCCCTACCTTTAAGAAACAGATTGACGGATTTCTTTCTTTAGCCAAGGATGAGGGAATTATTTCAAAGCATACATTTCATCATTTATCTGTGCCAGACCCCCTTTCTCAATATATCTATTTTCTCCCTAAAATACCCACTGAATCCCCCACCCCCTGGTAGGTCTATTGTATCAGTTAGAGGCTCATTAAAAGAACCTTTGTCTCAATTTTTAACAAAATATCTTAAACCCCTTCTGAAGTGGGTACGTACCCATATATAGGACACAACTGAATTTCTTCATATCATATCTGAATCACAGCTAGAACTTGGATGGTTACTCTGTACTCTTGACTTAACTGCCCTCTGTACTAACATTCCCCATTGGGCAGGTATTGATGCTTTGGAATATTGGCTTTCTAAATCTTGTTTATATTCTCCTGGATTTAATACGCTACTGTTAGGATTAGCTGAACATGTCCTTACCAAAAATGTATTTTTATATTGTGATGCATGCTACCTTCAAATTCAGGGTACAGCAATGGGGGCTTCTTTTGCCCCTATATATGCCGATTTATTTATGGCATATATTGAAGAACAGATCATTTACAATAGTTCTCACAACATATTTTTGGAGGACATGGACATATGGAGGAGGTATTTGGATGATTGCTGGTTGGTGTGGAGATCGGAATCTGAGTATCTTCAAGATTTTGTTAACTATTTGAATGAAAACAAGTGGGGAATACAATTTAGGGTGAACTACAGTAAGGACAGTATTACATTTTTGGGTGTATTAGTAACCAGGCAAATGGATAACACCTTGAGTTTTGAAGTTTACCGTAAATACCCTGAGTACAATTTCTTTCTCCACGCCACCAGCTACCATCCTCCTCACATATGTAGGAATATTCCAGAGTCTCAATACATGAGAATGAAGCGTATATGTTCTAATGAAGTTTCATATGATATGTACAGGGATGATCTTACCTCCTGGTTTTTGCAAAGGGGCTACAAATTCAAAAGAAATCTCTGGGCCGTTTTCAAGACTTTGCCATTTCCTCCACTGTGGTGCGATCTCGGAGGGGGGTTATTGGGGGCACAGCCCCCCACATTGGGAGGGTGTTTTCAAGTTTTTTTTTTTTTTGTTTGTTTGTTTTTTGTTTTGTGGAACAGCGATTTTCTCCCTGGGAAAAAAATCACTGTTCCTTGTCTTCGGGATTTCAAGCTTTTGCTTTTAAAGGGTTGATAAATCAACATTCATTATTTTAAGCATTTGCTGATTTAATATAGACCCTAATTCAAGGCTGTATAGGATATCAAAGGTCTGCACATGGCGTAGTCCTTCCTATACTCTCAGTAGAGCTTCAACCAAGCATATTCTGACTGAGGTCACAATAAATGGCAAAATAAGGACAGAGCTATTTCAGTAACTGAGTGAGAAATACAAAATGACTTACAATAGGTATTTTAGGCTGGTAGGCTACTCTTCCTCAACCTGTGACCTCTTTTTCCACACTAGAGGTTCCAGTTCCCTTGAGGGCGCACCCATTTGGGCAGCAAAATCCACAATGGGTTATTCTTTTCTGAAATGGCATCTTCAACCTCCATTGAGCCACTGGCAAGTAAGTTCCTAGAAAGATTGTCTCAATATCTGAACAGCTGACGCCTCAGATTGATCTTATACTTTTTGAGACAATAACTACAAATGATATGCTGATGTTCCTCTATATCTCCCAGATGACCTTGCATTTATGGAAAATATTATATTGATGCAAGCAAGGGGTGAGTGGCCTCAGATGCTGCTGTTCTCCATAGTGAAGGCTTCAGAATGCATCTGAATTAATTTAGCAGTTGCACTCATTGGTTACATTCATTGTGGACTCCTCAAGGCCTACTCTGACATATTTGGAAACATCTAAAGATTTTATTCCCAGATCCAGGAAGATGTATTGGTTATTACATTCTGTAAGGCTTGTTCAGTCTGAGCAGAGATACCTAAATCAGACTTTATTGTCTCAGATGAGTAGTTAAAGAAGAGCTTCACTCCTCATATGGTAATACTAAATTTCAATGCAACAATGGAACTCTTTCTACATACCATGACCCTTAGCTATTTATTAAATATACTGAAGGTCAGTATAAGGAACATTCTGGTTATGGTAGCAAAGACAGTTTTCCAGTACTGTGATTCTGACTACTGTATATCTCAAAGTTCTAGATATGATGGCATATTCTGTGCCCATGGTAGCATAATGGTACTCCAGTAGATATGAGGAGTAGAATGTCTTCAAAACTGAGACTCTTTGGATCCCATAAATATTTCATAGCATTGCCATGCTCATCTATTATCCAACCAGCCTACTACTAGGAAGGGTCTTTGTAGATCTCCTTTCAAAAGGTATAGTGACCTCAGACATCTTTTGTCTGGGATGTAACCTCATAGGCCTTTTGTCTGGGATATAATGAGACATGTAAACAGACAGTACAGGAATTTTAGTTTGAGACGGAATCTAAACTGCATTATCACATCTCTAGAAATTACACAAGTATATTTTGCTCTACGCATAATACACTCATGGATTCTTAGTGATAAAATATGAATTCAGCCATACAATATAGTAGCAGTTTGGTTAATGAACTAACACGAAGGCACTCAGTCAAACATTTTTTGTAGGGAAGAAATATGATTTTAGAAGCAAGTCATCAAGGCAAACAGGTCTGTGGTGGTTGAAGGTGGCTTTACATTTTCCTGGAAAGTCTATGTTCCTGGCAGTTCATTAGAGATGGAATCTGCTGTTTCCCAAAAAATGGTTTCTTAGCTATTCAGCACTAAGAACATATTCAGCAGGTGGAATCATTGGTCATCCAGTGTGCGGTGTTGCTCCTCTAAAGTCATTGCTGACTCTTAAACATTCACCCCTAATTGTTCCCAAAATGGCAAGTCAGTAAATGTTTTGACCTTCCCCTGTGTAGGAGTGAACTTTGCATTGCTTCCTTCAACTGATTTCCACATTGTTTTGGAATGTCAAAGGCTTGAGAGCAATAGTGATATAAATTGCCACATTCTTGTTTCAGACAAAAGTGGGTTCTGATCTTTTTGAACTTTTTGATTCAGGCAATAGAACATTTTGCTCCTTTAGCTTTGATTAAAGGCTACACAGGCTCTTTCAGAAATATCTTGATACTCAGGCCTCTTTTAGGGATATTTATTTCATGTTGGAAAATCTGACTTTACATACATTTGAGTCTGCTTTTCTACATAATTTATTATCATGGAGAGGACCCTTTTTGGTGTCTGTTACTTTAGCCAGAAGACTCTCATATATACAAGATTTATTGGTTTATTGGTATGTTTCCCATATTTTATCTTTTTAAATGACAAAATTCTCTCACATAACAGTTTGCCCTTTATTGTAACATACAGCAGCCTCTCCATACCATTGATGTTCAGAGACAACACAGATATTACATTCAGGAATGATTACCAGTTGTCTGCATCCACTGGAAAGAGAAAACAAGAACATCACTAGGCAGCATTTTTCTAACTGACCTTTGACCTGACTCAATGCTTCAGGGCATTTCTCATCTGGTGTGCCTTCTTTACAGATCAATACGAATACAGTGTTATCTGCAAATGTTTATGCAATGACATTTATGTCTGTCTATCTGTAGCACAGTAAATGATTTGGCATGCTTTTCTTATCTATGTATTCATTTTATTCTGAGTTGACATTTTACTCCAATTTCCTCCCACATTCCAAACATATAGGTTCATAGGTTCATAGGTGTGTACTAGGTTAATGATCCTGGAGCCTTGACAAGCCTAACCCATAGGATTACTCTGGCATTACCCAGTGCCTCTGTCGAGTAGAGCCACTGGAGTGATCCCCGGGGTGAATTTTCTATTTCTCATCCACTCAACAAGATTTCTCTTGAAGAGGGCCATGAGGTGATCTGTTTGACATGTATGGGAAGTCAATTCCATAGCATGGACAGTCTCTGAGTTATGAACCTGCCCCTCTAGCATGTTCTGTTGATTGTGGTAATGAGGTTGAGGTCTCTGGAGTGTGTGATATGGAGGGGTTGCAATTTCTTTAGATATAGCATTTCTAACAGAGCTGGATCAGACATGGCTTTGTAAGTAAAACAGAGATCGCCTCTATGTAGGCAATATGAGACAAAGAATAGTTGGAGTTTTTTGAGTCTGTCCATATATGACAAGTGTTTAAGGCCTAGGATCCTCTTTGTGAGGTACTTTTGTGGCATCTCTAGTTGTTGCAGGTGTCTAGTGAGGTACATGCCAAATGGGGCATTGTACTTGATGAGTGGCCTAATGAGGGAAGAGTAGAGAGAAACAATGACCTCGTTCTTCCTGGATGCAAAACCCTTAGTAATGAGACGTGCCACACAAAAGGACTTTCTGACCACAGTGGCAATGTGGTGGTCAAAAGAGAGGTTGCTGTCAACCTGTGTTTCCAGATCTCTTATAACGCCTTCTGTGTTCAGTGGACTACCATTGATGTGGTAATTCATGGGAAATGTTTTTTTTCCAAAGGGGATGATGACACATTTTTTGGCACTGAGCTTAAGGCCATGGTTCTGACACCAATGGTTAGTCTCAGTGAGGCCTTTCTGTAGGATATCAACATCACTTTAATAATAGCTCCCAACTTGATCGTCTGGGAACACTGTCAGCTACAGTCCCTTTGTATTGGCCTGGACTTTAGAGAAGTAGATACCAAACATGAGTGGACCCAGTACCGAATCCTGTGGGACTCCACTCATGACTGGTCAGCAGTCTGACTTGGAGTCAGCTACTTTCACACTGTGGGTTCTATCTGTGAGCCAGTTTGCAGCCTACCTAGTGATATAGGGTTTGATGCCTATCTTAGTGAGTTTTTCTATGATTCCTGAGTGAGGAATGGTATCAAAGGCCTTGACCAGATCAAGGTAGGCTGTATGAACTGCCTTGCCTTCATCCACTGCTCTGGTGGCTGACTCAGAGAAGTCGACCAGGTTGAGCAGGCATGATCTACCCTTCACAAAACCAAACTGTGTGGAATCCAGAGTTTGGTGATTCCCTATATCCTTGTTTATTAGGTCTATGATGATGTGGTCCACAGCTTTGCATATCAGACTCGTCAGGCTAATGGGGCGATAGTTCCCAGGGTCTGTAGTTGCTCCTCCTTTGTGGAGAGGAATGACTGTAGCAGTGCACCATTTGGTAGGGACAAAGTCTGAGGTGAGGCTGTTATTGAACAAGCACACAAGTGTAGTGCCAGTTCACTCCGTAGTTCATGTAGAACACAGCCAAGGATATTGTCAGGTCCCATAGAAGCTGTATTCTTGGCCTTGGACAGTGCTGTTTTAACCTGTACAGCAGTAATACTGGGTGCCTGGCAATCTACTGGTATTGTGATTGGTCCTTTGGGGGGAGAGGGGTAAAGTTGGCACTGAATCTGTCAGCCAGTATATTGGCAATATCTGTTGGCTTGGTATAGGAGGTACCATTGTGCAGTAGCTCAGAGCAAATCTGGGTATTGCCATGGAGATTCTTTACATAACTATAGAAGGCCTTGTGATTCTCTTTACTATCTCCTGCAATTCTGTTTTCATACCTAGCTTTAGAGGATTTGATGAGGGATCTCAATTTTTTTTAGGCTGATAAGGGAGTTTTTCCAGTCTTGGAACTTCACCTTATTCAGCATCAGTTTCCTCCTTCTGTTGTAGAGTTTGTTTATGGCAGGGGAGCACCAGATTGGCTTCCTTTTTTGGGAGGAGAGCATCTTGGTTTTATTGGGTATGGCAAGATCCATGCATTTGTGTACGTGTTCATAGAGTGCATTGGTGTATGATTCTGCGGTCGTGCAAATATTCTCCATTTGCGTGGGTGCCGTGAAGTTAGCCACCTCTGTTTTTAGGAGCCCAAAGTTAGCTTTAAAGAAGTTCTTCATGGTGGTTACCTTTGTGGTGGGAGTGGGAGGGATGTGGATTTCCAAGGTGATTAGTTTGTGGTTGAATCTAACCAGGGAGGAGTTGACTATTGGTGTAGAGCAATGGTCGCCCATGTTAGTAGCGACCAGGTCAAGGATGTTGCTACCTCTAGTGGGGGTAAGAATGAGCTAGTCCAGGGCATTGGAATTAATGAATTCCAGGAAACGTTGGGCAAGTGTATTGGTACATGAGTAGTTTTCCCAGTTAATGGAGGGGTAGTTAAAGTTGCTCAGTATGAGAGTGTTAGGTTGGACCCTAATATTCTCCAGGGTGCTTAGGAATGTGGAGTGTGAGTCTTGGGACATGGCTGTGGACCTACAGCAGGCTACAACCTGAATTGCTGTCTTACCCAGTGTTAGCTGCACCTGAAGTATCTCTGATGCATTATGTTGGGCTACCAGTCTGGAGGCATGTGCATCCTTTATGAATATGGAAACACCACTGCCTTTGAAGCTTCGGTCCATGTTCTGGGGCCAAAAGGTGTGGAATGAGTTATAGCCTGGTAGTGCAGGGGTACTTTCTGCTGCCTTGAACCAGGTCTCTGTTACACTACAAATGTCGATGATCTCCATTTTAAGGAGTGCTTCGAGCAAGTGCATTTTGAGATTTAGACTTCTAGCGTTCAGCAGCATGACCCTCAGATTGCATTTGTTTGTAGCTGTTACAGTGGTAATTTGGTCTTTGGAACACTTCCTAAAAAGGCACTATAGGGGTGGCATAAGCCTTGGCCATTATTCGGAAGCCCAGGGGTGACAGATGCAGGCCATCTCTGGCAAAGCATTGAGGTTTGTCAATCATGTCATCCCAGGCAGACAGATACTGGATCCCCTTAGAATGACACTAGAAACTTAGCCAATTGTTGAAATCAATCATTTTCTGCTTGTACTGTGGTATCATTCTGGTTGATGGTAGGATGCTACTCAGGGCTACGGTCATACCCACCTGGGCTACATAATCTGAGAGCTCCTCCATGTCTCTTTTCATGTAGTCCAGGAAGGTACGTCTCAAGTCATTCACACCCACATGTACAATGACAAAGTCATATTTGTACCTGTTGTTGATAAAACCAAGTGCGTGCGTTATGTGATGGACCCTGGCACCTGACAGGCAGCTGATTGTTACTTTCTCCTTATTCAGCTTAGTGAGTGGGACATCAGTGTGCCTCACTATCGAGTCACTTATGACTAGTGTGTTGGGCATGCTGTTTTGCCTTAGGGGCTTTGGTTGAGTGGCACACTGTTTAGGAGAGTTATGTGTTTCGTGATTAGTGTTGTGTTGTGTTGTGTTGGTCTGCCTTGGAGGTCTCTGCTGTTTGGGTAGATTTTTATTGAGAGCCTCCATGAAGGTGGGTGTGTGGTTTGTATTTTTATGTGAAGGCAGTGCTGGTGGGTGTCCTGGAGGGCTATGTGTTCTATGTGGTGTGGTGCAAGTGTTGACCTTCTCCTCTTGACCAGCTATTCCAGTCTTGGCAGGGGAGTGCATGGCTTCCAATTTGGATATATAAGTGCATCTATTGCAAGTTTGAGTGTTGAGAGGTAAGAGGAGCAGGTTGTCGGCGTACATGAGGCAGTTGCTACATTGCCTCAGGATAGCCAAGTTCACCAGGTTAGTAGGAGAAAGCACAGGGAAATGACCTTTAGACATGCCTGGAGGGGTGGGCATTAATAATAAATAATGGACCTGTTTCCTTGTAGAATGTTTAGTGCTGGTAGCACTTTAGTGTGCTACAATAATTGCTACAAGAAGTCTGGTAAAGTGCTAGACTAATAAACTAGTAAAAGTGCAGGAGAGGAGAGAACTAGCAGATCTAAGGGAAAAATTGAAAAGCAGACTTTAGCACCTCTCGGAACCTTACAAAGAGTCCTGGATACAGCAAATCTGTATCTGGACTAGGCTAGTTACAGGAAAGGTGGGAAACAAGTGCAAACACAGGCTTTTAAACCAAAAAGTTGAAAGATATGGAAAAATTGCCCAAACGACCAATACACTACAATTTCTGGGCCAGAAACCACTCCTCTTGTGGTAAATAGGCTACCTATGCTATATTGCATTTAGTTGTTGTTGTTGTTTGCCTTTTGGCTTTTCCAAGTAAGGGGTTGCTACAGCAGAACTCCGGTCCACTAATGATTGGCAGTAGATTTTTACGAAACACAAAGTGCCAACTAGATACCCAACCTTCAACGAAGGCACGCCCATTTACGCACGCATGTCTTTCAAACGCTACCCAACCATGGGGAGGACATGCAGACTCCACACAGAAGGCCCTCCAAAGTCCAGCCAAGAATCGAACTGGAAAACCTCTTGCTGTCTGGTAACAATGCTACCGCCGTACCACCGCGGCATTTGCTATATTGTATTTAGTAATTCTTCTAATTCTCTATAAGTGGACATTCTGTGATTTTTTTTTTTGATGTGGGTGTGGGGGGTATATATATGCATTCTCATGTGTGTGCACACGCACATCAGAGTGTGTGTATGTGTGTGTGTGTGTGTGTGTGTGTGTGTGTGTGTGTGTGTGTGTGTGTGTGTGTGTGCGTGTGTCTGTGTGTGTGTGTGTGTGTGTGTGTGTGTGTGTGTGTGTGTGTGTGTGTGTGTGTGTGTGTGTGTGTTTGTGCTGAGATAATGATAAGCTGAGGCATGTTGGGTTAAGATGGCATCTCATCCAGGAATGTTGCTATTGCCTAATGCCCACTGAATATCAGGATAGTCTAAAACTCCTCCTTAACCTGAACAGGATTAATCCATTAATCAGGAAATACATGAATGGATGGACAGAAATACTAGATATCACTGATAATTAGAAGTATGAATTACTTTTTGTGGAGTTTCTTGTACATTCTGTTTTGGCATGCGGTCAGTCTGTCTATGCCCTTGCATGCACAAATAGTAGGCCTTGAAGTCAGCATGACTGGTGCAATACGTGTGTGGACTTACTGAAGAGGTGGCACTGCTTGTGTAATGTGTAACATGTGATACACACCACAAGACCAAGTTTTGTAAAATGTATGCCAGTGGCTATGGTCTAGTTGCCCCACACATAGAACATGAAATGCTGATTATAACTGCACTCATGAACAGTACTGTTGGAAAGATGATACTGCCAATCAAAGTGACTTCAAGTTTGAGGCAGGTGGCACAGAGTGCTTTAGAAGGTAACTGTTTGATATTCTAAGACTTGTTAGTATGAGTCTCAGAATACCAAGGCTGAATGAATGAAAATGTGGAGTCACATATGAAAAGTCCAAGACTTCCATTTCTCTGAATATTCCTTTTTATGCAAAATATAGTTATTTCTGAGGGTGTGGTGTACTCTACTGGGGGGGGGGGGGTTCCAAGGGAACTTGCCCTCTGCAAAAAACTGCTTTACAGGAGAATGGTGACATTTGACATTCACTGTTCTCCTGCACATTTATATTTCATTCATAATTCTAAGACTCACACTTACAAGACTTGGAATAATAATTGGGAGCTGTTTCAGAAAAGTCTTGGGTCATGTTAACCTCACAGGTGCTCAGCTGTCTGCTTGCAATTGAATTAGGAAATAAGTGAAGTACCACTCTATGACTAGTAACATGTACTACCAATCTGCATCTCCACGCAGGTGGCATAGACCATGGCACAACTAATATTGTTCACAATGTTACTAAAAAAGCAAAGAGTTTTGAGTGTGTTCAGACCATGGCACAAACATAGATGTATGTCCTTCCTCCACCACCCATGACTGAGTATGCTGATTATGCCCGTAGAACTGCAGCTGTTAGTACCTTTGGCACATATGTATATGACACCTATAATAGGAAAAGAGAAGGCCATCTGCCACTACAGGTCACCGCCGTCAGTCTTGTGCCAATATTGTTCCTCTTAACCTCCTTAAAATAACCTGATAGAACCACAACATTGTTTGTAGATTCACTCCCTTCTACACAGTCAGTGTCTGAAGGTATGAGAATTGACTTTCAGAAGTTGTTGACAGCATCTACATGTATCTTTTTAAACACCCAGGGAGCCTCATGGACTGCTGCAGGACCATGAAGTCATTCCTTATTGACAAAATTTATTCTGCAGACCATTCTCACCCATGTACTGGCCACAGGTTAGTGCAAGGTGAAGGCACACCTCAGAGTTAAGAGCATGGGCAGACATATTGACATGTGGCTGCTGGGTAAGCTCACATCATTTTAATTGCATCTATAGCAGCAATTCTTCATGTTGTACACAGGGGTGATATAGCTGATCCATTTATTTCCAGTTTGCTATTTTCTAGTCTGCACTGATGGAGAGTGGGTCTTTCATACCTGTGTGCAATTTTCATAAATATATAGGTATTTTAACATGTTGCTAAATATGATTTTGTCATTGCATTTATGTGGGTGTCTGTGTCTGTTATTCTATTTTATGTGTGCCTTTTGATTCTGCATTAATTTTCCTTGCTGAATGATATGGTGGCAAGTCAAATGCAAATGTGACTTAATAACACATGCACGTACACACACACACACACCAGAGTCTATGTCCATTTTGCTTTGCAAAAAACACTGCAACCAGATCCCTTTCCTATCTGATGAATTTGTAGTGTCTAATATGCCACAGTACCCTGTCCAGAGTTCTTTGTGTACTTGGTGCCATTTTGTTATTACTTCAGAATGCATTAGCTCATCATTTTAGTTGCTGCGTTTGCAAAACAGTCCTTTTAAGTATGCTTAATGATTTTGATATGGCAGCATGCATTGCTATGTATGGAAATACAAGGCATACTGCTTCGCATGTCTGTCATTTGCATTTCTTGGATCCCATTCTCCTGCACTGTGCTATCCTGCTATGCAGACATTAACCTATCTTGAGTAGGCTGCATATGTTGCACTCTTGCTGAATTATGTAAGTTACTCCAGTGATCCCAAGGAAAAGTCCAGACAATGACTATTGTTTAATTTTCCCAAAACTCAATTATACACTTTCCAAGTCTATGCCTGGACAATGTTATCTATAATGAAATATAACATTTTCATCAAGGTGAGATGCAAAAAATTGATATAAAACCATCTAAACCACATGAAAATCTCACTGGCTTCATAACTCACAAAAAATGCACAAATTGCTAAATCCTTGTTTTACAGGCAGCCTCATAACCACATTGCTAAGTAACATTTGCTTACCTTGAACAGTTGCATACTTTGACATTTTTATGACATGTTTTACCTGCATGTTCATAATCTAAGTGTACGGGTGTTATTCTTAGCGGTAACAGTTTTCTGAACATCATCCAATGAATTTTTGGAGCTGAAACATGGAAATAAATTCAAGCTAAATTACAGTCAAATTAAAAATGAATGTAAAATAAATATTTCCAGTCAGCTGTCCATCAATAATATGTTAGCATGTATAAACTAGACATTTTCAAATGTCCATATAGTTATCCAGATTTATTTAAAATTGTTCTGAGTTACAACTATGAACTGCTAATGTCACTTTAGTCATCATTTTCCTCAAATTATGACAGTCTTTTCTGTAACTCACTTCCCCCCAAAAGTAGTCTATGACACTTCCTTATCTAAAAACAATCTGCAGGAAATTGCTCTGCAGACACCATAAGGGCAGATTGCATTTCACAGGAGATCAAAGAATAAACCGCTATGGACAACAAAAATTAGCTGATGCTTAAAAAAAATAATTCAAAGAATTCCAGAAAATGAATTAATGAGAAGGAAACTGCCAATGGAATAGAAACAGCACAGAACTGACAAGATCTGTATTTAAGTAAAAACAATAATTAAGACACCCCTGGGTGATAGGGGCAAACAAAAGTCTCCCACACAAGGATTTATTTTATTGACACTGGACTTTTCATCTCAGACTTAATTTTTCAGTCTGTGATACATATATTAACAACAATGTAGTAACTGTCAAATCAAGTGTTTCTCTTCCAATTAGCTGAAAAAGTTAGTTTGTGAAGGTCAAGGAGCCCATCAACAAAATAAAATCGCATGATTTAAAGGTTAAAACAAGAGATAATATCACTGTGAGTAGTTTAACACTGGACACGGAAAGACCATGTTTTTTCCAGTATTTGAATGAATAGATAACAGCAAAACATACTGCGGTGGTGGTGCTGCGGTAGCGTTGTCGCCTCACAGTAAGACATTGTCCTGTTTGAATCTCAGCTAAAACGTCTTCTGTGTTGAGACATGCATGAATGGCCATACCTTCGTTGAAGGTTGTGCATCAGATTTGGCAACTCTGCACGTAAAAATCTACTGCCAATCATTAGCGGACCAGAGTTCCGCTGTGGCGACCCCTAACCAGGAAAATCTGAAAGACACCACAACAACAACAACAAGATAACAGCAAAACACAACTTGCATAAGCATTTGATTTTCTCCATGGACATAGCACAAAGGTCTTACATTGTAAAGTTTACACATCTAGAAAAACTGTGATCCAAGGACAAGGAAGTACAAACCTTATACTTTACCAAGAAAACAGCAAATCTTTAATTCATAGTCAAGGAAACTCATCATCTAGGAAAGATCACACATCAAGTTAGACAAATATTGGTATGGCCTTTTAATACATGGAAGAGAACACTTAAAATTTATTAAATCACTGACAAAAAACTATATATGTCAAAAGATTTGTATAATGTTGCACCAGGCTGAAGATCTTTATGTCGTCTTGACCAAGAATGTTTGCTTCTTATTAGGATGCAACAATTCCATATAAAATGTTTCTTTCTTTAACAAAACAGAACACATGATTGCTTCCTTAATAAGGAAAATAAACACTGACATCTGATATGTAACAACTGTACTCATCACTAATAATAAACAAAAACACACAAAACAATTACAAGCAAATCAAAGTACAACTAATAAACAAAATAGTACAACTAAGAAGCTATTTCATATATCTTAGAAGAGCAATGTCAAAGTGCCACTCCATATGAGATAGTTGTAACCATATTTAGGAAGGTTTATTTGTCAACTGTCATTGCAATTATACAGCACATATGTTTGTGGATATTAGATAAAGTGTGTTCTTGCTTAATTCTCATAATAGGAACTGGATAAAGCAGGTAGATACTACTGTTACAGTTACAAAGTGGTCTACCTTGAGAAATGTACTTCATGCACTGCTTTTTATGTCGATAAGACAAACAAATCTTTGAATAAATGGGTATATCAGCACCTCTACAGTATTAGTAAACACAACAATAAAAGTGCCCTGGCAAGGCACATCACAGAATGTGAGCACTTTGTGAAATTCAGATTCTCCATGCTTGAAAAGATCAAAGGGGATCAATACAGTGGTGATTGGAAGAATTCATTGCTGCAGAAGGAGCTGAAATGGCAATTAAGGTTAAATGCCACCTCCCCACCAGGTATCAATGAAGCTGTATCACTAACAAGTGAATTAAGATACAGAGCTTCAAAATTATGAGTTAGATCAGTTTTTGTGTTGCTAGCCCTTTAAAAATTTTGGCGGACTTTTACAAGATTGCATAGTTTCCTTTTCCTGATTGTATATAAGCAGACAGCTTTTGACTGTGTTTTTATGGTCTTTGTACTCTGAAAATGTCCATCATTTATGTTTGATTAGCAAATATTTGTTGTTTTTATGCATTCACTTTGGTTCCTTAGTCCTTGGCAGCATTTGGATTGTTTTGAGGTTTGATTTTTATATTTTATGTTTGTAATTGCTGGCTGTACTGTGGTTTAATTCCCATAATGCTTGCACTTAAAAAGATATTAGAATAATTTGAGCAGCTTAATATTCTGTAGTTCACATGTTAAACTTACTTTATGTAATGATATAATTCTGCCAAAGATGGTTTGTGTTTAACCAAGGTGGGAAAAATATCTTCTAGCATTACTATTAACTTACCAACCTAAAAACAGTGAAGAAACTTCACAAATAAGAGCCAAAAATAGTGTAAAATAAGCCCTTTTAAATAGAACTTCAGATTACATCTCAGTACAATGGTACTGCCTTATTACCATAACAATGGGGCTAGGGCCATGCTTGGTAATAACTGGACCAAGAACAATGGGGCTAGGGCCATGCTTGGTAATAACTGGACCAAGTTTTCAATGTTTGGGCAAACAAATTGAACACTCATAAATTGTGTATAAGAAGGGCAGGAGTATCAAGCATTTACTTGAATGCCATAAGCACAAACTCCTTATACAACCCTGCAGCAAAGCAAAGGTATGAAAGTGTGTTTTACATCAAGAAGACACCCAAAATTGACAATTACTCTAAAGTAATTATTATAGGAGGCTCCTATGACTGTCAGTCTAGTGACATGATTTGACAACATGCTTATCCTGCCTGGCTTTTTATGTTGGAGAAACAGAGTTTAAAATCCAGGTTTTATCAGCATTGTTATGTTAACTTTTTTAACATTTCTAATGCCGCAGAGAAACATGCTTGTATGTGCACTAGTTTCAACAAATTTGTGTGTTGCAGAAAGTTCATTTTAACCCATAAGGAGGCAGTTAGCCACCCTTTTTGGAGACCAGTGAAGCTTATTGGCAGGTATTAATGAATGCAACACCTCAAGACAGGACTTGGTTATTGCATATTGGGGCAGAAACTCTGAATGCTCCACTGTTTTGTTTTAGTTTTATTCTAGTAGTGAGTAAAGTGGTAACATCACTTTTGTTGAGACTGATACTTTTTCAGAGAAACTGTTATATATTTTAGGATGAAAGTTTAGTTTGAGGTCCTGTTTTCATCTAAATATTCAGTGTTCATTGCACCAAGTACTGGGACTGGTTCTTTCACATTGTAAAAGATGTTCTGTGTGATCTGCAAATTATATTTAATGAAGAATGAAAGCACTTATTTACTATTTTGTTTGCTCTTTCCTCTGTGGAAAGGTATGTCCTTTCTCTGTGGAAAGGTTTATTTGTTTTTACTTGGCCTTATTACATTTATTACATTTATTAGTGGTTGAGTAAAGTCTTAAGCTTCCGGGTAAGATACCATCATTATATTTTTATTGTATACAGTAACTTTAGTAGCTTCCGGGTAAGATACCATCATTATATTTTTATTGTATACAGTATCATTATATTTTTATTGTATACAGTAACTTTAGTAGCAACAGAAAACTCACTATTTCTAACATTCAGTGTTCAGCTCTGGTACCATGGGTGTCAGCAAGTCCACTGTCGCAGCTTTTTTGCCTGTGCTGGTGACCTAGGTTTTATAATTTCTCTAAGTGTTAAACCAGATAAGTCAGGGATGGACAATAGACATGAATACCCATGCCCCACTCCTTTTCTGAAGAGTTGAGACTAGTGTTTCTAACTAAATTCCTTTCACAAGAAGATTGGTGGGATAACGATATGGGTTAGCATCATGGATATTTACTGTACAGACAAATGATACAGGGTTTGATTCTTACAAGGGGAATTGGCTAGGCTAAGTGGCACAAGCAGCTTGTTAATCTTGTTTACCCCACAGATTCCTGGACATAGTAAATACAAACACTTCGCCAAATGGTGAATATGCCCACTAGTCTCTCCAGCATGCTGGACTTTGAGAGAATGTTATACTCTCCTACCAATGACTCCTCCTTCCTGGTAAGGTCTGACTATAAGGCTGTCACCTTCAAAATCCATTAAACAAGTAACAATTGGACTACTCCAAAGTTGACGCCCACAACTATAACTGAGGCTGCTCACCAATGGAGTCCCTCGGGGCTTTGTGCTAGGTCCACTCTACTACTTTTTCAATGACAAAGCCAGTGTCAAAGGCCTCTAAACAAATTCACAAATTGCAAACTGGGAGCAGTCATTGAATCCCCCAAGATGAGAACACTCTTTGGGAAGGTCTAATAGAAAATGCTTGGTGTTAAAGCAATGGCTTAAAACTCAATACCAAGCAATGCATTATAGTACCATATACAGAGAGGCATACATATACCACCATACTTTGCCCTCACCAGGTCCATAGTCCATAATGTCCACTTCAATATGTACTTGACAAGACACGTGCAGCAACTGGGATGTCCAAAAAGGTTCCTTGGACAAAAGAATTCAGGGAGTAAACTCAATATCCTTCACCAATTGCCTTAAAGGTTTGTCACTTATCATACAGACTTCAGAGAAGTGATCTTTGGCTGGCTTATAAGGCATCCCTGAACCCTGTCTTAATAAAACAGACCATCAGAACTACTAGATTAAAAAACTATTTTGCTTGCAACATAAATAATGCATGTTGTGGGAGACGGATGTTTCTCAGAATTCCATTTGAGCAGGTTCTCCATTCATGTGAAGCAGAGTTCCTCTCTGTGCCTATTTACCCATCCAGTAGTCAAAGTTGCACTTAATCAGAAATTCAGCTCTGCCTCCTATGTCTCCAAAGGACAGGCAGTCAAAACTACCCACTATGAATCAAATATAAATTATGTTGGTTGCATGGGTAGGCTTTTAAGGGCCTTGGTGGACATTAACCTAGTATACACCTATGAACCTATAAGATTTAAGTTAAAAGGTAGCTTTATTATAAAGTCTTTCCAACAATGTTGGCATCGCTTCATTTTAATATGACAGTGATGCATTCAGTTACTCAAATTACACTTGTATCAGAAAATATATTGTCTTCCCATTAAATATACACCTTTAAAAAAAAAAAAAAAATTAGCTGCTGATGTGCATGCATTTGTATTTCAGCAAGTAATACCTTTCTATTCCGTATCAAACCAAGGTACACAGTAAGGGGTTATAAGGGTGCCAGGCCCCCATTACAAACAGTATTGTGTTCAGTGAGCATTTTTGTGGAAAGAGCTTCATTAGCTGCATACCAGTTCAACTTTCACTAATTTCATGTGATGCCATTCTGGTGGGGAGGAATTGGTAGCATTTGCCTAAGGGTATGCCTGACATCTGACCTAGTCTTTACAGGACATCTTAACATTAACCATTATAAAGAGGTAAATGAAAAAATGTTCTCATAAGATATGTAAAATGTATATGTTGTAACTTCATTTTCTTTTTATAATGAAGTCCCTTACTCTCTTTGATAGGTGCCATGAGGGATCTTTCATAGCCACCTGCACTACCACCAGTTCAGAAAGAATGGACATCAGTTTGACATCTTGTCTGAAGTTTGTCACTTCCCTTATGCTACACTGCAGTGTCTGCAATCTATCTACTTGGTGTGGGAATAGAACTTGCAGCTTTCTGTACCAATGGTTGTGCCATGGACACTATCAAGCATACGTTTAATTTGTTAAACGTTTTCCCTTAACAGCCAGCATCCCTTGTGGCAGAAGAGAAACTGACCCTTTACCAGGTTTAACTGGTTTAGTTTTGGATTATGTTTTAAGAGGAGGGACTCTAGCTTTGTGGACTTTTTTTTCAAAAGTGTGTGGCTACTCATCAGAGTTGGTAGAAAAGTGGCTTACATGGGCATCTGAGAAAAGGATTACGGACTATGGGATACTTCTTATGGAGCACACATTCTATGCAACACAAGGAAGCAAAATGCGAAGCATCACAAGCTATGGTGATTCAACATGATGGCGATGTTTTCTCCAAGTAGTAACCAGTCATTGAAACACTTGTTTTTGGCACCCTTGAGTTGTTTCCAACACTTGGGTTGTTGGATCATGTGTAGGTGTACTAACTTTCTGTGGAAATGCCAATTCATCTTACAAGGCTCCCACTTTTGATACAAGATACCAAAGCTGTTTACACAACGTTAACAGGAACTACACTTATGAAATGAAGTGGGGTTGTTTTAATTGCCTTTTGCTCATCCTACCCTGCATTTTATGTAGGCAAAACCACTGGCCATCAAAACAAGAATCTACCAACACTTGTGCTATGACAAAGCATAAACTTCAAATCTGATTAGTATGGAAAGATTTTAGGAAATTGGGAGGAGACTGGGAACTAATGTGTATATTTTATTTTTTTGCAATGCAACAGGTATTTTCTTAGCATTAAACCCATTCTAAAGGGTATGGCTATTTTCTATTCTGGATGTAGTAAACATGTTGCTATTCTTGCTAAACTAAGTTTTACTAGTGTGTTTTTCACAATTTCTTATTGAGACTGCTATTTGAATGTATGTTTTAGCTATTTATATTTATGCAATGCATGCGTTTTTTCTTTTTGTGGTCAGTCTCTGAAACTGGCTCCTTGAGGATGGGAATAAACAGCTTTACAAATGTTTCTGAAGAATTTCTGTTTTTGAAGTGTTTAAACTTGTTTAATCTTGTATCTATCCTATCCAGTTTGGAATATTACTAAATTATTCTCCATTTTCTTATCCAAAACTGTCAAGCATTCTCGCTGGGCCTCCACTGAAAATGGGGTCTGTCCTAGTCAGACTTCCCTGGTCAGTTTTGCCCTAGGAAATATTCCTACCACTTTCCAGCTCACTTACATTACATTTGACAAGTCACCCAACTAGAGTTGGTTGTAACTCATTCCTTTTTTCTATACTGCTCCTTCTCACATTTGCCTGCATTTAATTCGCATTCTGCCCTTCTGACATGAGCTCTTCTCTCCTCACATCTTACTTTCTACCATTTTAGATTCGCTAAATCAGACCTTTTGCAACTCATTATATACTCCATATCTTTGCCCTGCTTCTCCAAGCTGCCTTCCCACTCTGATTGGAAGCAGGAAGTTGCCATAAATGGTGTCCCCATACAAAAAGATCAGGGGAAACTCCATGATGCCCTAGCCAAATTTCACCTAGTAGTATAAATACCAAATTGCCTCTCCCCTTGGGGCTAATTTGGTCAGCAAAGGATAAATAAGATTGTTGTACGAATGTTTGCAGTTTTATTCATAATCATTTTGCCTTTAAAAAGCACATCTAAATAAGGCAGCCTGTTAAGATGGTACACTGGGTGCAATGCTCTATAGTATGTCGTGAGTCACAATGATGTGACTACATCAGCAGACAGAGCCAGCTTGTTCAGCAACCAGAGCCAGCTTGTGCAGCAACCATATGCATTTGTGTACACTTACTGAAGTAGATATGCACAATCCATTCTAGTTTTTATATACTGTCCAGCATTTTATTTACATTTCAATAAGACTAGTTTGTCTGTATACCAGGTGTGCAGGCTGGGTAAAAGCCTTTGTAGCCACTTCCTGTGCCAACTAAGATGGTGAACATGACAATTAACCTAAATGTACATGACATGACAAAGCACTATAGACTGAAAATAGGATAATGCAAACAGTCACAATATCATTCTAAGGGGTGCAATATTTTGTCAGCATGGAGGGAGATGGTCAATGGACCATACTGCTTTGCCAGGGATGGTCTGCACCTCTCCCCTCTTGGCTTGAGTGCCTTTTTCAGGCAATGCCAATCTGAAATTACTTCTAACATAATTTGTATTGCTGCTCAGTGCTTGGAACAAACTCCACTTCATTCTAGGTTTCTTCACCCTAGAGTGCGGATGTTTGTATGCTCACTTGAGAGAGGGTTAGCTATGGAGAATGCCAACAGTACAAGGTTATGCCTTCCACACACTTAGACCAGCTACTATACAGACAGGGTCTAAAGGTGGAGGTGTCTAAATTTACATAAAATATACCTCAAGCCTGGTCAAACAATCACCATAGGCAAAATCCAATACCACTGACTATAGGTCACCCTCTGTGGCCCAGAAAACTCTTACCATGTATTTAAACTTGGTAAGGACACCATTAAACCCAATACCATATTCATGGGAATTGTCATCCTATGACACCAAACATAACAGGCGCAGATTCCTGGATTTTGTAAACTGACTCCTTGGACTAGATTCAGTACATCAAGGGTGCAATCATCCTGGATCTGGTTCTCACTAATATGGGAGTGATGCACACCCCTAGTGTAATGTCTTCTCTGGTAAGGTCAGACCACAAAATGGTCTCATTTGAAGTAAAAAAAATAAAAAATGGAACCCTTGCTAACCCTGAAATATTTGGGGAACTACTCTAGCTTCCTGCTATTGAGTGACGTAATAAAATTTTTAAGTCCCCATAAACTCGGCTGCCTAACTGTTCTTATTAACCAAATACCTGCATAGACAGCTTGTACCCACCAGGAAGTATAACTTGACATCCAGCTTGTACCCACCAGGAAGTATAACTTGACATCCTGGTGAAATCAAAATCCACAGGCTGTATAACAGAAGGAAGAAAATCATGACAAATTAGGAAGTGCAGCACCACCCAACAGGATCGAAGCACTCTCCACACTACAACTCTGAGGATACTGCCTCCCAGGCCAAGGACAACCACAAGACTTTTTGGCTGTATCCACAACCTCAGGCAATAACACAATTGTGTGCAGAGCTAATTGTAAATGGAGCCACCTATACTGAGCTAGAGCATATCAAACCTACTGGCCAACAAATTCAGCTCCATCCTTAGCCCTCTTTCCCATCAACCTTCAGCAAATACCATCAAATATAACTACCCCTGCTATCACTAGGGAACTGGTCCTTAATGATCTCCCTAAAGCAAGAACACTGCATCAGTGGGTTCAGACAATATCCCAGGATGCATCAGTGGGTTCAGACAATATCCCAGGATGCCTTTCTAAATAGCATGAAACATTACCTATCAGGCAGTCGAATTGCTATTAACTGTAGTCTCCAACAAGCTTCATGCCTCCTGAATGGAGAGCAGCAACAGTCACCCCTCTGCACAAAGGTGGGCCATCTACAGACCCATAAGTCTCACTAGTCTCTTTCCAAAGCCAAAAAAGTATGGAAAATGTTCAGTAATCGTGTAGTAAACCTCCAGACACTGGACCCAACCCAGTTTGGCTTTGTCAAGGTCTTTTGAGAAGGTCACCAAAGCAAGAGGGCAAAATGGTTCACACTGCCTACCTTGACCTGGCCAAGGCATTTGACACCATGCTCCACTTGGGCATTCATAGGTACAAACCCTTATGTCACCCAGTGGATAGCCAACTGGCTCACAGAGCCAGGAAGTTTAAAATGGGGGAGACCACTTGTGACTGGCCACCTTGAAGAGAAGTTCCTCGGGGATTGGTTCTGGGACCAGTCCATTTTGGCATTTATGTCAGTGTCCTCTGGCTGCAAATTAGAACTGTCATTGAATCTCACACTTGACAAATATTCTGTAGGAAGGGCTGACATCAAGCAACTGGTGTCAGAGCCATGGACTAAAACTAAATGCACTATTCTTGAAGGTGTCCATCCTTGGTAACTTATCATAGACAATAAGAGCTGACCCAGTAGTCAGGGACTTGGACACAGACTGTAATCTAGCCATTGACCATTGTGTTTACAGTATTTTGGAAATTGTCCTGCAACTATAAAACAAAGGTATGGTATCTAGGTCAAAGTCCATGTTCCATGTATTTGGTATTCATTGTACCAGAGTACAATACCCCCTTTGGTATGTACCTAACCAGGCATATACAACAATGTGCACAGAGGTTCCTCACTAAAAATGCAGGGCATAAGTAACATTCTGTGCAGACCACCTCAAGGCTCTCTCCCTGTATTCTGCCTCTTGACGGCTGAGGAGAGATCAATGCCTGCATACAAGGCACTGTCAGACCCCACTCTGGTGGTCCTATATAGCCACAAAAAATGGCATCAGACTTGAAACTAAACCTTGCCTGTTTAGACCTGCTGGACAGACAAGTATGTATCCCAGAGAATATTCTGTCCCTGGATCAGGCTCCCCCTAACCCAATTCCAAGTGCAGCTTGGACAATTGGATGAGGAACAGAAAATTTATCCCTGGTTTGGCACCTGTATCTCTAATGGATGTAGCCTGTAAATTGTCTCTTTATCTGAGTACCTAAGGGTACCAAAACAATTTGGAATGCACGGCTAGGCCTAAAGGCCATTGTCATTAGCCTATCAAAGCCTATTGGAGAAAACAGTAAATGGTTACAGTACTTACTACCAATAGGTATAAAAGCTAGCTGTGTTTTTTTTTTTTTTTTTTTTTTTTTTTTACATAACTGATAAGAACTAAAGCTAATTTTAAGAGGTTTCTCTATGTACTATTCTATAGTTCTCTTGAATAGCAAAAGATAGTCTAAGGATGTAATTCTGAAGTTGGGTAGTTCTAGACAAATGGGGGGGGGGTTAGTTTGTATATAGGCTTTTTTATAACATTACTGTGTAAATAGGGTAGATGCATGGAAACCTAATTTCATTTGTAAGGGGGCACCACAAACACTACCTTGTGTTTTAATTATGGAGAGTGGTGGAGTGCCAGACTCTCCTTCATAGAAGGAAACAAATGTGTTCCCTTGTAGGTTAGCCTCTTCTGTTGTCACTGGTATGATGGAACCATTACATTATTGACATATCACTTTGACAAGGATGGAGTGCAAGACAAGGATCCAGTGTTCTCCATTACTGTCCTTTAGGGACTCCTAGGTTTACATAACTGCAATTGCTATGTCAAGGAAAGCATTTGTATGCCTTCAAATAACCCCTCCACCATGCATGCACCCCTTTGCTTTTAAAATGTCATGCTGATTTTCAGCCAGTTTGTTTTATTGCCTAAATCACCAGTACCCATAAGCTGCCTAGGTTTCTGAACCTATTTCTGCAAAATTCATAGTTGGCAGCAGCTGCCAAGCTATGTAGGTGCATCATGCTAAACAGCTGAGTCAGTTCAGACATGAACTGTTTCTGTTCTGAATCTTCATATCTGTTGTACTACATTTCCTATTCAGATCCATCCTTACAGCCAATAATACTAAGTGGAAGTGGTTCAGAAATTATGTCAACACCTACATGGTTCTTCCATTTCTTAGTAAGGAATATCAAAGATGTAAATTAGCTTACCTTCAGAAGACTGTTTCCTCTACTCATTTATCTAAACTTCGTAAATAGGATAAGTCCGCGCTGTACTTTCAAAACAGTATAGATCCAGTGTCCCACTTAATCCTCTTCTGTATTCAAACAGCACTGCTTGGCAATCTACTGAATCCATTTATATAAATCATTCCAAGTAAGGATTCTTCACTCATGAATTACATGCACACTGATTGTGCAGGTTGGGGCATAATGACTGGCACCATCTTTGCCAACATCAGTAACCTGTTATGTTCCTGCCTCATTGCTGTCATAATAAACTTGCATGAAAAAATAGATCAGGGAAGATAAAAATCAATGTAGTATGGCAAATATGTTAATATAGTGCTACTGTTTACTTATGTTTACTGACTGTCATAAGGAGTTAAATCCCAGATGGCTAAGCTAGTTTTGCTGAATCAGTGAAATTGAATTGCCTGGTGGTTGGAGTAGCAACCCACCCCTAATGCAACAGGTCAGTACTTCACTTCAGTGCAGGAAAACACTATCACTGCAGTGCTTCTCTGCTGAAAGCATTAATGGCATGTGAGGGAGGTTACTGCCACCCTATAGATAACTCATCTTCACTAGTTTGCAACTGGGTACTTAAGGGGGGGTAGTATGCTTCTCCTTACTATGCCTTAACAGTGGCAGCATAGCTCACTTTTAAAGCAAGCACACCATTGTTGATGTACCAGATGAAGAATCACAAGAAAACATGGACCCAATGATGAGAATGGTGGCTAATTTTGCTGGTATGGGACTTATTTTCTGCTGCATTTTTCTGAAAGACATGCAGAAAAGTTAAACGGCAGTATTGTATGCAACCTATTCTCTGATAAAAATAAATGTGGCATGTGGCATTTTAGAAAGATGGATTCCATGTCATTGCTTTCTATAAATTGTTTTGACTGCTTTTCAACTGAAGATGTAATAGCTGACACTTCTGTATTGGAACTCAGTGTGCACTTTGAGACTTTTGCAACTTTTTATAGTATTTTTTTTTAGCACTGTCAGACTCTTATGCTTATTATACCATGACCCCCCAAAACGTGCATGCTGATTGGCGGAAAAAGGTCCGGTCGCCCGGACTTTTTTCCATTAGTATAACTCGGTTTTTTAAAACACTGTCTCGCTATGTTAAATGGGTTTAACATAGCGAGACAGCTTTAAAATAAGCAATGGAGATCTCCGTTGCTTATTTTAAAACTGTCTCGCTATGTTAAACCCATTTAACATGCTTATTTTAAAACTGTCTCGCTATGTTAAAACTCATTTAACATAGCGAAACACTAAAAAAAAGCAACGGAGATCTTGCTTTCTCCATTGCTTTTGCCCACGCGCAGTACATCAGAACTGCCGCGGATGCCAGACATCTGCGGAAGGGCAGCAAACAGGCATTATACTATGCCATTATTTAAGAAAAGTAATAGTTTCTTTTCTTAAATAATGTCATGGTATAATAGCAATAACCCACTTCTGGGTGTGGGTAATGCTAAATTTACCCATGGTTGGCTTTGTTTGGTCCCGAGGGCGCATGCCAACTGTGAGTAAATTTAGCATTACCCACACCCAGGTGTGGGTTATTGCTATAATATTGAATGAAGGTGGGTAGGAACACGGGCAGGATTTCATGCTGCACATCCTAGAAGTTACAAATTCAGTCGGTGGTGCTGCAGTAGCGTTGTCGCCTCACAGCAAGACGTTGTACCGTTCAATTCTCAGCTAGAGCATCTACTATGGATGCGTGAATGGGCGTACCTTCGTTGAAGGTTGAGTGTTAGGGCCGGCATCTCAGCATGTATAAAACTGCCAATCATTAGCGGACTGGAGTTCCGCTGTGGCAACCCTCTACAACACTATACTTACACAAACTCAAGCTTCCAAGAAAGTTTCTAGTGTAGCTTTGATAGGGGTCTACACATGACTTGGGCAAAAAAATGAGATTCCATTTTGGATGATATTGTAGAACTATTGCACATTAAACTTTAACAAGTTATAATTCTTGCTTAAATCTCTAGAGCTTTCTGCATGGCATTATGGTTACTACTATCAAACCTATAATGCGAGAAATATGGTCGCTAGCACTCCTGTATTTTAGTGCTTTTACTACAACAAATAAAATATGTCTTCTGTTCAACTTGAAAGCATTCACATTAGGATCATCTGTGTATTTAGGTGCTAATATGTTCTTTTGGATGTGTACAACATATCACTAGTAAATCATGTCCAGGTAAGTAAACCCTAATTAACTCTAGGTTGACTGTAGCACGTGATACAAAAGCATTGTAGATTTCTACTATATTGTGAATTACAAATTAGTCAGTAATGCATGTGTGACTAACATATAAATTAACCTGTATATTCATCTTCTCACATTGTGGATTGACAACATCTCAACAGGTTGCAGCTCCTCACAATAGCCCTTTTGTAAGACCCCCTAAATGGCATATGCAGCACACATTCTCATAATGCATTCATATATGCTAGTCATGTGTACAGATGTGACAAAATATGTAGTGCTTTTCCATTTGCCCTCTATCCATTTGCATTATCTTTCTTAGTCCAATGTCCTTGCACCTCAGTAGTCACTAGTAGGCAGTGTAAGTTCTCTGAATAATCTTATTCTGGGGGACACAGGGGCGCATAGGCTGTAAAACTGTCTTAGTGAGGGCTAAGTTAACGTCTTAATTTAGGCAGAAACAGGGTTTGTGCCTCATGAATGGAGAATTGGAGCAGTCATCCCTCTGTGCAAAGGTGGGCATCTACAGCTCCTGGAAACTACAGACCCATAAATCTCACTAGTCAGGGGAAAGAATTATCATGGAGGTAATCAATAGTGATATAAACGTCCAGACACTGGAGACCCAACCCAGTTTAGTTTCTTCAGGGGCAGATACCTACTCAACCTGGTGGACTTCTTTGAGAAGGTCACCAAAGCAATGGATGAGGGCAAAATGGTTCACACTGCCTCCCTTGACCTGGCCAAGGCATTTGACACAGTACCCACTCAGGCATTGTTGACAAACTCGCTACAATCTGGTGGATAGCAAACTGGCTCGCAGACAGGACCCAGAAAGTTAGAATTTAGAGTCCATCTTTACAAAGAGGCCAGTCACAAATGGAGTCCCTCAGGAATCACTCTTTGGACTGCTCCTTTTCTCTGAAGTAAATGTCAGTGGTCTCTGGCTGTTTACAGATTTGCAAATTGGGGTCCATCACTGACTCTCAAACTGACATGTTCTCCAGGAGGGACTGACACCGCCAAAACTGGTGTCAGAGCCATGGACTAAAACTGAATGCCAATAAATGTATAATATCCCTTGAAGTCATCCACCCCTGGTAGCTATCATATTGACAATACTCCCCTTAGAGCTGACCCAGTAGTGACAAACATGGGGACACACAGTAATCTAGCCTTTGGCCATCACATGTCTACAGTAGTGTGGAAGTCATTCTGTGTTGCACAATTTATGAACAAGAGATATGGCATCCAAGTCCAAGGAAGTAATTGTTCCACTGTATTAGGCATTCATCAGACCTATCATTGAGTACAATGCCCCTTTGGTATGTACCTAACCAGGCATATCCAACAATTGGAACTTGCATGGAGATTCCACACTAAAAGAATACAGGGGGCTTAAGCAGACCACCTCAAGGCTCTATGTATTCTGTATCATACAGGCTTTTTAGGGGAGATCTATGCCTGACATACAGGGCATTGTTCTGCATTACCAGTTCTAAAGACTTGAACCTTGCCTGTGATATAAATAGGACCTGCTAGACAGACATGTATCCTAAAGATTACCCATCTCTGGAATAGGCTCCCCCCATCCATGTGAAGCTTACCCATCTCTGGAATAGGCTCCCCATTCATGTGAAGCAATATTCCTCCCCTAACCCAATTCAAGTGCAACTTAAACTGGATGGGAACAGGAAATTCATCCCTGGTCTGGGAACAGGAAATTCATCCCTGGTCTGGCACCCATGTCCCTAATGGACACAGGCAATCTGTAAACAGTTCATCTCCCAGGCCCTAGCTTGTATGTTTCATATCCCATCCCCCTGCTTACACTTTTCAAGAGTATCAGATTTTGGATGCATGGCTAGGTGTCCCTTGTGGTCATTAGCCTTGTAAACACATGAATCTAATCATAAACCCAAATAAGGATATATAGTACTTGTATGCTTCTGTTCATTATCCGTTTTATTTAATCTTCCTTCACATTTGCTAAAGGAAAACTATAGATCTCAACCTGTTAGTATAGGATTTAAGGAGAAAAAAATGAGGGAGCTCAATGACCCACAAAATCAGGGACATAGTTTCCTATACTTTTTGGAAAGGATAGGAAGTATGACACAAATGCTTCAATTTATTTAATGAGTACTATCCTCAGTAACTTGCCAGAAAACCACAACTGTTATGCATTACAGAGCCAAACACTTTGTAAATTCAGGGACAGCTGAGAGGTACAACAATTTGTAAGAGATATATATAATGAAAGTGTATGTGGTGATATTGGGGAAAAATAGCAATTATCCATGCAAAACTGAGGCATAATCAAGATAAGTTCACCGTATCTTGGAAGATTAGGAAGCGAGTTATGTATGTGGGTGGGTATATGCAGCAGATCAAAAATTAATGTGGCAGGTAGAATGATGTGATTAATGTAATGTGAGAAAGGCTAAAGCTGTCTGAGAATTTTTAACTGAAGATGGTAAAATATGGATAACTTGGGAAGCTTACTGAATTAAATTAGTATTTAAAGATGCAAAATTAGGAAGTGTGTTCAGTGATGGCAAAAAGACCATCTAAAGTCAACTAGGAGGTGGTTTGGACCTTCTAGACTGGCATAGGTGTGTGTGAGAGAATATGCCTGTTACATGGAAGAATAGCCATATCAGGTCTAACCACCCAACACTGTAAACAGCCTTACATGATGGTTGTTGTCACATCAGTGTGCTAAATGAGAAAAATGGAGGTGATGGATAGATGGAACTAATATACAAAACTAATCGTGGAAGGACTGAATAACATTACTGTGAGAAACAGGAGAAAGACATGTTGACAGGTCTCAAGCTCTGGCTGTACAAAGTCAGCTGAACGAGAATTGTATGCTTGTAAATGTAATGAGCAATGAAAACAGTGGGATTAATAAGACAATCGTGATCATTCCTTTGTAACAATTGATAGAGCAGATATTGACTTAGAAGCTGAAGATTTTTCAGATCTGGTCTTGTAAATGGAAATACAATTAGTAGAGGAAATGATTGCTGAGAAGATAATGAACATGGAATAGTGTTATGCTTGCCAGGAGCAAAAATAGTCTGTGAGGCAGGTCTTACCTAATGTAACGAAGTATGGATCTGTTTTTATTCAGTCAGTATACATGATTTCATCTGCAAGGACTGTTAGTAGAGAACTTACAGCCCTCTTTGATAACATAGCTTGTTAAAATTGCAAGGACATATTTTCACAAATCGCATGTCACCATAAATGACATTTTTTGGGGTAAATAACTACATGAAAAAATATCCAAGCCTAATTTTGGGCACTCCTGTTCAGACAGAATGGCATGCACTTGTCAAGATCAGGGAAGACAATTTTTGCAGCAGATATTTTGCAATATTTGACAAGGAGCATTTTTGGCAGGTTACAATTTAGCAGTTCACAGATAGCAACATTTAATGCTTTGGTTGTTAATGCTTGGAACATTAATAAAGGCATGTTCCCCCAAGAATGATGTTCACGAAATAGTTAAGGTACAATGACTAGAAACCAGTTCGGTCAGGGTAGAAATGTTTTTAATGTAACAAAATGCCTAAAAAAATCAGGTGGAGGTGTTATGATAGGGATTAAAATAGGTATTAGACCTATAATTATTGCATGTTCAATGAGGACACCAGCAGTATATATTGTGCAACTGTAACAATAAAGATCTTACCCCCCCTCTAAAACATGTGAAAAAATATTCAAAAACAATTGCTAAACCATCTTTTGTAGGAAGGAGTCCTATCCCCCACAGCTTCTGTCCTTCCCATATTACTAACACTGCACTTCTGGCCTTTACAGATACTGTCAATAAAGCTAGACATAATGGTGAACTTGTCACCTCCTTATTTCTAGACATGTCTAAAGCCTTCAACACAATTTGCCAAAGCATTGTGCAACTGTAACAATAAAGATCTTAACCCCCCCCCCCCTAAAACATGTGAAAAAATATTCAAAAACAATTGCTAAACCATCTTTTGTAGGAAGGAGTCCTATCCCCCACAGCTTCTGTCCTTCCCATATTACTAACACTGCACTTCTGGCCTTTACAGATACTGTCAATAAAGCTAGACATAATGGTGAACTTGTCACCTCCTTATTTCTAGACATGTCTAAAGCCTTCAACACAATTTGCCAAAGCAAACTTCTACCTCAAATGTCCTCACTGAGTCTATCTCAGACTGCCCTTCTATGGTTCACAAGCTATTTTTAAAATCGGTATCAGCCAGTAAAATTGCACTCTTCCCTTTCTGGATACCTCCCAGTCACCAATAGTCTACTACAAGGCTATATATCCATGGTACCTTGTTCTTTAACATTCTCACCAAAACACTCCACACATCTACACAACAGGCATCCATAATGCAATACACAGATGACTCTACTCATCAGACAACCTGGCACTTCTGCAAAATAAAATTAGTAAGCTTTAGCAGCCACTGAAACATGGCTTTGAACTCCTAACTCACATTCACCCCCCCATTCTTCCCCAATTTTTCCCCCAAATCACTTGCATGAAATAAATTTAAAATCATCTCTTAATAATACAGCCATTAAGGAAACTTCTCATAGCAAATTTTTAGGGATGATCTTAAATTTGACCTGCATATACAAAATTGCATAGAAAAACTTACCGAAAACAAAGGATGCTTTATAGAACCAAAACCTTCTCACCAACACAAGTAAAACTCTTGCCTCGTTCTTTATGGTACTCCCATCCTTACTAACTTCCAAGCATCACAAAAAAGCAAAACTTGAACAATGCTGTAATAAAGGGGTTAGATTTTCAGCAAATACCCTATTCAGAACCCACTACTGTATAGAACTAAAAAAGCCTAAATTAGAATTACTTCAACAAACCTATACAAAGCTTCCTAACCCTTATAAAATTAACCAGCATTCATCTGCTTGCCTAGCACTAAACATTCTACACAAGTATGTTCCCAGTCAATCATTATGATCCGTTGACCACAAACCTAAGAAATCTGCTGGTCATGGTCTATACTCACCATGTTGCTAAGACCTGGAACTCCCTACCTATATCAGTCAGGTCAGTAACCTCACTCCAGCCTGTTAAAACAATTCTGAAAGATGTATTGGCCAAAATCTGAGTCTGCTCTTGCTCAACACCAAGATAAATTATATCCCTAAATATGCACAAGTACCTATTCATACCTTACACTTCCTTATTCAGTCAGTTTCTCTCCACCTAATTCTTTAACTAAATTTACTATAACCTAATTTTTTTCCCTCACTTCATATTGCAGTCTGTGCTTCTATTATACTAACATACCTTTAATGTCTTTAAATTGGGTAAAATTTCTCTAAATATTAAATTAAAAGTGACACCTAAACCTCATGTTGGCACCAATGTTATCACACTGTTTAATGTGGCATAGTTATTTAAACTATATGTTTTTTTTTTTGAAGATTATAAAATTATTGTTCTTAAAATGTTTTTGTAATAATTGGGAATGTTTCTCCCCAGGCCACTACTGGAAATGGGCTCTGACCCAGTTAGATGTTCCTGGTAATCCAGTGACAGTAAATAAATACAATTGAAATTAAATTATATTTTTTTCAACTAAAGCAAAGTATTGTGATTTAAAGAAAGATCATAACAAATACCTTTATCTCAGTATTATACTTAAGTTTACCCGACAAGGAAATCATCTTGGTTGGTCTGTTTCTTTCACTCGGCTTGGTTTTCCCAGATCTGCTTCTCCATGTACAAATTAACATTCCCTTCTCTGACTGGGATTATTTCAACAAGCTTGCTTTCCCTAATGCAGGAATGTATCTATCTGTTATTAAAGAAATGGGTACAGTTTAACAAAAACACTACTCATTTAAAGAAACATTATTCTGTTTACAATGAACTCTCTGCAACACTGTGTTATTTACAAAACAATTTTTAAAATTATTTAGTTCTCTTACATTCATCCATATGATGAAACTACCAAGCTATGCTGGTTGGATAGATAGATAAATACACACACATGTATATATGTTAAATAATCGAATGCTTAAAAAAGCGAACGATGATTTATTGATCCCGTGTAAGCAAAAGCTTATATCTCGAATGCTTAGAACAGTGATTTTTTTTTTCCCACAAAACAAACAAAATTTTTAAACATTACATAAAGTGGGGGGCTTTGCCCCAACACCCCCCTACTTAAATATACCAACTCCAAGATTGCAGTACAGTCACAAAAACGGTAAAATAACAGAAGCGGCCAAGCAATTTCTTTCCCAGGGAAAGAATTCGCTTATGCCTTTTCACTATTTTGCCTTTGCATGCTTTCAAGTCTGATCAAGGCGCATTTGAAAGAATGCATCTTCAATCATTAAATAGGAACCTTATACACACACACGCAAGTCTGTTTAGTCCTGAAGAATGTATTGTATATTAATGTGCATAAGCTTTATAAACTTACTTTTGAAGATCCCCTCTATACTAAAAATCCAAAAGTAAATCTGCGGGATTCAATAAGCTTTTTTTTTTTCCATGCAGGAACAGTGCAGCCATTCCTGCATGGAATATGGCCACTGAGCGATCCAGTAAACTACTGTTCTGCTGTGCACAAGCCTGCCTACACTATTCCTGCACACACAACTGCATAATGCTAATTACCTCATTTGCTGGTGAAAACCATGCAAATGAGGTGAATTAGTGATTCAACAAGCAGGCAGGCATCCTTGCAAGAATGGTGTTAGTCGCAGAAATGTATTTGGCTACTAGCCGAATACATTTCTGCAAAAATTAAAACGGAGGTATGACCGTACAAATAAAAGCATGTATTATAATCTTTAAGCATGCCAATGCCTAAATATATGGCCATTGGCATGGAAAAGGGTTTCATTTTTCTAAAAATATAACTTTTTTTGTCCAATCTCAGCTGTTGGGCAGCGGACTGCAAATGAGATCTTGCCAAAAATAAAAAAAAATAAAAAATGTGAAAACACTGTTAAGGGAAATCTGCATTTTGCCATTATAGTCTATGGCATGCAGAATCAAAACAATACCAGAGGACAGTGGTTGTCCAGGAGAAAGGCTCTGGGGTAGTGCAGCAACTAAGGCAGTTTGGTATGCAAATGTGGGGAAATTTACTGAATCACAAAAATATACTTGGTGCCAAACTGCACCTAACCATGTAGGTTCCATAGCACAATTGTGTAAGCAGGAGGAGCAGCAGACTTGAAAATGGGGTGTGTCATGCATGGTGTAAGCACAATGGCCCCCAGATAAGCTTAGCTAAGCAAGGGAGTACGTCTAAGGCTGTATTGACGTATTCCATGAAATGAAGAGCATGTTCTTGACCAGAGGAAGGCCATTTCTCATTGTTTACCCTAGCAAAATGGGTTTGCGTGGCATATACCAGGTGTAAAAAAAAAAAAAATGGAAATAGCAGGACTGTTTACATTTGGGCAGTGGGCTTAAAAGGGGTGGAAATGGGAAGGGGGCAGTGGACTTAAAAGAGGTGGAAATGGGAAGGGAAAAAGTAAGTAAAAAAAGGAAAATAGTAGAATAAAACAATCAAGTACAAATTACATTGCTAGCAGGTGGAATGCATCATAGTCAGCCAATTGTACAGGCAGCATCTGCAGCACAACAGTAAACCCCTTACAGTCTGTTTTTTCTTCACAAACTCTACACCACTGTTGCACACATGCAGGGGAATTTTAACCAGAAAAATGTTATGGGCTGCCATTGCTTTAATCCATCAGTATGTACCAGAGGCTGAGGGCGGTGAGCTGGATAATGTTGACAACTGCCACAGACTGAGGAGGAGGAGACGAGTGTTCAGACCCAGGGTAACTTACCAGGGGCTACATGATCTAGAGATAGTAGAGCACTACAGGGTGGATATAGACATACTGCAGCAAATCATTGAGCAGTACCGGCCTCAACTCAGACCCAGAGCCAACAGAGGGGAACCAGTCTCAGTGGATACCAAGGTATATGTAGCCTTATGAATACTAGCTACAGTACTTTCCAAAGACTTACTGAGACATCATGGGGGTCTCACAGGCATCTGCATACAGGGTACTCCACCACTTCCTGGATGCCATGCTACCACATGCTAGTGAGCACGTTTACTTCCCCAACACCCATGAGGAGAGGACTAGCAATATGCTTCTCTTCCACAGTGTAGCAGAATACCTGGGGGTACTGGATGCAATAGACTGCATGCACATCCACATCAAAGCACCACCCAATGAACAGGGTGGTGTCTACATAAACTGCAAGGGCTTCCCCTCCAACTGCCAGATTGTGTGCAATGCCCAGGGCATTATGAATGTGTGTGCTGGCAGCCCTGGAAGTTATCACGACTCCCACATCTGGCATTCGTCACAGCTGTACCAGGCATTTGCCAATGGAGGCATCCCGTATGGCCATCTGGTGGGAGATGGCTATGCACTGGAGCCATAGATGATGACACCCATCAGAAATGCGCACACACCCACACAAGAATGCCATAATGGGGTACACACAAACCAGAATCCTTATAGAGCATGTGTTTGGGATGCTCAAGTCATGGTTCCACTGCCTTAACATATCTGGTGAAGCCTTGCAGTAATCTCTAGCCATGTGCACACATGTTCATAGTATGTGCCATGCTACACAATATGATCCTGTGGAAAAAGCTGCAGCAGGAACAGTACAGGTAAGGGCCACACAGCCCACCACAATTGCCAAAGTCCCCACAGGCACAGAGTGACTCAGAGGAAGAGGCCCCTGAGCCTGCTCCTGTAGACAGACAGAGGCATGCCCAGTATACTTAGGCCTTGGCAAAGAGGCAACGCGTAGCTCACACACTAACACTGTAGGGATCCCAGGGACTGGCACCTCTCTCTGACATACACACACAGTAAATTGGATGAGACACACATAACATTACCTGTAACTTACTGTGTATAGGCAGTGTACTGTGTACATCCAACACAGGCGGCCCTCAAGCACAGTCCTCACAACTGCTGCAGGCACAAGCTAAGTCAGTCTTCTTAACAATAAATGAATGGATTAATATGTTTTGGTAGCATATCTATGGTAATGCTGCATGCATGCAAGGGAATGGGGTGGCCTAGTGTGATAGCAACAGACAACTGACAGCTATGTGGGACACCAGGAAATGTCTGCACAATACTGGCCTCCCCACACTATGCAGTAGTGCCCAAGGTGACAAATCCCACTACAGTATATGTGTGAGGCCAACTGAATGGGGGGGCATAGGTCACAGGCATGGATGTCAGAGTGGGGGTCCCATACCCACCCCTCAGAGCCATACAGCAAGTCAGCTGTAGAAAACCAGAGAGAAATGTCTGGCAAAGGCCCACAAATGGTGATAATGTTGAATTACCACCTACAGACTCGCACAATGATGGCACAGCAGGTCTCACAGTTACAAGAAGGCTTGGAAGGCTAAGAAGTTTGAAATTCAATTGTATGCCATTACAATCTGACCTGTGGTGTTTACTGATATGCCTCTAGTCCCCAAGAGAGGGCTTAGTAGGATGGTAAATGGAACCAAAATATAAAGCAAATATCAGCACAGTCTGCAAATGTGTACAGTTGACAGGTGTGCCCCCTTATATACCCACAGAAATGCAGTAACATGTATGTTTGCAGGGAAATAGCAGCGTAGCACACATTGGCAGGGCTGACCTATACACATGAAAACATGTTGCATGTCTACAATATGCAGGGGTCAATGAGCTATGTGTATGTGTGGTTAATACTGTCAGGATCTGGCAAGCATGTTCTCCTGGCAGTTGTCTTGTAGTGCCCCTGGTACAGTGTTGTCTTTGACAGGGCCATGTGCAGATAACTGCAGTGCCAACTATTATGCATGTCATTGACACCTACCGCTCTGCCACTGACATACCTGGAAGTCACAATGTTATATGGAATATACTACACATATAATAGATGTCATGAAGACTGTGTAGCTGAGGTGCTATGTTTTTTGTGAATATAGTGCTTTTTGATACTGTTGCCAGTGGTTAAATAATCTTTTTTTCTTATGTTTGCTTTTACATATAATGGACATGCTTGCACAGTAGAATGCACTTTGTACCCATACCCATAACTCTCAATCTCTGATAGCAAGACATTTGCACAAGGGCAGAAATAAAAGTGGAACAAAGGCACAATGATAGGCATGTGCTGTAAATATTGCCCTTACATACTGAGAAAGTTGGTAGGGTGAGGGTTTTGCAGTAGTGGGAATTGTCTGAAGGTTATGTCGTCTGAAACTGTAATGTCTGCCATTATTTTGTAACATCATTCTTCAATTATATATAACTAATTCGCCATAAAAACACAAGTTTACATAGACAGGATGAAACCTCTAGCCAAACACCTGGACAATTGCCAAAAAATGCACAGGTGAGAAGTATGGCCACACAAGGATATGACATCTCAAGTTGGAAAGATACCACACAAGCAGGAGAACCCAGCCATATATTACCAAGTTGCTGGACTGTTTACACAGCACATCATCACTCAACTGACTATAGCCACACCTCACAACTAGCCTTGTTGGTCAGGAATGTACATAGCTGCCCTCATAATATTGGTCTATGCATCATACAACTAGTATTCCTCTGGTAAAGCACTGTGATGATCACTGGCACTAGGTAATGACACAATACATTGCAGCGTCAGACTACAGATATGTCAGAAAATGTCTGCTAAACAAACCCAGTGCCCTGAAAGATGTCCTGTGTACTCCTGAGAGGTATGGCTGTAGCGCACAAAACCCCAAACTGGAGTACACTTATCTCTGGAATGGAGTCCCACTCTAACTATAGAAGGTCACATGGGGCATGGTATTACACTTAGAGAATCACAGAACATGTTGGAACCGAAATTGGACTTTATGACTGTATTGTGTATATATGTCTGTGCATACAGACAGCTATGTACTCTTTAACTGCCCCCCCACACACACACACACACACATCAGACAGGATTACCCTCAGCTAGCAGATATAAATATGGGCAACAGATAACATATGTCAAGCATGCATACATATAAGATGTGGGGAAGTGAGAGACAGATAGTGATAGACACGGGGACACAGAGTGAGTCACACACATGGATACCCTGAATGGCATACAGTGATGTCCTACTGTGGACAGTGGCAAACCAGTTGTAAACAGTTGCACATGCCAGCATAAAAGGTGAGCCCCATTGTGTAATAGTACTGAGGTTGGGTTTATAATATCACATCACATCACCTGCCTGTGTGTGTGTGTGTGTGTGTGTGTGTGTGTGTCCATAGGTCTAAGTATTAGGAGACTGTTCCACTCAGTACACTTCACAGTGCCCTACTTCACAAGATCTGCTGCTGTCATTCACCTTAGAAGTACCATTGGACACCTATCACCCTATAAGCTCTATAGCGTGTGCGATAACTGCATAACACTATAGCACAAATCATTAGATAGGCAGGGGTTCTACTCCCAGATCTGGCAAATGTGGATGTATAAGTGTGTATGTTTGTAAGAACAACTATTTTGATAAGTTTCCCACCCAGTGCACTACTTTAGCAGTCCTGTTGATGTCATTCCCCTTGTCAGCACCTTTGGCCAGTTGTCAGCCTATTAAGCTCTGTAGTGCATGTGATAACTGCATAACACCATAGTACAAATAACTAGATAGGCAGGGGTTCTAATCTCAATACTAACAAGTAAGTGTGTGTTTAGATGAGAATCATATCCTGTGTGGGTTATACCATTTTGAGTTCTGACCCTGTACACTTCCATTACCCTACTTTACAAGGCCTGCTGATGTCATTCACCTTATAAATACCTTGGGACTACGTGAAGTCATATAAGCTTCATGGCCCATCTGATAGTTGTGTAACACTATAATAGAAATAACTAGATAGGTAGGAGTTCTAATTTCAATCTGGCAATTGAGTCTGTGTTTATGTGAGAATCGTATACTGGGTGGGTTATACCATTTTGAGTTGTGTACCACCCTCTACATGTCCCATCACTTATTTTACTAGGCCTGCTGATCTCATTCTCCTTAGAGGTACCTTGGGACAAGGTGAAATCATATAAGATCTGTGGCATGTCTGATAACTGCATAACACTATAATAGAAATAACTAGATAGGTAGGGGTTTTAATCTCAATACTGGTAACTATGTGTATTTGGGAATCGTATCTTGTGTGGGTTATACCATTTTGATGTTTGTACCATCCAGGCCTGTTTACCACCTCCTGATGGCATTACTTTATATAGCTTGTTAATGGCATCTGCCTCACATGCAGTATCTTAAACCATTGTACAGGCCATACCAGTAATCTGTACAGATGTCTATGGAATATCCAGATGTTTGCAACCTACATGTGGTCTGTGTCCCCTAACAATAGCCATGTATGTGATATTGTTGCTAGATAGGTCACCGTTAGTGTAGTGACACAAATGCCAGCATCAGATATCATACCTGACTGAAACATCATGTTGATATGTCATCTGTTACCCTATAACTTATCCAGGCTTACAGGAGCAATATATGACTCCATTTTATATTTCTGGTGGGTTATCTCACCATCCATGAAGGCATTCACAACATTATGTGTTGTAAGAGGTAGTGGGTTATGTCCCACATATATAATCTATGTGCGGCATATCATGTGTATGTAGCACTACAATACATTAAAGTGGATATGTAGATTTATTAATCTGTCTGTTGCCAACTGTGTTTGTGTTACTGTATGTGCACATCCTCTGTGTCAGTCTTTACTGTGTGTATGCAAAGGATATACCATTTTGTCTCCCTGTTCCACCCTGTGAACTCAGGAATACATACTCATACACAGTACCATGCATGTCCTCACCAACTGGAGCAGGGTTAAGTGTATGGCAAAGAAATGACAGGGGCAACAGGTCCTGACAGGTGAATCTGTTGTGGTCAATCTCATGGCTACTGACAGTACTCCAGTAACCTGTTCTGTATGTATGAGCCTGTGGTACTACACAACACTGAGGAGACATGTCTGAAGGCTACCTGTCTGTGACAAGGGGTGTGTATGCAAGGTCACGCTGTTTGGCAACACTGTTCATCACACACTGTTGCTTACATACACACCTGGAAAACATACACATAAAGCTGTACCTTGGCTATGAAACAGTTGGTGTGTTTCAACTCTGCCATACTCCATGTTGGTAATGTCTGCAGGGCCACAGCCTGCAGACAGACACCTGGAACACAAACAGAATACAGCATGTCAGGCTATATTCAGTCAGTGGTACTAACAACAATAATGCATCATAGCTAATAAAGTACATACATCTTTATGCATACCCATAAAAAATACAAGCAGACAGCATCTTACACAGTATTAAATAGATACACTGTACTATGTTCACCCTGTGCATCAGACTCATATTAGCATGCCCCTGCATTGATGGTATGGATGACAGGGATGTGATACAGGTATCATATGCACAGGTTGTGGTGTGGGTTTGCCAGAGGCCAAGGGTGGGCCATACGGTTGACATTGTGTCTGTGTTTGGAGGGGTATCCTATAGATGGGCTGTGCAGAGGTGCTGTGTGATACAGATGTGTGTATGTATGCACACAGTTACACCATGTGCCTGCCCTACACAGGGGTATGTTGGACAGCTGTGGACCATACATAGCAGAGTTTTCAGTTCACCATCTCCATCCAAAGACATGTGAACTGGTCCTGCCAGGGGTCTCACTGGCACCACCAGGCCCAAGGCCAGATGCAGTACTGCTTCCTGATGGGGTCTGCTGAATCTGTGTCTCTGATGGGATCAGCCAGGACCATGTGCCCATGGCCTGCTCCATTGTGATGTGGACAGCAATCCCCCTTCAGTAGTGCTGGTGTCACAGTCATACCTCTCAACCTGGAAACATCAAAAATCTGGACAAAAGCCCATCAAAAATAGGTACAAATCTGTATGCTGATTAACATAAAATTTGCACACATAATTATGTAACCCCACCGACTCCAATGGAATTGTGGGATACCAACTTTCAAATGCAAACTGAAGTCAGACAGCCAAAGTGTGGTCCTAGATACTGTAGTAAATGGTAACCGTTTTAAATGTGTTCACTGGGAAGGGGGATGATGATTAATTAGGATTTTGTTTTTGGTGACTTGCGCACACACATAGACACACACACTCCAAGCCCTGTTTGAGCCCTATTCAATGCAGTGAGAAATATAGCAGTACACTACAAATAACATTCAAGCCCAACATTCAAATAATGCAGCGAGAAATGCAGTCTATACACAGCCCTTTTCAGAATAATAAAGCAGTCTACACAGGCCTATTCAATGCAGTGAGGAATATAGTAATACAATACAAATAATTTGAGCCCAACATTCAAATAATGCAGTCTCAATGTAGCCGACAAATGCAATAGCAGTACAAAGCCTATAATAACATCCGAGATTCATATAATGCAATTTCGTATAGCAAAAATCCCTTCTGCAATTGCAGTAAGCTGGGGTAAAGTGTCACCAGCACCTCTTGCAAACAGTAGTAAAATACATTTTGGTAAACACAAAGCATCACGTACATGCACACTGCATTTGCCATTTGAAACATGCACAGTCCAGCACTCAATAAATCATACTGATAACTATAATTAAATACAAAATGCATACACACATTTTTGTATGTGTATATACTTAGTCACACATGCATACACACGCATGTAAAGTTCCAACGACAAGAAAATAAAATCATCTGGAAAAGCTAAAGAACAAACAACTGAAATTTATTTTTCACGAACCAAGGTAAAACACTGATCTCAATGATGCTCCTGGGGCTACATGGCATAGACCAAAGCTTCAAAGCAGAAGAACTGTGATTTCAAGTACAATTCTTCAAATTCTTACTTAGGATTAGGGAAACAACTACATTATTAAGGGGTAACATACAAAGCATCAATAGTTCTAGCGCTATGATTACAGCTCTATGGGAATTGTGGTTCTACCAACAGAAACAGTAAAGAACTAAGGTGTGCACTCATTGCAGTTTGTATAGGTCACAGTATGTTCAGTAGTGTGATGATACTCTTTCAGTATATTTGCATTTCTTTGTCTTTTTCAGAAAAGTTTTGTGTATATTTCCTACTGTACTAAAGCACAATGAGTCATCTGCAGCTATTTAAAAATGCAATCCAGTCAAGGATTTTGAAAAAAAATATTCTTGGAAGTACCACCGAAAACTACAGCACCCGAGATACACTGGGATTGTATGGCTAGAGCTACCTGCTGATAATCTGGGCATTGCATTGTAGTTTTTTGGCCTAAATCAACATTCAAAGTAAACAGACAGTAATACGAAATGCTCACACTTCAATGCAGCTTGTCTCCACTTAAGTTTCTCTCAGAAGTATACTTGAGCAAATGCAAAATGCAATAGCAGTAGTACAAGTCAGACTGGTCCTAAGCTTAAGTAAACAGTGTGACAACATCACGAGCCGGGCCCGGGAAGAAAGTTTAACCGTTAAACTAAGAAGTGCTGGGTGGACCGTTACATTTAAATTAGCTGTAAAAAGTGCTGTGCAGACCATTAAAGTTAAATTAAGCTGTGTGTCCATTAAAGTTAAAAGTTAAATTAAGCTGTAAGAAGTGCTGTGTGGACCATTAAAGTTAAACTAAGCTGTCTGCCTCATGTACATAAATCATTAAATTTCTCTCCTAAAATCACACATATACACACTTCATTGTAGCAGATTGGTGTAAGAATTTAAACAGTAACAGTCAGCTTACCTGGAGGAGACGAGGAGCTAGGAAGAAAGAAACCTGCAGACCCTTTTGGCTTGGCTGACAGGCTGTCTGCCACCTCGTAAAGGTGGCATCGTCGCTCAAACCCTGCAAGTGATGATGTCAAGAACAGCCAGCCAAAAAAAAAAAACTTAAAATGGAAATTAAAGGGGCCACTCAGGAATTCATGGCACCCCAATATTTTGCCTTCAAAACCGGTATTTACCATAGAATTTGTATGGTTGAGAGGTATGGTCACTGTCACTAAGGGAGTGTGAAGGTGCATGGCCTCGTAGACTGTCAGCTGATGTTAGTGCTGACCTACATCCATATGGCCGACCCCATCTCCCACCACATGCTCTAGCACAGACATGCTACAGTCGAGGATTGCCAGGGTCTCACCCCACCATCTGTTCATGACCTCAGTATTTTGGAGTGTGACTCAACAAGCTCATGTATGTTGCAATGTAAATCAGAAGACTTGCATCCAACACCCTGAGTATTTGTCTGGTGTTGCATTCACTACATGCCTGTGCATCCATGACAGCCCAAAACATGTGTCTGGTGACACCTGCTATGGCACTGGTGACAGTGGCTTGATGAGCAGGAGTCCTCCTGTGAGCACCTCTGTCCATCCGCCTGGGTGGAACCTCGCCTGCACTCTGGCTATGGCCATTGTCTACACTCATACCTGCCATAGTCACCACAATAGCCTGTCCCATGCCACCACCTGCCAACTGTCCATCATCTGTGGCTGCTAGGGAAGGGGCATGTGTGGGCATTGTGACTGTGTGCGGGGACATTGTGGATGACTGAGATGCCAACTAATGGCACAGATTCAACCCCTGACAACCCCACTTGTGCCTGACTATGACCATCATCATTGTCACTAACATCAGATTCTGAGCGGGAGGGACCATGACCACCTGTGGGGGGAAGACAATATATGTAAATTAACACATGCACTATACCATTTGCTGCTACCTACACACACACACACTTCTGGTGAATACATTATTTTCTAGATATTGATGTATGGTTTGAGTCATTGTTATTTGGAAAGGTGTAAGTCCTCTCCATCCACAGATTTTTAGCAGACACATGAAGATTTTGGGCCAGAAGGGACTGGTATTTGGAACTGTTCCTAATCCCCTCAGCCTTGGCTAAAGACCCAATTCCAGCTTATGAACAGCAACCCCAAAGCAGGACACTGCCATCACCATGCTTCACTATGAGGATGGTGTTCTTTTGGTGATGCGCAGTGTTGATATTGAGACAAACAAACTTTTTGGTATTGTGGCCAAAAAGTGCAGCCTTGGTCTCATTACACAATAACACATTTCCCCACATGCTTTTGGGAGACCTGATGTATTTGTCTTGAGAAATTCACCAGACCTGGATGTTGTTCTGTGTGAGAAAAGGCTTCCATCTTCCAACCCTTCCCCATAGGCCAAACATGTGAAGAATACGGGAGATTGCTGTCATATGTAGTACACAAACAGTACTTGCCAGAGATTCCTGTAACTCCTGCAGTGTTGCTGTAGGTCCCCTGGCAGTCTCCCTAGTTTGGGTCTTGTCTTTTCCACACATTTGGAGGGATGTCCATTTCTTTGCACTGTCACTGTTGCCCCATATTTTCACCACCATTTGATGACTGTCTTCACTGTGTTCCATGGTATATGCAGTGCTGTGGAAATGTGTGTCTACCCTTCTCTGGGCTTATACCTTTCACAAATGAGATCCCTTTGCTGCTTCGTAAGCTGTATATGAAGTGAACTATGGCTGTTGCTGTAGTAGGCAACTGAGTAAATATTAGGATAATCCTGCTAGGACAGCTGACCATTATTTGCTGTTAATCGAAGAGTCTCTTTAATTGATGGCAGGTGTGTACCCAAGAAGACATAATGCTGTAATTATATCGAAAGCTGCTTTCACAAATGAGATCCCTTTGCTGCTTCGTAAGCTGTATATGAAGTGAACTATGGCTGTTGCTGTAGTAGGCAACTGAGTAAATATTAGGATAATCCTGCTAGGACAGCTGACCATTATTTGCTGTTAATCGAAGAGTCTCTTTAATTGATGGCAGGTGTGTACCCAAGAAGACATAATGCTGTAATTATATCGAAAGCTGCTTCAACACAGTATTGGCTTCAGCCTGTGCACTCATATGCATCTAGCTTCTTTGGGTCATAATTGTTCCCCTCACAGCTTGATTTACAATTGAATTGACAGGTTATAGGTCATGTGAAAGGTTGGAAGGGTTTGGAAATGTTTTATTGTGCTCTCATTTTTGTATATCACACATACTTTGCACTCTAACAGGTGTGTGTACACCATTTATATGCACCGTATAACACTAATTTATAAAATATGTCCCTAGTTTTGGGCCTTTGTCCCCCCATTTTGTCAGTGTTTGTCCAGATTTCTTGCAATGACAGGTTGTAAGGTATTCTACAGATATATGATATCTCCTGCAAATAGGCCCTTGTGATGATCACTGTGATGCAATGCAGTTAATCCCACCACAAGTGAACATGCAAATATTGCAAAATGGCTGAGAATAACAGTTGTGTGCATGTTCACATGCATGACCTTGACATGCCTGGGGTACTGATGCGCCATAACAGGATAATCCCATGCTCACCGGCTTAAGGCTGCTGTCCCATATCCAGCGGTACCTATGTAGTTGTGGGGGAGAGGTATCATCAGCAGACTCACATTTGGCATTGATACAAGATGAATGCTACTTTTCTGCACAGGTACAGTACAAGCTCTGATAGTACACAATTTGTTGTCCTTCACTACAGATGTGCACTTGTGTGCATTACTAAACCCCACCCACAAATCCAGTTTTAACTGACATATGCATCTAGATACTCTATAGAAGACAGTATGACTGCTACATGATTAAATTGATGAGCACTGTGGCCTTATCTGGAAGCTCCTCGCCTGTTGACTGGGTGACACCCACCTCCACTACTTGTGTTTCTTGTGTTTGCTGTTGTGTGGGCGGGTGCCCCAAGGTTGGCAAAGCGGTCCTCTGTTGCCGTAAGTGGGACCTGTGTGCCTGGACCCCCACCTGCAGCAGTATGGTCCCTGGCCATGGCAGCAGCCCTTTGCTGAGCAGAACATATCGGGTCAGTTGCCCGATGCCTGATCTGATCATATGTGTGGCCATGGTAACCAAGGTGTTAACTCTATGGAGAAGGTCATCCGACAGGGCAGTCCACTCCCACAGATTTTGTTGGCTATGGCCGAACAGCACCTCATGGTGCTGGATTATGACATCTGTGATGGCTGCATTCTCATCTGCAGTATATGCTGGCTGATGCTGCATGCCAACTGGAAGACATAAACAGGGAAACGCATCACAGGACCTCAGACATTGCCCAGAGTTATTTACAGAGCCAGCACATCAATATTGCCTATCATTAGCCACCACTTACAACCACATCATACCCCTGTCATCTATCAGCACAGTATGGACCTGCATTGTACTCCTGGTCCTAATGTGTCATGTTACCCCCAATAAGGGCCAGTGCATTGTATAAACCACCATTCATCATTCATGTTTGTACAGAGGGATGACAGTGGCCATCTTCCTTGCAGATGGGAAGTCAATGGTGCTTAGGCTTTGCTTGCATACAGTGGGTAATGGACCTGGAAGCATATGCCTGAGTTCATGTAGGATGCAGACAGAAATGTTATCAGGTCCCATGTAGATTCGCTTTTGTTGACTTTGATTAGGCAGTAGGCACCTGCTCCCTGATGATGAGGAGAGGAGAGCCATACTGATAGTAAGCCAGGGGGGTGATGTTTGCCCTAAACCTGTCTGCAGCAGGTTGGCTATAGTTATGCTGTGTGTATGTGGTGTGATTAACCACCATTACAGGGTGGGTTGGGTTGTTGCCTCTGAGAATGCAGACATATGTGAAGACGGCCTTGTGATTGCCCTTGGTGGATGTGTCCAATTTGTACTCATAGTTAGCCTTACAGTAATCCACCTGTGACCTTATATGCTCATTCTGACAAAGGCTGACATGCTGCTAAGTTGATTCCTGCTCCTACTTTGCCCTGTACAGCCAATATAATGACCAATTATGTAGTTTGTGTATTGCTGCTGTCCAACAAAGGGGAGTACTCTACCTTGGTGGAGGCAGGTTTTACAAGTAAGGTATTGCTGAGTTCATACAGCTATGTAGGTGGTCATATAGCTGTTTGTAGTAGGCATGGACACAAGGTCATAACACATTTGGACACCTCTCCAATTTCAACCTGATAATCTTGCTTATTCTAGTACCCATGTCTGTGTCAGGGCAATGCAACAACCAGTAGCTGTAGAAATCTAACTGTTGGATGCACAGAAACTAAGATTACACACGTGTACAACATGTACAGCTTATTTACCTGATGTTTTACATCCCATGTCTGTTGTTATAAGGCAGCCAGGTACACCTACTCATACATACATGTGCACAGGTAATACCTGATATACATTTCTGTTCTATGTCAGTATGACACACTGTATTTACACTCCTGCTGCTCAGCCATTCCTCTCAATCTGTTAGAGCAGGACATCTGGAGGATGCCACACATACATGGGGGGCAATGGGCCAAAATTAGTGACACTTTCTTAATATTGCTGTAACACACATCATTTGATAGCACAGTAGCCTTTGCATTCACAGACATACCCTGGAGAATGTCTGACACTCATATGGCAGGAAGCTAGGAGAAAGGCTAGGAGAGTGGTAGTGATGGTAGGAACTTTCAATGTTGACAATAAGACTGGTATGGGAACAGAGCTAGCTGCTATGATGGACAGAAGGAAGGTTGATATATTGTGTGTGCAAGAGACCAGATGGAAGGGGGTAAGGCTAGGTGTATTGGAGGTGGGTCCAAATTGTTCTATCATGGTGTGGATGGGAGGAGAAATGGTGTAGGGGTTATCCTGAAGAGCAATATGCCAGGAGTGTTTTTGAAGGTGAAAAGAGGGTCAGATAGAGTGATGTTTATGAAGCTGGAAATTGACAGTGTAATGATGACTGTTGTTAGTGCATATGCTCCGCACATTGGGTGTGTAATGGATGAGGCAGAAAACATTTGGAGTGAGTTGGATGAAGTGGTCATGACTGTACCCAAGGGTGAGAGAGTGGTGATTGGAGCAGATTTCAATGGGCATGTTGGTGAAGGGAACAGAGTGGATGCGGAAGTGATGGGTAGGTATGGTAGTAAGCAAAGGAATGCAAAAGGTGAGATGGTAGTGGGTTTGCAAAAAGGATGGACATGGCTGTGGTGAATACGTATTTTAGCAAGACAGAGGAGCATATGGTGATATACAAGAGTGGAGGAAGATGCACACAGGTGGATTATATCCTAAGCATGAGGGCCAGTTTGAAGAAGTTTGGAGAATGTAAAGTGGTGACAGGGGAAAGTGTAGTTAGGCAGCATAAAATGCTGGTCTGTGGGATGACATTGGTGATGAAGAGGAGGAGGAGTGTGAGGGCAGCACCAAGGATGAAATGGTGGAAACTGAAAAATTGTGATTGTGCAGTTGAGTTCAGGGAAGAGTTAAGACAGGCACTGGGTGACAGTGAAGAGTTACCAAATAACTGGGTAACTACAGCAGAGATAGTAAGGGAGGTGACTAAAAAGGTGCTTGCTCTGACATCTGGACAGAGGAAGGAAGACAAGGAGTCCTGGTGGTGGAATGAGGAAGTACAGGAGAGTATACAGAGAAAGAGGTTGGTGAAGAAGAAGTGGGATTGTCAGAGAGATGAAGAAAGTAGACAAGAGTATAAGGAGATGAGGTGCATGGCAAAGAGAGAGGTGGCGAAGGCTAAGGATGAGGCGTATGAAGAGTTGTATGAAAGGTTGGACACTAAGGATGGAGAAAAGGACCTGTACTGATTGTCTAGACAGAGGGACTGAGCTAGGAAAGATGTGCAGCAGAGAAGGGTGATAAAGAATAATGAGAGAAACATACTCACAAGTGAGGAGAGTGTGTTGAGCAAATGGAAAGAGTACTTTGAGGGGCTGATGAATGAAGATAATGAGAGAGAGAAGGTTGGATGATGTGGGTATGGTGAATCAGGAAGTGCAATGGATTAGCAAGGAGGAAGTAAGGATAGCTATGAAGAGGATAAAGAATGGAAAGGCTGTTGGTCCAGATGACATACATGTGGAAGCATGGAGGTGTTTAGAAGAAATGGCAGTGGAGTTTGTAACCAGATGGTTTAATGAAGTCTTGGAAAGTGAGAGGATGCGTGAGGAGTGGAGAAAAAGTGTTTGGGTACTGATTATCAGAATAAGAGTGATATGCAGATCTGTAGTAACTACAGAGGGATAACATTGATAAGTCACAGCATGACATTATGGGAAAGAGTAGTGGAAGCTAGGTTAAGAAGGGAGGTGATGATTAATGATCAGCAGTATGGTTTCATGCCAGGAAAGAGCACTACAGATGCAATGTTTGCTCAGAGTGTTAATGGAGAAGTACAGAGAAGGTCAGAACAAGTTGCATTGTGTCCTTGTGTACTTAGAGAAAGCATATGACAGGGTGTCTAGAGAGGAGTTGTGGTATTTTATGAGGAAGTCAGGAGTGACAGAGAAACATGTAAGAGTGCAACCGGATATGTACAAGGGTAGTGTGACAGCGGTGAGTTCTGTTGTGGGAGTGACGGATGCATTTAAGGTGGAAGTTTGATTACATCAGGGATCAGCTCTGAGCCCTGTCTTACTTGCAGTGGTGATAGACAGGTTGAGTGACAAGATCAGACAGGAGTCTCCATTAACTGTGATGTTTGCAGATGTCATTGTGATCTGTAGCGAGAGTAGGGAACAGGCTGAGGATACCCTTGAGAGGTTGAGATATGCTCTAGAGAGGGGAGGAATGAAGGTCAGCAGGACTAAGACAGGATATATGTGTGTGAATGGGAGGGAGGATAGAGGAATGGTGAGGATGCAGGGAGTAGAGTGTGCAAAGGTGGATGAGTTTAAATGCTTGGGTTCATCAGTAAGGAGTAATGGCGAGTGTGGGGAGAGATGAAGAAGAGAGTACAGTCAGGATGGAGAAGTGTGTCAGGAGTGATGTGTGACAGATGAATACCATTAAGAGTGAAAGTGAAGGTCTACAAGAGGGTGGTGAGACCAGCTATGTTATATGGGTTGGGGACAGTGGCACTGACAAAAAGGCAGGAGTTAGAGCTGGATGTGGCAGAGTTACAGATGTTAAAATTTGCACTGGGTGTGTCGAGTGTGGACAGGATTAGGAATATGTATATTAGAGAGTCAACCCAGGTTGTACGGTTTGGAGACAAAGCCAGAGAGGCGAGATTATGTTGGTTTGGACATGTGCTGAGGAGGGATGCTGAGTATATTGGAAAAAGGATGGTAAGGATGAAGCTGCCAGGTAAGAGGAAAAGAGGAGGACCTAAGATAAGGTTTCTGGATGTGGTGAGGCAGAAATGCAGGTGGTTGATATGACAGAGCTAGATGCAGAGGACAGGAAGAAATGGAGACAGATGATCTGCTGTCATGACCTCTAATTGGAACAGCCAAAAGAAAGAGAAGGATATGTTGTAATGTCAGTCTTCACAGATTTGCCAATGATTTATAGGTTCATAGGTTCATACTAGGCTATCTGCCCTAGGGTATTTATAAGCCTAGCCAGAGTGTGTTTGGCTTTCACCACCCATTTCAAATTAATTTTGCTATGCCCTTTTTCGATATATTTGCCAGACTTAACACAACTCTATGAGTAAATGACTACAAATATAAGGCAAACATATGGTCAGTGTGCATAACACTGGACAGTTGAATGGTATGAGCTCAATATATCACATGCAGTTCAACACACATGTCTGCAACAGTAGTTTGCTATGCAAATACCCTGTATAGGTCTCACATTTCTGAGACAAACATGTATATCACAGTTGTATTCACAAGTAACATATGGATATCTACGACATTCCAGTAGCTGGCCTAGCAGTCAGTATTGTTCAACATACACTCCAGTAGTAGTCATATGTGAGCCATCCTTTCCTGGGCTGACTCCGGGAGGGGCCTGAGCTGTGATCTATGTCACTGCAAACAGAGCCAGATGCTATGGTCATAGGTTCGGATCAGCAATATTGCAGTAGAGCAAGTCTTGTTGAGACATATTTGCTGAACTTCCTATTTCCCATTATGACATTCCCCCTACTGTGTTGTTATTCCTATAGCCAATGGCATGGCAACACACTCCTATAATTGAGTACTTCATGTGGGCATTGCCCCTTTACCTTGCCGTGAGGAGAACTTCATGGAGGTGTGTGAACAACAGCATCACAGAGGGTAGTTGGAAATACCTCTTCCAATGAAAACTGTGGAGACAGCCCAACAAAATGGGGGAGAATGCTCCAGACATGGGGACAGAATGTAAGTATTGCTGTTATACAGTTGGATTAATGCAAGTTTAATAGGTTTTGTGTGGACATGGCTTCTTTGCATGATTTTAAGTTTGACAGTGTTATGTGGTTGACATAACTGTCAACTTAGGACTATCCACCGAATGGCCAGAGTTTGGACTCTTATGTTTGGTGTGTTCCTCAGACATTTTTTGTCTTTGACAAATCACTAGCATAGTCTGGGGATTGCAGTCATTAAATGGGGTTCCCTATTATATGATTGAAGACGCATTCTTTCAAATGCGTCTTGATCAAGCTTGAAAGCACAAAATGCAAAATACCAAAATGGCATATAAGCAAATTCTTTCCCTGGGAGAGAAATTGCTTGGCAGCCTTTCTTATTTTGCCATTTTCGTCCCTGTTGTCTGATCTCAGAGTTGGTATATTTACGTAGGGAGGTGTGGGGGGCAAAGTCCCCCACTTTATGTAATGTTTTAAAGGTTTTTTTTTTTTTTTTTGGAACAGCGATTTTTTTCCCTGGGAAAAAAAATCGCTGTTCTAAGTGTTTGGGATTCTAAGCTTTCACTTACATAGGGTCGATAAATCGCTTTTTTAAGCATTCGCTGATTTAATATAGACTCATAAATGGTAACACCCATTTGTGTTTCTGACTTCATATCCCTCAGAAAAGGTATGTTACAACAAACCCTGTTACACCAGCAACGTTCTCAGTTTATAACAGCGATATTTTAAATATGCTGCTGTTTTTGGGCTTCTGTCCCCCAAGTACGTTGAGCTTTGTCCAGATGTCATGCAGTAAGAGGTTGATAGGTATGGTATATCATTATTTAGTGCCTTTATTCCTGATATCATCCCAGTGATGTATCAGAATGCCAGATATGTTATGTGGAAGAAGCCTTATATATGAGGGGAAAGTCTGGACATTCATTGGGACTCTGTACAGTTGAGAGGTCTGTGTATTTTTTGCAATTGTTAACAGACAGTCAGGATTGTGTAGCAGTGTAGTGTGTAAATGTTATTTGGCCTGTGTAAGGAGGGGGGGTAGATGTAAGTGCTATGGCTCCTTTTCTATCTGACTGTGCATGCTGCTCCAGTTTCTGGTGGTCTATCGGCTGTATATGTTTGTAGGGACAGACTGAGACATGTCCCGTACCATGGTCAGGAGTCATAGTACACTGTGAATTGAGCCAGTATATGTAGGGTTAGTGTGTGAGTGGCAAACATGATGATGTTTTGGTTCACACAGTCCTTATACTGTACCGTTCATTTGGCTTATCGGTATGTCACTGTGACTGTGGTGGAATTGGTTGTGGGTATGCGCTTTCACACTAGTGTCTGTTTTTCAGTGCTGTTACATCCCTGTAGTGCCTGATATAGTTGCAAATACATGTGTAATTCCCCATAGCAGATTTGGGTTAGTGTTGTGTCAATCTGACTGTAGTTTGGAAGGTGCTTGATGACATGCTTATCAGCTCGGTGTAGTTTCCCTAATGTGATGTTATGTCTAGATATTTGTAGGATGTACCATTGCCTGGCCCCCATAAGTGTTGTGTATTTCTGACACATCAGTGGAATGATGTGAGGATTTAAGTCACTAACTAGTGAGAAGTAATTGAGTTTTGGACCTGTTCTATTTCAGTCAATATATGTTAGAACAGACAGGAGGGCGTTACTGTAGCAAGTGTCAGCTTATCTACTCCAGTATTTCAGATATGTCCCTATTTTCATGGCTTTCTCCCCCCACTTTGTCAGGCTTGGTCCAGATTATTTGCACTAAGGGGTTCTGAGTATACCTCTTGACTGGCCGGATTGTTTCAAAATGTCCAGGTTTATTGCTCATATTTTCACTGTTCCACAGATTCATTATTTTTATTTCTCTAGTAAGTCACTGTGATGATATCAGGATTTTTGTCAGTAAATAATGACATACATTTCACTTTCAGAACTCACATCCTTCAGAACATGTATACTGACACAAACCCTGTTACTCTAGCAACATTCTACATTTATAAGAGCAATATTTAAAATATCCCTAGTTTTGGCCCATTGTACCCCCATTTTGACAGCCTTTGGTCAGATTTCTTGCACTAAGAGGTTGAGAGGTATGGTTCTGAGGTATGACTCCACTGCATGCTATGAGCATACATATGTATATATATATATATATATATATATATATATATATATATATATATATATATATATATATATATATAGCACATTTCACTGGAACACATTTGATGAAAGCACATTTCACTGGAACACATTTGACTGTGCACAATTCACTGAAAGCTCAATTCACTGAAACACATTTCACTGAAAGTTATATATGGCCTTTTCCCCACTGTAGTGCATCCCTGGAGTTAGTATATATAGTAAGGGAGGGGCACGCCACCCACCTATTTTAAATATTTTGAACTATATACATAGATACTTGCAATTCCAATAAGTTATTCTTTTCTGAACATAATATATATCCAAACTATGTGGGGGGGCTATGCCCCCCACACCCCTCAATTTGGGGGGCGGTGCCCCCCACATCCCCCCTTACTATATATACTAACTCCAGGGTTGCACTACATTGGGGAAAAGGCCATATATAACTTTCAGTGAAATGTGTTTCAGTGAATTGTGTTTTCAGTGAATTCAGCTTTCAGTGATTTGTGCACAGTCATTTGACTTTCAGTGAACTGTCCTAGACCCATATATATATATATATATATATATATATATATATATATATATATATATATATATATATATATATATATATATATATATATATATATTTCTCCCCGGGCCTCCGCTGAAAACAGGCTCTGTGGAACCTAGTCGGACTTTCCCGGTCAACAAATGATAAATAAAAATAAAAAATATATATATATGTGTGTGTGTGTGTGTGTGTGTGTGTGTGTGTGTGCATGTGTGTATGTTTGTGTGTGTGTGTACATGTATATATTTTATATGTAGATCTCTATTTATATTATGTATATATTTTATATATATATATATATATATATATATATATATATATATATATATATGCATCTCCATACATATATACATGTGTATATGTATATATAGAAAACCTGACTGTTCCACAGAATCTTTTCACTACTGTTGAATGACCCTTGCTCTGACTGTGGTGTACAGGGCCCTGGCTTTAAGACTTGGCAGGGCTGATTATTTTGTTGCTAGGCAGAACAGTGGCTGATGGAGCTAGAGTGATTAAAGCAGTTTTAAGCAGGTTTGCATGAAATTAAGCGATGCCAACACATGATTAACTGTAGAGATGCTTAATCTGTGTTGGCTTCACTTAGCATCGCACAAACTCGCTTACTGCCACTTACACCTGTGCTAGCTCCTTTAAAAGAAAAGAAAAAGGAGTGATAGGAAAGTGGTGAAGAAGGGGCATGCAGAGGGAAAAAAATTATGAAAGCTAGATAGGGATGTGCAGGACAGGTGTAGGGAAGGTCCATAGCTGTCCATTTCTTATACAGCAACAGCTGTGCATTTGTACAGAATTTGGAGATGAATTTGGACACTCAAACCCCAGAGAGAGGGTTGAGGACAACAGAAATGTTTCGTCAAGCCAATTGGACTGGATTACATGTGTCCAGTGGACATGTGGCAAAATGGACAGCTATGTATGGGGTGATATTTTTTTTTTGGGTCAGATACCCTTTTCTTTTTTTTATGGTGAGAGTGAAATGGATAAGTATTGTAGGTATGTCTGAGGAGGTAGGCTGGGTAGGAAGACAGGCAAGACAGACAAGACAGCAGACAGGGGTGGTATATGACACATTGGAGGTAAACACATTTGAAGGGGGGAGACTGGTGGGAATCTTAAGCCCATGGGTCCCCATATGGTTACAGTGGGACTGAGATCCCCACCCATGGGCAGTCACCATTGCACCTTCACGGCCCCAAAGGTGGCTGTGCTATGGGGATGTGCAGGAGGGATGGCCTGCCCCTCAAGGTGTGCCTGGCGGCCCTCATTCTGGCACAGCTGCTCTCCGAATTCAGATCAAAGGGTGCTGTGCACCAAACCTCGGATGTGACTGTGGGTGACAGGATCCTGTCCCCCTTCCCCACTGTAGTGCGATCCTGGAGTTAGAATATATAGTTGGGGGGGTGGGGGAAAGCCCCCCACTTTCTTTTGTTTTACTAAGCAATATTAAAGCAAAACTAAACAATATAATATGAAATTAAGTGAGGGGCTGTGCCACCCACACCCCCCCAACTATGTATTCTAACTCCAGGGTCGCACTACAGTGAGGAAGGGGGCATATCCCATTTACTTGTCAATAATACTTGGCAGTCAAATGAAGTGTTGGTCAAATGAAATTTCGGTCATCTGGTGTCAGGCAAATGGGTGTCGGTCAATCGGAAGTTAGGGCAAATGAAGTAGACCCATCGGGAACATACCTCTCAACCTCTTAGAGCATGACATCTGGACAAAGCCATACATAAGAGTGGGACAAAGGCACATAAATATGGACAATTTATATATATTGCTCTTACAAACTTAGAAAGTTGATAAAATAACAGGTTTTGCATTTGCATGGCTTTTCTGATGGATATGACATCTGACACTTGTATGTGTATCATTATTTTCTAACTTCAGTCTATAATGGTTTGCCACTGATTTGCCATGATATCACTACTTTATGTAAAATGGACCAAAAATCTGAGAGAAATATCTGTACATTCAGTGAATATCTGTACAGCTGAAAGGTATGATTTGGGAAGACTATATATTATATGTACTTACCCTGCTGTCATTTGCAGGCATGTGGTGGGACAATTGAACAGTTGTACCATACCTCTCAACCTGGAAACATCAAAAATCTGGACAAGGCCCATGAAAAATAGGTACAAATCTGTACACTGACTAACATCTAATTTGCATAAATAATTACATAACCCCATCCACTCCAATGGAATTGTGGGATACCAACTTTCAAACGCAAACTGAAGAACAGACAACCAAAATATGGCACCAGAGTCCCCCTGCAGCCATTCCAATGTCCCATTACCTGGTTATTTCACCCCATTTACCATAAACACTAATGTATGCATACTGCTTTACTTCTACAATGGTTATTTAGATTTTATTTTTACATTTCACAGCACAGAAATGCAGAAACAGTAATAGACATCATCTGGTAAACAAAGCAATACTGTCTCACAATGAAAATAGGCTTGACATTAAAACTTCTCTGCCCTTGAAACAGATTAATTGAAACAGCATTGAAACCCACACCACATCCAAAGAAAATGCATCTGGCCAGTGGTGGATAAAGATTACCTTTGGGCAGTTTTCAAATCATTGGCCCCTTGCACACAATACAAGAAACATACATGTGTTCTTTTCTTTATACACCTTCCTGACTTTATTAAATTATATTCCTTGTATAATACAACACACTTGTGAGAGCGCATTTTAAATTTATTGTTTGAACATTTTACCAGTAGGCTGTACTGTAGGCAATGAAAAGAAACACAGGAACCAATAATGAAAAAACTGTCCAATTCAGAACATTTCCATCATAGAAGTCTACTTCCACACCCACACTATAAATAGAATGTCAGTAATGTAAGCCATAGGCATCTTGCTCAGCAGCTCGAACATATTTTCAATTTCATTTTTTGGGAGGAGGGGACAAAAGGTCAAAATAATCTAGACAAAGCTCAGAACATAACTCTCAACTCTTAGCAGAAAAAAAAATGTTCTTTCTTCTCATCATAGTTCCCAACTCTTAGTACAAAAAAAATCTGGACAAAGCTCAGAACATAACTCTCAACTCTTAGCAGGAAAAAAAAAACGTTCTCACTTCTCATCATAGCTCTCAACTCCTTCTCATCATAGCTCTCAACTCTTAACACAAAATAAACCTGGACAAAGCTCAGAATGTGATACAGAGTGTGATATATGTTATTTATATCTACACAGAATAACAATAAATAATTATTGTTATTCATGCTGCCATCTGCAGGCCAGACTACAAAACTAAATCTAGAGGTGCATGCTTTTTTCATTTAAATCACTTAATAGATCCTAAGAGGTAGCGTATCTCAGAACAAGTCTATGCCATGGTTTGCAGGGCCCAAATTACCCTCAGCATCAAAGATGTAGTTATAAATAAAGCCCTGACCAGCACTGTAGTTTGCCTAGAAAAAAATGCAATAACAATTTTTGCAGCAGTAAAAAGCTCTACTAGAAGTGTGCAACAAACAATGAACAGATTACTTTTGAAAGTATAAATACGACCAATGGAGTGGGAAGCTCATACCTACACTCACATTTTTAAAACATTAGCAAACAGTTCTCAAAGCCACATTTAGTAGCAAACATAAAATATTATCAAAATCAGGACTTTAAATGATATTTGCAGTTTGTTTCATGTCTTATAGTGAAAGCATGTACATATTTTAAATTTAGATCATGACTGCTTTGAGCTGTATTTGGTTAAAAACTTAAAAGTTGTATATCAAATAAATGCACTAGTCAGTGTATAGGCATTAGCCGATATACACAGACATCAGAAATAGCACGGCAGATCATAATTCTGTATAAGACAACTAGTCTGCAGTGTAAAACGTAAATATATTATGTTGCAAAATGTAACAGGCAGCAGGTGATGAGAGGCACAGAACAAAACTAAGAAATGCAGTAAAATAGGGCTGAGCAATTATACATGAAAAGAAGTAAATATGGTAGTATGACAGTGTAACCTGTAATGTGTATAACACAGTCAGCTTAGAAATGGTGGTGACTAGAGGGACATTGGGCTCTTTTTTTCCCTGTACTTTTCACACACACACACACACACACACACACACGCCAGTTCAAGCTTACCCTGAAAACGAGTAGTTCCTCTGTCATTATCCCTGCTTGCAAACAAGTTCCGCTGCCAATCCAGCTTTGCAATTCTGCCTGCTAGCAAGTTCTTCTGCTTTTCCAGCTGTCTGCCATTATCTCTGCTTGCAAAACAAGTTCCACTGCTATTCCCATTCCTGCCTGCTCACAATTCAATTTTGGACAGCCGGAAATGATGATGTGAGCTCCTTGAGCTCAATTCCGACTGGCTTGTAGCCTGACGGAGCTGATGTCATCGCACACGCGATGATGTCAGTTCCAACAGCACGAAAATTAAAAAAACAAAGCAAAAAAATCGGAAATGAAGGGGTGCCACTCGGAAATCGTCACGCCCCTTCATTTGGACCCCAAAACCCGGTAAAAAATGAGTAATTCAGAATGGTTGGGAGGTCTGAGTTGTACACAGTTTACTAGTATACCCTTCATACAGCTACTGGCAGCATTTACTTACCTGTAAACCCTGTTGGGAAAATATCTGTTATCAGGACTTGTGTGTAGATATGCACACATCTTAGTACCACTCCCAGGATTCAAACCGTGTCTGTGTGTGCAAAATTAACAACTAATTTAATTCTCATCACACAGAGCTACTGGGGAACTGCTGTTTCTTATTTCACTGGTTTCTGCCTAATAGTCTCTTGGTTAGACAGTCTGCATTTGTAATCTTATGATGCATGCATGACAGATAGTTATTGTACTGTGCATTACTCCTTTGGATTACTACAACCTGGGAAGCAAAGGTTAACACAAGACAATGCTGCATGGAACACACGTTGATATATTACATATTACTATTCAGGGTTCAGAACTTAGTGCAGTATATAGTTCACATTTAATTTATATCTCATTTTACAGCACACCATCTACAATTTCTCCTAACAGCTTGTTCACAGATGAACCTCAGTTAATGTATGCTGCCACAGCCATATTTGCTGTGAAGAACCTGTATTCATTCTATATATGTCTACAGCAACATACCAGTATAAACACAACAGTTTTTAAAGGTCTTTATTGTACTTCAATATTCATCAGTTATACTTTTTTATTTATTCAGTTCACACCGTAACAGTATACCTACTAGCAGTAAGCAATGTACTCCTTCTTAGCTATTTTAACAATATATTGCAAAATAGATTTGTACTCACTAGCCTGTCAGCGCAGCCTCAGCATTCTTGTCACCATGGGCTTCCATGTTCACAGCCCTACCTGCTGCATCTGTAGGGGAGATAAACACACATTATGCATATCTGTCTATCACATTCTCAGGCTAGTATTTGTACAAGCTACTTGATAGTGATACATACACACTACTGGAGCATTCTGGTCCTGTCCATCTTGGATACACTGGTCCAAGAGTGCCCCCTTCCTATGCTTTAGGTCAGCATAGTGGTGATGTACCTGCTCACCAGTTTGGGGGATGCCAGCAGCACTGGTGAGGTCATGTGTGAGATGGTCTCAGCCTCTGCTTTGTATTGGGAACCCTGGTACTGGCCCTGCAGCAGTCTCTCCTCATGTTTTTTTTACTAGGAGTCCAGCCATAACCCTGGACTCCTGAATGCTCCAGCGTTGTGTCCAAAAGTGCACTCCCTCTCCTACACCAGCCATTGTATCTGCACAGATGAACTATAACAGATTATAGCTGCATTCCCACCTGCACCATTTAAGTAGTGTGATATTCCCACCCTTTGCTGTCATTTGACCATTTTGAAAAGGTTAAGCTCTGCTAAGCAGTGTGCAAACCCGCTAAGCCAGTTTTAACACTGCTTAAAGGAGAAGTTGTTGAGCACTGTTTAACAGTATGCAAATCTGCTTAGCTGAGCTAACTGCTGCTTAGCATTCACGTCTTAGCAATGGTTACACCTGCTAAGCATAGCTGGGCATTGCTAACCATTACTCACTTTTAATTTTTTAAATATATCAGAATGCTGACTTCATTTATTAAGTGTACATGATTTACTTTACATGACATCCCTCTATGTGCTTTCCTTACATTGGCAAGGGGTGTGACTATACTGTATGAGACACTTGTGTATACATTGGTGGTTTCACATGCTATATGCACTCACACTTACATTTTATACCAGCTACACTACCCTGATTGACAGAAACCAGTTACTACATAATTTAAGTTTAAAAGAATGATTTTAACACTGCTTTCCTACCTATAAATAACTTGCTTGTCTTGGTACTCGGACCCTGAACGCCTGCATGTAAACCCAGGACTCCAACCACTACACTATCTTGGATTAGGATTTTCAGCTGTATATTTGTATTTATCTCCTATGGGTTGTTTAAGCTATGGAAAACAGAGGGCCATAAAGTGCTCACCCACTTAGCTACGCTTAAACAGTCCCTAGCCTAGAAAAAAATTAATATCATTATCTTATTATGTTATATAGTGAGTATTGTGGTGTTCTGACAAGTCATTGAGGACTGCAGTCGAGAAATAATGGCATACATTTGGCTTTCAGGCTTCTATCCTTCAGATATTCATGCTAATACATATCCTGTTTTCTATCAATTTTCTAGGTTTGTGAGGGCAATATGTGAGACATAACCCTTTTCATGGCTTTATCCCCATTATTTTTGCCTTTGCACACATTTCCTTCTTTAGCAGGTTTCAAGGTGTCGTACAGCACTTTTACAATGCAGGGCATGTGTCATAGAACCTGTCACACACCCTCTGTATTGCTTTCTTGCTGCTGTAGGTATTTCAGTGTCCGCGGACACTGAAATGATCATTTATATCATTTCAGTGTCCATGGACACTGAAATACTGGCATAATACTAGAGAAATTCTCTAATATTATGCCAGCTCATGGTTAGAAAGTGCTGTATGGCACTTTCTGAGTACAGAGGGCATGTTCAATGTCCGTGCACTACTTGAATACACCCCCTACACTAATTCATGGTTTGTGTCCATGTAGGTTAAACCGCACCGTGGCTTCATGAATATGCAAGGTGTGCAGCTGTGCTTCATGAACATGAACCACTCCATGCAGGAATAGCACTATTCCTGCATGGAGTTTATTAAATCCCGGGGAGTGTCTTTATAGACTTAGACAGTGGTCTTTATACTATGTTAGTTTGTTTCTTTAACTAGTTGTGGGAATGTAGAATTTAGTATGGCTCTTTATAATAAATCTGAGGTCCAAATTGTGAGTCCCACAGATCTACAAAGTGAAGTATAATTGTTAAAGAAATATAGCAAATCCTGAACAGACTGTCATTCCATGAAAACCACACCTCTGCACCTGATAACATGGGAGCTGTACCCATATAAGTTTGCTATTTATATATGCTAACTTCAAGATTACTGTACATTGGAGAAAGGAGAATACTTTGAGGGACCACAGCCTTGGACTTGATATATAATACATTCATACTTTGAGATGTACTGATCTTAGTGTCATAGTTGTGGTCTGTGGACTTTCAACAAGAATGACTTGTGGTCATCATGACTGATATATACAAAAGGCGATATTACATTTCTGTCTTTTGATATATGAATACTTTCTTAAAATACTTTTACTACTATCTACTCATATTACAACCAAAATCTAATTAATTTATTGAGCTATGCAGGGATATGATGATCAAATCTGCTACCATTGCCACCAATAAATATATAATAACACGGGGCCTATAATCTCAACCAATGCCTCCCAACTCATATGTCATTTACAGGACTCTAGTGTATAATGACTGCACAGCTGCTAACTGTTATGTCAGATGTAGAGCTACTATATGTTTTAGTGACTTCATGAAAGTTAGTCTGTGATATTCTCCAGAAAGTGATACGAATAAAATTATTAAAATACAGTTAGATTTATTCTGTTGCCGATTATCCATTTAAAATCTTTTCTTTTATTCTTCCCTGTTAATTACTTGCTTATATACTTTAAGTGCTCTATTTCTCTTCTTTTGACTAATTTTCTGTTAAGTAAATTATTTTAATTTACTCATTTATAAAATGTTTTATTTATTCATTTAAACGGTCACCTCACATTACTGGTGTGTCTGTTGGTACTCGTCATTTTGAAGTGAGACTGATGGTTATAAGCTACAGTAATTTAATACATTTCTAGCTTAAAGGAAATGAGTTCAGTTACTGGAACATTGATGCCAAATTAGTTTAGCTGGCGGCAGAATATACCATGATAGAAAGAAAGGGGTGCTGGCACACTATCAGTATCTTGTCTTGGGAAATGAGTCTGTGCTGTGTGAAAAATAGTTCTGATTAAGTCTCAGTCACTGCTATCCAGACTGCACTGGAATGTATTGAGATCAGACTAAGGTTGTTTTGCTTTCTTTATATCTGCTGTCCTGAAAAATAAAAGCTTTTTTATTAATTGGTTTAACCCCAGCACTGGAGGTAACATGAATGCTTGCTTCACCACAATGGCAACCTATGCTTCCTTGCCCAGTCATGCATCCTCCCTGTGTGTGCCAATAGGGTCTGCTGTCACTGACTTGGGCCATGCCCATATCTTCCCAGAAGCAGCAACTGGCATCACTGTGAGCCTCAGCTCTCTGGTCAAGGCTTTTTCATCACAGCAGTGACATGATCCAGACTAGATTGACCATGCCTCCTACTCATGCATATGTCCCATCTCTCATCATCTCTTTCCGTGCTGTAAGGACCCAATCAGCTAGTCATACTCTGGTCACCTGGCTTGTGGTCGGGGCGTTATCCCTCTAAGTCACCAATCCAATGATTTTTAGTTTCCTATTTGATTTATCATTTCTCCTTTCAATATTGATTATGATATAATACCACATTTGTACTACAATAACACTATATCTTACCCTAAAATCTGAAACATATACAATAGATACTGGTCCTGTTACTGAGTTCAGTGGCATGTCCTGCCCTACTATAGTCTGAGTAAAGTCTAATTTACAATATTCTAATCTAATTCTGCTTTTTATTATCAAGTTGCAGTTATATACAGTGTTTTATATACTATATTATAGACTAGACTTTTCCTTGAATTCCATTTTTCTTAATGCCAGAGTTATCTAATATATTATTTATTTATTCACTTACAATGCTTACTTTTTTCATTAAAAAAATAATAATTAAATTACAGTCTGTAATTCATTCTCATGTTTTACCTATACCTGCACAAATTATATCATCATAGAGACCAGGGTATAGGACTTTATTCATACATTCATCAACATATAATCAATACGGTATGTATAAGTCCTTCCTATTAACCATGATGAGTTATGTTCATATAGCTGCACTTCCATGTGCTAAATAATTTAGGTGTCAATGTGCATTTCCATAAATGTTTCTCATATAACCATTAATCATATTGCCTACAGCATTTTATACATAATCGTCTATCATAATTATGCATATAAATGTCAGTGATAATATGCTGTCTTGTATGGATCATGTGGACTGGATGATCTCACCTTTTTTAATTTCTCCAAATCTTTCTCATAGCATGAGAGGAATTGATCCCATTCCTACGTCAAGGTACGATTAAAGTTCATGAAATTAGTATTGTTTCAATCTTTGATGTCAGCCAAAAGTGCTCTTCGCAGCACCTGCAATGTGCCCAGTAAATATTCCTTCTGCAATTCGTATAGAGTTACATGTATTGGCAGCACATCTAAATATGATTGTAGATTCTTTTTTTAGAAGACCCATTGCTTCTTCTACTATTGGAACTATCTGGGTATCTTTCTTCCACATTGCTCTTGTTTCTGTCTGCAAATTCTGATATTTTATGACTTTGTCTCTCTCTCTGTATACAAGACACTGTAGTCACTGGATGTGGAAATTTCAATGATTAATGTAAATTGTCTTCTTACTTGGACCACTATATATGTTTTTCTAGCATCTATCTTTTGAACTGCTGGTAATGGATGACTCCATGTGATGTGGACTTCTATGATGCTTTGTGGCTCATGTTTCCAGTGTTTCTCAGCTACTTCAGTATACCATAATGTTTGCACAATACCCAGTGCAACAGTCTTGCCACATTATTATGCCTTTCAGTGTACAGTCCTTCTGCCATTAGTATGTTGCAACCAGCAATGAGGTGTGCAACTGTTTCCAATTCTGTTTTATAGAACCTACATTTGTCTGTTTCTCCCACAGGTTCAATGGACTTTGTAAACCAACATGTACGTAGCCCACTATTTTGGGCCGCCAATATTAACCTTTCATCTCTTGGTTTAAATTCACCTCTCCTTAACCATTCCTGTGTTTGTTCCTGATCAACATGAGGTTCTTCTAGAAGTTTTCTGTACTTGCAACTCTATTTATCCATTTCCACATTTCTTACCTTCTCATCTGGTCCTTCACCTTATATTCTTTCTTTTGTTTTTTTGGCACATTCAGTTGCTGCCTGATTTTTATCTACTTGTGGTTTGATTTCCATTCATGCTTGATGCCAATATGATATCTCACAGTGAAGGAAACAAGATGGAGTCTGAGGGCACCATTTTGCATATGATAAATAACAGAAAGGAAATAGTACAGTTGTGTAAAATCTTACCATAATGGTAGATGTCCTTGCCTTCACCGCTGCAGTATTCATTACTAATGTCAGTATTCCTTACTAAGGGATTCCCTGCCATGAAGCCCTCCGTCCAGCCAGTTTACAAAAGTTTACCATTGCTTTAAGGTACACTGAATGTCACCTGCACACTCCTTGCATAAGGTAGGGCATAAAGGTGATGTTCAGGCATACCATCCTCAGAACACATTGGCCCAGTAGGAACAACAGTCCAAGGAAAACTAAGGAGAACATGCACAGGCAGGAAGGGAAAAAGACCAGGGGGATGAAGGGAGGGAGGGAGTGAATACTGCAGCAGTGAAGGAAAGGACATCTACCATTATCGTAAGATTTTACACAACTGTACTATGTCCTTACATTCACCGCTGCAGTATTCCTTAGTAATGGGAGAGTGCAAAAGCTCAAGAAGAAACCTGGGAGGAGAAAGCAGCAGAGCCTCCAAGAAGCCATGAAGAATGGCAGCAGCAAAACCAGCTCTGGAGATACCATCCAACTGGTAATGTTTGGTAAAGGTATGCACAGAAGTCCAGGTAGCAGCTTCAAGAATAGACTTAGCATCTAAACCTTTGAAAAGAGCAGCAGAAGAAGCCACAGCTCTGGTGGAACGAGCCTTTACAGAAGAAGGAAGGCAGTCGTCATGAAAAGTGCAATAAAAGGAAATAGCCTTTGAAATCCAAGTGGAAATAGTTTGCTTGGAAACAGCCAAACCTAAAGACCTAGGATGAATGGAAACAAATAACTGGTCAGACTTTCTGATAGCTTTAGTTTTATTCAAATAAAATCTGAGCCGTCTATGCTTATCTAAGGTATGCAGCACACTCTCACTGTCAGATTGCGGAAAGGGAATAAAAGTAGGCCAATTAACAGACTGATTAAGTGACAATTCATTAACCACCTTGGGCATGAAAGAAGGATTAGAACACAAGGACACCCTGTCCTCGTGAAATATCAAAAAAGGTAGACAAGCCATAAGGTCTTGCAACTCAGACACCCATCTGGCAGTAGTAAGAGCTAACAAAAGAACTGTCTTCTAAGAACAACATTGCAAGGAAGCTGAAATAGCAGGCTCAAAAGGAGCCTGAGTCAATTAAATTAAGATCCCAGGGAGGAGGGACAGGCTTCCTTAGAGGTCTAATATTAAGGATGCCTTTAAGAAATTGCTTAGCCTCAAATCTAGAAGGTAATGGGGGAGTTAAAGGCAGACAAGCAGAAAGAGCTGATAAGTGGTCCTTAATAGAAGAATAGGCCAAACCAGCATTGAGCAACTCACACAAATAAGAAAGAACCAAAGGAATATCCACAGAAAGTGGGACCAGGTCATAAGAAAGACACCAAATAGAAAACCTCTTCCATTTAGATAAGTAGGATTTCCTAGTAGCAGGTTTCCTGGCCTCCTGCAGGACCTGCAGCATGTCCTCAAAAAAAAAGGCGTCTATGAGGAATCAAAACTGTATCACCACAGTGTCAGTTGAAGTGTGGACAAGTGGAGATGGATGAGAGACCCCTTGTCTTGTGTGAAAAGATCCACCCTGTGAGGTAACTTATGATGATTGCCCTTGGCTAGATGCAGAAGTAGAGGGAACCAGTGCTGTTGAATCTTGAATAGGACTCTCAAAATGACAGGAAGGGGAGGGAATGCATAAAGAAACATCCCCTTCCAAGAAAATAAAAGGGTGTGCACGTTCCATACCAGAGGACCTGGGACTCTGGCACAAAACAGAGGAAGTTGTCTGTTCATAGAGGAGGCAAAGAGATCTACTTGAGGCTTACCCCACTGGTGAACAATGTCCAGAAACACATGCCTGTAAAGCATCCATTCGTGGGACTGAGTGAAGGACCTGCTCAGATTGTCTGCCACAATGTTCCGATCTGAAGGAATGTAAACTGCCTGAAGAGTCACATGATATTGGATAGCCAAATCCCATACCAGAAGTGCCATCCAGCAAAGATGGTAGGATTTCGTACCCCCATTTGTTGATATACCACATGACTGTGGTATTGTCCGTGAATACCTTGAGAAGCCATGTAGAGAAAAGAGGATGAAAGGCCTGAAGAGCCAGCATAAGAGTCCCCATCTCTTTGATGTTGATGTCCTCCTTCCACTGACAAGGCAACTACACTCCCTGAACCCTCAGGGAGCCAAATGTTACCATTACCACATCTGAAGCATCTGTGAATAGATCCTGAGAGGGAAGTGGAGGCTGAACAGAGAGCCCTGGATCTGCTGAATCCACCACAGAAGTTTGTCCTTGAGACATGGGAGAAGATGAACAGGAAAGTTCAGAGGATGTGCATGCTGAAGCCACACTGACTTCAGAAACCACTGGAACTTCCTCATGTGTAGTCTGGGCAGAGGAAGCATTGGAATGGCGGAAGCCATTAACCCCAGAGCTCTCAGAAACTCCCTGGCTGAAATGGAGGTCAGGAGAAGAAGAGTTTGAAAGAAAGGATAGTTAATGCCTTTGAGGAGGCAGGGATGCCAGCACTGGCACCGTTTGAAATCTGCAACCCAGAAAGACATGATCCTGAGAAGGAGTCATGGAAGATTTGTTGAAGTTTATTGTGAATCCAGGCTCTGAAGAAGAGAAATGGTAAAATGAAGATTTTGCAAAAGGACCTCTGGAGAAGATGCCTGAATCAGTAGGTCATCCAAGTAAGGAAATATTTGGATCCCTTGAAGCCTGCAAAAGGCAATCACTGGAGTGAGGCATTTGGTGAATACCCTTGGGGCAGTAGAAAGGCCAAAGGGCAAAGCACATAACTGAAAATGCCAGGAAGCAACAGAGAAATGCAAAAATCTCCTGAAAAGAGGATGGATCGGAATATGGAGATAAGCATCCTTGAGGTCCAGAGACACCAGAAAGGCCTGAGGGAGCAAGAGGGGTAAAAGGGAGAACATCTGAAGGTAAAGCACCTTCAGAAAGGTGTTCAGATGGGAGAGGTCTAGAACAGGTCTTCAAGAACCTTCTTTTCTGGGCACTAGAAGCATTTTTGAATAAAACCCTTTCCCCCGGGACACTGGCACTTCTTGAATAGTACCCTGAGACAAGAGGTCCCGACAAATCTCTGGGGAAAAAAGGAAGCTGTTCCCAATGAGGCTGAGGAATGCCCATAAAAGGAGGATGGGAAATCCAGACCATGAAGTACCCTTGATGAATGATTGACAGAACTCAAGAATCCTGGGTGATCCCGAGCCAAACAGGAAGAGAGAGATAAAGGTGAAGAGAAAGAGGAATGTGGCTGGGAATGGGTGGATAGTCAGACAGTACCTGGTTTGTCAAGAAAGGAAGGCTTAAGAATCCCAGCAGTTTGAGTGACCTTAGCAGGAAGAGTGCGTTTACTACCCTTTTTACCTTTAGAAGGAGGGTGAGACTGCCTATGAACAAAGGCTGGCTTAGAAGGGTAGTTCCATTGAAATGTAGACACAGGAGAAACAAAGAAATGCATAAGCTCCTGTAAAGCCTTCCTCTTGTCCTGAAGAGACTTAAATAAACCAGCAGTCGCTTCACCAAACAAAAGAGTATTATCCCGATGAGCATTCAGCAACTTAGCCTTAATATCATCAGGCAAAGATTGAAGCTGAAGCCATGAATATCTCCTCAGAACTTAACCAGAAGCAGCAGCCCTTGAAGAGGCATCTGCAGCATCACAACTACATTTGATAGAATGACGAACTACCTGAGAGGAAGCCCAAGCAAGGAAAGATCAGAAGATTTACCCTCAGAGTCTGGAAGATCAGAAAGAAGCTGACAGGTCTTAGAAAGAAGAGCCAAGACATACCTAGAGATATGGGTCTGATAATTAACAGCCCTGAAAGCCAGGATACATGAAGTATAAACTTTCTTACCCATCCTCTGCATGGTCCTACTGTCCTTGTCAGAAGGCAGCAATTGGACAAAGGAAGCAATTGAGATGGCTTATCAGAGACTACAGACACCACAGAGGGGTCAGCAGCAGGACATTTAAATAAAAAGGAACAATCCTCAGACACCCTATAAAACCTATCAGATTTCCTAGGAGCAGGGGGCAGAGAATCCAGAGCTTTATTGGCAGTGGAAAAAACATCCAATAAAGCAGGCAAGACAGGAGGAATGGCCGCAGGTTTAGGAGATTCCATTTGCAGTAACTCATAGTACCTCTTATGAATATCCGAAACCTGGGCACAATCCTGCTTAAAGTCCATCATCCTAGAGATCGTGTCCCCAAAGGAAATTTCCTCAGAGGGATTATCTAGAGTATGAGAATCCTCCTCCTTAGACCCGTAGTCTAAAGGAGAAGGAAACTGGACAGAATAAACAAGAGAGTCATCGTCAGAATCCACCTCAGAAGAAAGCAATTCTCTGGGCCTTTTAGGGGAAGAGATGAACCAAGGAAGAGCAGAAACTAAAACCCTTTGAGGAGGCCACAATTTCTGTAAAGCATTAAATAACCCCTGAGTAAAGGCCTGCCACTCACTTTGAGGACCCCTAGGAGCAGAAGAAACATGGTTAGTTTTCTGTTTCTTCTTTGAAGGGACAGCCATCCTGGAAACCTGAGAAGGTCCAGACTGAAGACGACATTCCACAACTGCAGTAGGAATCCCTTCCCTAAAGAAAAACTGTGGAACCCCTCAGAAACAGTCAACTGTGGTTGCCTCTGAATGCCCAAAATGGATTCCTGCAAAGCTTCATCAGATGTGCTGCTTGCCAAATCCTCACTGGCTTCAACCCAGATGTGGTAGAAGAATCTGACAAAACAACCAGGTGAGCCTCCGGGTGCATAATAACTTCAAGAGAAACTCCCAGCAGAGGCTGGATAGTGGAAGATTCTGGTCTTACATTATGCACCTTCTTCTTCCCAGATGGATGACCCTCAGGGCAGGAAGTTCCATCCATAGTGCCCACAGCAAGAAGTTAAGTCGCTGGTTCTCAAGGTACAAGAAAAGGGAAGAAAGCCTACTATGAAGAGTTTTGTGAGCAAACACCTGACAAATTGAATAAGACGTATGATCGTGAGCAGCACCAAGGCAAAAAAGACACTTATCATGATGGTCTTTATGGGGAATCAGTCTCCCACACTGGCATTTACCCTTCCTGGATGATATTAACCCCAAACAGCACTAAACAAATAGAAAAAGTAACCAAAAACCCAACTGGGTATTTATCTGCAACTGTGAAGGCTCCAGCAAATAGGAGAAAGCACAGAAAAGCCAAGAAACAGAAAAACGGTAAACAAAAACAGATGTATGCAACAGGCCGGTGGTTAAATTCAGACTGGTAGCAAAAAAGTTCTAAGGTTGGTGCACCTGAATGTCACTTTATGCCCTACCTTATGCAAGGAGTGCACAGGTGACGTTCACCGTACCTTAAAGCAACAGTAAACTTTTGTAAACTGGATGGACAGATGGCTTCATGGCAGGGAATCCCTTAGTAAAGAATACTGCCATTAGTAAGGAATACTGCAGCGGTGAATGTAAGGACCTTTATATGTACTCTGATACCTGTTAGCACCTGAACAAGTGTCATTACAAAGACAAAGCAGAGCCACAGTCAACAGGTAGTATTAGTGTATTAGCTGCTTAAAAGTACTTTTCTAGTACCACTTATCACTTTGTGTTTCAACTTTAGTCAACATTCTTTCTAGAAATTTTGACTTTTCTGACTGGAATGCACTGGAATATTCACTGCAAATCTAGACCAGTCATATACAGCAACCAGAGTCATCTCTGGAGAGACTGAGTAATTATTTATGACAACCCTCTTTTACTTCCAGATTTCATGATCTATAAGGAATGGATCCATCGGTATTGCTGGCTTATGATATTTTCCTTTAGTGAGTGCAGTAGGTTTTGGCTTGGGTTTCTATGAATGGAACAGAGGGAATCATCAATGATTTGAAATGTTGGGACCCACTTTAGAGAGTCCCATAATTCTGAGATTGAATGGCCAAAAATGGACTTACAAAGTCCAAGATGTCCATTTGTCAGAATATTCCCTTTTTCCTGAGGTATGGCAATCTCAGAGTTAGTAAATATAAGTTTGGAGGTGGGAAGGTTGTGCCTACATTGGGAGTAAAGGGTAGCTTGGCCCTACAATAAGAAGGTTAAAAGAGAAGAACAATGTCCAATATTCAGTTTCTCCTGCATTTTCTGTGTGTATTTTTTTGACATGTTGGCACTCAGTGTTATGAGTGCTGGCATTTCCAAAGGGAGCCAAGTGGGGAATCAAAGAGGATAGAGCACTCCTTGCCTGGAGAAACAGTTGAGACTAGGGCCAAAGTTTGGAAGGGGAATTATAAAAAATTATATTTTCCGTTTAATTTGATTGAAAATAAAGCAAAAATATATACTTCTACATTAAAACTCTACTGTCCACTGAATACAACTATTTCTAATTTATGCAGTAAACTTTTTTAAATTCAATAAATTCAGATGCTTTGCTTTCAGCTGTCACTCTTGAACTGCAAAGTGTACTTTCAGTGCATGCTAAAATATGCACATTTCAATAATCTCAAGTGATAAACCATGCATTATAAGTATAGCCTTTCTTGACAGATATACATTTGAATCGGTCATAACAGGCAAAACTACACTGTTGATTCCCAAACCAGACAGTATCTCAGATTATTTTTCCTATAGACAATAATCAGCCTGGTCACTGCGGTTTCCTCTACCTGTTTCTGAGGAAACAACCAAGGGGTGAACTTATAGATCCCCATCCTCTCATCAAGGATGACTTTTTTAAAATGAGTTAGAGATTTGTATTGTTTGACATAGTTCAGGATCGTATTCATTATGTAGGGTCCCTTGGGAGAGACATCTATCCAATGAACATGTTCTATTACTATCACATGTAGATTTAGGTCTTTACTGCAGGTATTGGTGCTATTGTTGTTTGACAAGTGTTTTAGAGAGGAGTATGCTAACAACACAAACTGTGAAGGTTCTGCTTGTGAGTCAATTAACTATTCAGTGGAACACACAAGACTTAATATTTAGGTAGGCAAATTTATCAATAATACCAGAGAAGATGATAGTAACAAAAGCCAAGTAGGCAGTGTATACTGAATGGCTATTATCCAGTGCTCCGGTAACCTTCACAAGCAATTTTACCAGATTTAGTAGATATGATTTCAATAGATATGACCTACATTTAACAAAATCTTATTGGTTTGTACCGAGGGATTGTAGGCTGAAACTTTCATTATTTATGAGTTCCATAACGATACATTCTATTACTTTTCAAATAATACTGGTGACACTAACTGGCCTACAGTTTCCAGGATCACTGATAAAGCCACACTATTGTATTGGTACCACTATGGCTATTCTCCAGGCTTTGGGCATGTAGTCCTGTGAGACTCAAAGACTAAGTAGGTTTAAATGAGACTTCATGAGACTATGTTTAGTGCCAAACAGGAGACATCCTGGTATGTTGTCTGGACCTACAGAGTTAGGTTTGTTTGGTTTTGGAGAGGGCATTTAGGGACTGATCAGGAGAAGTTGTAGGGCAAGGTAGAGGCTGATTTGTTGGAGAAAAGAAGGAAGGAACAGCAAAGAGAAACTTTGAACTAATTTTCCCATGAATAATGAATAATAATGCTGTATCACAAGGCTCCATGACACTTTCCTTTCTCTTTTTTACCCTTCATCACTGATTTAACTAATGACCTTTCACATCTTACGATAATTATGTATGCTACTCTTAGAGTACAGTAAAACACTTTCAAACTACACCAAAAATAGCAAATATTTCACTGATCTTTATAACTATATGCACACAAATAAACTACTGTTGAAGCCAACTGATCCAATACCTTTTAGGGCTAGTCAGTCACTCCAAAACTTAAATTAGACCAGGAACAGCAAATTGCTTTATAGCTTGGACCTTGTTCCAAGATGTCAGAGCTGTTTTCAGTATTAATTTTTGTCTTCTAAAATATTCTTTACTGAGTTTTGTTCACATTTGTTTGTGTTTTATTGTTGTTTCATCAGTTCCCAAATATTAAACACACCCTCCTGGTCAAGTGAATATTGTTGTCCTAGACTGATATTTTCTTGGAGCTGCAACTTTCCTGCTTTAAATGTTGAATTTCACATTTATCAAGACTGACTGACGTTCTTATATCATCTGGGAAAGACTTGATCACTTTATTTTTATTTATTTATTTATTTTATTTTACATTTGTTGACCGGGCTAGTCTAGCTGGAGAAATTTCCATTTTCAGTAGAGGCCCGGGGAGAAAAGCTCCACAGAGTGAGATACATTCAGAGACATAATAACTTCAAGAGAAACTCCCAGCAGAGGCTGGATAGTGGAAGATTCTGGTCTTACATTATGCACCTTCTTCTTCCCAGATGGATGACCCTCAGGGCAGGAAGTTCCATCCATAGTGCCCACAGCAAGAAGTTAAGTCGCTGGTTCTCAAGGTACAAGGAAAGGGAAGAAAGCCTACTATGAAAAGTTTTGTGAGCAAACACCTGACAAATTGAATAAGACGTATGATCGTGAGCAGCACCAAGGCAAAAAAGACACTTATCATAATGGTCTTTATGGGGAATCAGTCTCCCACACTGGCATTTACCCTTCCTGGATGATATTAACCCCAAACAGCACTAAACAAATAGAAAAAGTAACCAAAAACCCAACTGGGTATTTATCTGCAACTGTGAAGGCTCCAGCAAATAGGAGCAAGCACAGAAAAGCCAAGAAACAGAAAAACGGTAAACAAAAACAGATGTATGCAACAGGCCGGTAGTTAAATTCAGACCGGTAGCAAAAAAGTTCTGAGGTTGGTGCACCTAAATGTCACTTTATGCCCTACCTTATGCAAGGAGTGCACAGGTGACGTTCACCGTACCTTAAAGCAACAGTAAACTTTTGTAAACTGGATGGACAGATGGTTTCATGGCAGGGAATCCCTTAGTAAAGAATACTGCCATTAGTAAGGAATACTGCAGCGGTGAATGTAAGGACCTTTATATGTACTCTGATACCTGTTAGCACCTGAACAAGTGTCATTACAAAGACAAAGCAGAGCCACAGTCAACAGGTAGTATTAGTGTATTAGCTGCTTAAAAGTACTTTTCTAGTACCACTTATCACTTTGTGTTTCAACTTTAGTCAACATTCTTTCTAGAAATTTTGACTTTTCTGACTGGAATGCACCGGAACATTCACTGCAAATCTAGACCAGTCATATACAGCAACCAGAGTCATCCCTGGAGAGACTGAGTAATTATTTATGACAACCCTCTTTTACTTCCAGATTTCATGATCTATAAGGAATGGATCCATCGGTATTGCTGGCTTATGATATTTTCCTTTAGTGAGTGCAGTAGGTTTTGGCTTGGGTTTCTATGAATGGAACAGAGGGAATCATCAATGATTTGAAATGTTGGGACCCACTTTAGAGAGTCCCATAATTCTGAGATTGAATGGCCAAAAATGGACTTACAAAGTCCAAGATGTCCATTTGTCAGAATATTCCCTTTTTCCTGAGGTATGGCAATCTCAGAGTTAGTAAATATAAGTTTGGAGGTGGGAAGGTTGTGCCTACATTGGGAGTAAAGGGTAGCTTGGCCCTACAATAACAAGGTTAAAAAGAGAAGAACAATGTCCAATATTCAGTTTCTCCTGCATTTTCTGTGTGTGTTTTTTTGACATGTTGGCACTCAGTGTTACGAGTGCTGGCATTTCCAAAGGGAGCCAAGTGGGGAATCAAAGAGGATAGAGCACTCCTTGCCTGGAGAAACAGTTGAGACTAGGGCCAAAGTTTGGAAGGGAATTATAAAAATTATATTTTCCGTTTAATTTGATTGAAAATAAAGCAAAAATATATACTTCTACATTAAAACTCTACTGTCCACTGAATACAACTATTTCTAATTTATGCAGTAAACTTTTTTAAATTCAATAAATTCAGATGCTTTGCTTTCAGCTGTCACTCTTGAACTGCAAAGTGTACTTTCAGTGCATGCTAAAATATGCACATTTCAATAATCTCAAGTGATAAACCATGCATTATAAGTATAGCCTTTCTTGACAGATATACATTTGAATCGGTCATAACAGGCAAAACTACACTGTTGATTCCCAAACCAGACAGTATCTCAGATTATTTTTCCTATAGACAATAATCAGCCTGGTCACTGCAGTTTCCTCTACCTGTTTCTGAGGAAACAACCAAGGGGTGAACTTATAGATCCCCATCCTCTCATCAAGGATGACTTTTTTAAAATGAGTTAGAGATTTGTATTGTTTGACATAGTTCAGGATCGTATTCATTATGTAGGGGTCCCTTGGGAGAGACATCTATCCAATGAACATGTTCTATTACTATCACATGTAGATTTAGGTCTTTACTGCAGGTATTGGTGCTATTGTTGTTTGACAAGTGTTTTAGAGAGGAGTATGCTAACAACACAAACTGTGAAGGTTCTGCTTGTGAGTCAATTAACTATTCAGTGGAACACACAAGACTTAATATTTAGGTAGGCAAATTTATCAATAATACCAGAGAAGATGATAGTAACAAAAGCCAAGTAGGCAGTGTATACTGAATGGCTATTATCCAGTGCTCCGGTAACCTTCACAAGCAATTTTACCAGATTTAGTAGATATGATTTCAATAGATATGACCTACATTTAACAAAATCTTATTGGTTTGTACCGAGGGATTGTAGGCTGAAACTTTCATTATTTATGAGTTCCATAACGATACATTCTATTACTTTTCAAATAATACTGGTGACACTAATTGGCCTACAGTTTCCAGGATCACTGATAAAGCCACACTATTGTATCGGTACCACTATGGCTATTCTCCAGGCTTTGGGCATGTAGTCCTGTGAGACTCAAAGACTAAGTAGGTTTAAATGAGACTTCATGAGACTATGTTTAGTGCCAAACAGGAGACATCCTGGTATGTTGTCTGGACCTACAGAGTTAGGTTTGTTTGGTTTTGGAGAAGGCATTTAGGGACTGATCAGGAGAAGTTGTAGGGCAAGGTAGAGGCTGATTTGTTGGAGAAAAGAAGGAAGGAACAGCAAAGAGAAACTTTGAACTAATTTTCCCATGAATAATGAATAATAATGCTGTATCACAAGGCTCCATGCTACTTTCCTTTCTCTTTTTTACCCTTCATCACTGATTTAACTAATGACCTTTCACATCTTACGATAATTATGTATGCTACTCTTAGAGTACAGTAAAACACTTTCAAACTACACCAAAAATAGCAAATATTTCACTGATCTTTATAACTATATGCACACAAATAAACTACTGTTGAAGCCAACTGATCCAATACCTTTTAGGGCTAGTCAGTCACTCCAAAACTTAAATTAGACCAGGAACAGCAAATTGCTTTATAGCTTGGACCTTGTTCCAAGATGTCAGGGCTGTTTTCAGTATTAATTTTAGTCTTCTAAAATATTCTTTACTGAGTTTTGTTCACATTTGTTTGTGTTTTATTGTTGTTTCATCAGTTCCCAAATATTAAACACACCCTCCTGGTCAAGTGAATATTGCTGTCCTAGACTGATATTTTCTTGGAGCTGCAACTTTCCTGCTTTAAATGTTGAATTTCACATTTATCAAGACTGACTGACGTTCTTATATCATCTGGGAAAGACTTGATCACTTGCAGTTGTGCTTTCAGCTCCTCATCTGATAAACTATACAGTTTTAAATCATCCACAGAAAGAAGATGAGAAGTATTTACACTGTGTTGTTTTCATTGAGCCAGATTGTAACCATGACCTAATTTGTTAAGTAGACAGCTTAATGGGTTAATGGCAAGACAAAACAGCAGCGGTGACAGAGAGTCAACATGAAATATCCCATTTTGAATTTTTATCCCTGGGATAATCATTTGTCCTTTATCATGGCTTATCAGCAAAGTGGTTTGCTACTGTTTCATGGTCACTGAAATGTAAGTGATCAATGTAGGGTATATCTTATACATTTGTAAGTACTCCCTTATTCATGAATAGGGGATGTTATCAAAATTTGTTTTGTAATCTATCCATGTCATACTTAAATGGGTCCCTTTTTTACAATTCTCCATTATAACTTGATTTAGCAACAAATAATCCTTTGTTCCATACGACTTTCTTTTTTTTTTTCCTTCAGTTCTATTGCAATGATTGAGTGTTCTTCTAAATGACTATAAAGTCTGTTGGCATTAACTCCAGTTTATAGCTTATACTAATCTTCAGAAGGCAAGTTATTGGTCTTTAGTTTTTAAGATAGCTTGCAAGTTCACTCTTAAGATGAAGTATCATTTTTCCTGTTAACTGGATTGGTGTCTGTTTGGGATGCTCATATAAGTAGTTGTCACTGAGGGCTAAATCTTTGTGTAAAGATGTTAATACTTTTAGGCAAAAGTTAGGTGCTGCATCTGAGTGTGGGGTTTTCCAATTAGGAGCTTTTCTTAATTTTGTTTCAGTTTCCTTGGACATTACTTCATCCCATTTTGTATTCTGTACTTTTGAATTTTTTACTATTTCTTTTACTACTTCTCTCCATTCAGCATCTTTGTTATGTTCCAAGGCTTTTTATAGATATTTCTCCAAGATGTGTCTATTTCTTCTTTTTTGGTAGTGTTTCTATTCCTTTTTATTTGTTTCCCAATTCTCTATAAAGCTTTTTTGGGTCATCAATAAATTGCTTATTTTGCTCCCTTAAATTTATCTGCATATCTTTTAAGTTTTCTTCTGTTTGTGCTAATATCCTTAGTTTATTATTTACAATAATGCATGACAGATCCTGGTCTGTTTTAATACTGCATGTTGTTTATATCACATCTAAGTATTTTTGTTGATCTGTTCCCTCTTCTATACTCTTCTAACAGGGACACTTCTTGTCTTGATTGTTTTATAGTTTTCTTTATTGGATACTTTCCTAATGGCATTTGATTTCTTCGCTTAATTTCCCTTATTGCATTGTGTTTTTGTGGTAAGACTTTCCCTAGGATTCAATAAAGCTTACACTGAGTGTAAGAATAGTGCAGTCACCCCTTCACGGATTATGGCCGCCAAGCGATCCAGTAAAGAAGAAGCCTGGGTATGTGCATGAGCCTGGCAGCACTATTCCCACACAGACACCACTGAATAATGCTAACTACCTCATTTGCTGGTGAAAACCATGCAAATGAGGTGAATTAGTGATTCAGTAAGCAGGCAGGCATCCGTGTGGGAATAGTGTGAGTTGCAGAAATGTATTTGGCTACTAGCCGAATACATTTCTGCAAAAATCAAAGCGGAGGCATGACAGCTCAATGTAAAGCATGTATTATACCCCTTAAGCATGCCAATGGCCAAATATATGGCTATTGGCATGGAAACGTGTTGCAAAATTATAAAAATCAAAGTTTTTTTTTTTTTTTTGGCCGATCTTGGCTGTTTAAGCATAGGGCAGTGGCATGCAAACAGAACTGTGCCAAAAAAAAAAATTGTGAAAAAGCAATTTTAAGTGAAATCTGCATTTTGCTATTATAGTCTATGGCATGCAGAATCAAAACAATAACAGGTAACACTGGTTGCTATGGTGGAAGGCTGTGGTGTAGTGGTGTAACCAGGGACTAATGCAGTGGGATATGCAAATGAACAAATTTTACTGGATCACTGAAGTGGAGACCATTCTCTGGCTGCACCTAACCGTGTAAGAGCTATAAGGCAGTGGTATAAGCAGGAGAAGCAGCTGACATGAAAAGAGGGTGTGTCATGCTTGGTGTAAGCACATTGGAGCTCCACGGCTCACATTTGAGCTTAGCTAAGCTGAGGCTGTATTTACTTATTCCATGAAATGCAGAGCATGTTCACGTCCAGGGAAGGGCCATTTTTCATTGTTTACCTTAGATAAAAGGGTTTGCATGGCAAGCACCGGGTCTAAAACAAACAAACAAACAAAAAAAACCCCAGAAATAGCAGAACTGTTTATATTTGGGAACTGTGTTTGCGAGGCGAGCCTCGGGGCTTAAAAAGGGGTGGAAATGGAAAGGGAAAAAAGAAAAAAAAGGCAAATAGCAGAATAAAAGCAATCAAGTACAAATAAACTAGCAAGCAGGTGGAATGTATCATAGCCAGCCAATCATACAGGCAGCATCTACAGTACAGCAGTATAAACTGTGCAAACACCTTTCAGTCTAGTTTTCCCACAAACGTTGCACCATTGGTATACACATGTGGGGGAATTTTAACCAAAAAAATGTTAGGGGCTACTGTTGCTTTGATCTATCACTATTTGCTAGAGGTTGAGGGTGGTGAGGAGGATAACGCTGACAACCACCCCAGACTGAGGAAGAGGAGAATAGTGTTCAGACCCAGGGTAACCTACCAGGGGCTACATGATCTGGAGATAGTAGAGTGCAACAGGGTGGACAGAGACATACTTCAGCAAATCATCGAGCTGTGCCGGCCTCAACTCAGACCCAGAGCCAACAGAGGGAAATCCATCCCAGTGGATACCAAGGTATGTGTAGCCTTAAGAATAGTAGCTATAGGTACTTTCCAAAGACCTACTGGAGACATTATGGGGGTCTCACTGGCATCTGCATCCAGGGTATTCCACCAGTTCCTGGATGCCATGCTACCACATGCTGGTGAGCGCATTTACTTCCCCAACACCTGTGAGGAGAGGAACAGCAATATGCATCTCTTCCACTGTGTAGCAGAGTACCTGGCGGTATTGGATGCGATAGACTGCATGCACAACCACATCAAAGCACCACTCAGTGAACAGGGTAGGGTCTACATAAACCACAAGGGCTTCCCCTCCATCAACTGCCAGGTCGTGTGCAATGCCCAGGGCATTATCATGAATGTGTGTGCTGGCAGCCCTGGAAGCTATCATGACTCCCACATCTGGCATTCATCACAGCTGTACCAGGCATTTGCCAGTGGGGACATCCCGTATGGCCATCTGGTGGGGGATGCTGGTTATGCACTGGAGCCGTGGATGAAGACACCCATCAGAAATGCACACACACACACAATCAAGAATGCCATAATGAGACACAAGCACAAACCAGAATCATTATATAGTGTGTGAGTGTGGGATGCTCAAGTCATGGTTCCGTTGCCTTGACATATCTGGTGGAGCCTTGCAGTACTCTTAAGCCACATGTGCACACATGTTCATAGTATGTACCATGCTACACAATATGATCCTGAGGAAACAGCTGCAGCAGGAATAGCACATAGAAGGGCCACACATTGCCAAGGTCCCCACAGGCACAGAGGGACTCACAGGAGGAAGCCCTTCAGCCTGCTTCTGTAGGTAGATGGAGGCATGCCCAATATGCCCAGGACTTGGCAAAGAGGCCACACGTAGCACACACACTGACATTGTAGGGACCCAAGGACTGATACCTCTCTCTGACTCACACACACAGCAAAATGAATGCCATACACCTCATCACTACCTGTAGCTTACCCTGTATAGGCAGTGTACTGCGTGCATCTGACAGAGTCAGCCCTCACCCACCATCCCCACAAGTGCTGTAGGCACAAGGTAAGTCAGTCTTCTAAACAATAAATGGAGTAGTATGTTCTGGTAGCATATTTATGGTATTGCTGAATGCATGCAAGGGAATGGGTTGGCCTACTGGGGTTGCAACAGACAACTGACAGCTATGTGGGACACCAGGAAATGTCTGTCCAATACTTTCTTCCCCACACTATGCAGTATTATCCAAGGTGTCAAATCCCACTGCAGTATATGTGGGGTGCCAACTAAGGGGGCGGTCATAGGTCACATGCATGGATGTCAATGTGGGGATCCCATACTCACCCCACAGACTCACCCAGCAAGTCATCTGTAGAAAACCATAAAGGAATGTCTGGTAAGGGCCCACAAAGGGCATCAATGATTGAATACCCCCATACAGACTTAGACAGTGATATCACAGCAGGCCTTACAGCTGCAGTAAGGCTCTGACGGGTAAGAAGTCTGAAACTCAAGTGTACGCCATTACAATCTAACCTGTGGTTTCTAGTGATATGCCTCTATTGTCCAAGACAGGGCACAATACTGTGCTAAATGGAACCAAAACATAAAGCCAATATCAGCACAGCATGTGCAAATGTGTACCATTGACAGGTGTGCCCCCCCCATCCATATTCCCATAGAAATGCAGTAACATGTAAGTTTGTACGGTAATAGCAGCAGAGCACACATTGCCAGGGCTGTCCCAATCAACAAGATAACTTGTTGCATGTTCACAATATGTAGGGGTTAATGATCTATGTATATTCTTGGGAAATACTGTCAGAATGTGGCCAGCACTTACTCCCAGTGACCAGATATGTGAGGCATAAATCTGGATAATCTGTGAGAATCTGTACAGCTGACAGGTATGACCACACCAGGATATGACCTTTAAGGTAAGAAGAATACTGCACAACCTGGAGATCCCCAGCCAGTATATCACCAAGGTGCTGGACCTTTTACATAGCTTTATCAGTCAATCATCTGTATCCACACTTCCCAACTGGCCGGATTATGCAAGAATGTCTAGCCTTTGCCTCATAATATTGGTCTGTGCATCATCCATCTCGTATTTCTCTAGTAAATAACTGTGATGATCTGATGATATCTGTCAGTAGGTAATGACAAAATACATTACAGTGTCAAACATTATGTAAGTCAGAAAATCTCTGCCAAAACAAATCCTGTAACTCAAGCAATTCATACATTAATAAGAGCTATAGTTACAGTATCTCCATATGTTTGGGCCATTGTTTTCCATATTGGCAGCCTATCTCCAGATATCTTGCACAATCAAGTTGCAAGGTATGGCTGTAGCACACAACACCCCAGACTGGAGTTACAACTATTCTTGAAAAGGATTCCCACACTTACTATAGAAGGTCATACTGGGCATGCTCCTGCACTTAGAGAAATAAAGCTCATGTCTGAAACCACAATGGACTATATATATCTGTATAGTGCAAATGTCTTTGCATACATACAGCTATGTACACCTAACTGTCTCCACACAAACCCATCAGACAGGATTACCCACAGCCAGCTGTAGGTGTCCCATATGTGGTATATCTGCATCTGTTGCATGTGATACACACACACACCCACACCCACATATATATATATATATATATATATATATATATATATATATATATATATATATATATATATATATATATATATATATATATATATATATATATATATATATATAGAGGCAACATATTACAATATGTCAAGCATACACACACATAGACATGGGGAAGAAAGAGACAGACAGTAATAGAGTGAGACACAGAGAGACACACACACACACACACAGAGAGGGAATCATACACAGGGATACCCTGAATGGCAGAGAGTGATGTCCTGCTGCAGACAGTTGCATACCATTTGTAACCACTGGCACATGTCAGTATAAAGATGAGAATCATTGCCTGATGGTACTGAGGTGGGGGTTGTAATATCACATCACCTACCTTTGTGTTTATGTGTCTGTAGGTCTAAGGATTATGATGCCTTACCCACCTGGTACACATCCCATTGCCCTACTTTTCAAGATCTGCTGATGTCATTCACCTTAGAAGTACCTTGGGACTGGCTTCAGTCCTGTAAGCTCTATAGCATGTGTGATAATACAAATAACTAGAAAGATAGGGGGTTCTAATCACAGTCTTCGCATATGTAGGTGTGGTTGCATGTGGGGGTGTGGGGGGTGTAGGAATAAGTGTTTTAGTCCTTTTCCACCCAGTACACTTCCCATTTCCCTACTTTAGCAGTCCTGTTGATATCGGTCACCTTAGAAGTACCTTTGGGCAGCTCTCAGCCCTATGTGCTCTGTGGTGTGTGCGATAACTGTTTAACACTATAGTGCAAATAGCTAGTTAGGTAGGGGTTCTACTCTCAATTCTGGCAAATGTAAAAGTGCGTGTGTTTGTACATTAAAGATTTTGAGCCCATTCACACCCAGTGCACTTCCCATTGCCTTACTTTAGCAGTCCTGCTGATGTCAGTTACCTTAGAAGTAACTTTGGGCAGCCCTTAGCCCTAAAAGCTCTAAAGGTGTGTGCGATAACTTTGTAACATTATAGTACAAATAACTAGTTAGGTAGGGGTTCTAAACTCTGTCCTGGCTATTGTAACAGTGTGTATGTGTGTGTTTGTGTATGTGTGTGTTTGTAGGTTAAAGATGTTGATCCCATTCACACCCAGTACACTTCCCATTACCCTACTTTAGCAGTCCTGCTGATGTCAGTCACCTTAGAAGTACCTTTGGGCAGCCCTCAGCCTTATAAGCTCTGTGGTGCATGTTATAACTGCGTAACACTATAGTACAAATAACTAGTTAGGGAGGGGGAGGTTTAATCTAATCCTGGCAAATGTGTGTGTGAGTGTATTTGTGTTTCTAAGTGTATGTATATCTGTTATGTGTGTGTGTGTGTGTGTGTGTGTGTGTGTGTGTGTGTGTGTGTGTGTGTGTGTGTGTGTGGTTGGGAATCATATCCATTGGGGGGGTGCTTTGCAGGTTTTTGTTGCGGTCCACCCAGTACACATCCCAATGTCCACTTTACAAAGACCACTGTTGTCATCCACTGTAGAGGTAGCTGTAGACACTCTGTAGCCCTATAAGCTCTGTGCCACATGAAATAACTATGTAACAGTATGGAATAAATAACATAGGTGGGGCTTCTAATCCTTTGATACTATTCCCAACTCTTGAATCATAGACAAACACACTCAGCTAGGCATCAACCCCTATATCACTAGGTGGTTTGCAAACAGACTCACAGATAGAACCCACAGTGTGAAAGCAGCAGACTTCATGTCAGACTGCTAATCAGTCATGAGTGGAGTACCGCAGGGTCTGGCCCTGGGTCCCCTCGTCTTCAGTATTTACGCCTCTGAAGTCCAGCCCAACACGATGGGACTCTGGCTGCCAATGTTTGCAGATGACTGCAAGGTGGGTGCTATTACTACTTTCCCAAGTGATGTTGACATCCTGCAGAAATGCTTCACTAAAACCTACGACTGTTGTCAGAACCCTGGACTTAAGCTCAATGCCAGAAAATGTGTCGCCATCCCCTTTGGAAACAACTTGGTTTGCATGAATCACCACATTGTTGGTAGTCCAGTGAACACAGAAGTCGTTATAAGAGAACTGGGAACACAGGTTGACAGTGATGACTCTGTTGACCACCACAGTGCCACTGCAGTCAGAAAGTCCTTCTATGTGGCACATCTCATTACTAAGGGTGTTGCATCCAGGAAGAAAGAGGTCACTGTCTCCCTCTACTCTTCCCTCATTAGGCCAATCATCGAGTACAATGCCCATTTGACATGTACCTCACTAGACACCTGCAACAACTGGAGAGGCTACAGAGGAACCTAGGCCTTAAACACTTGTCCTATATGGACAGGCTTCAATAACTCCAACTATTCTCTGTCTCATATTGGCTACTTACAGGTGATCTCTGCTTGACTTACAAAGTCATGTCTGACTCAGCTCTGTTAGGCATACTACATCTAAAGAAACCCAATCTGTCCTCACCACATGCCCCAAAGACCTCAACCCCATTTCCACAATCAACAGAACATCCTGGAGGGACAGGTTCATAGCCCAGAGACTGGCCACGCTATGGAATAGACTTCACATACATGTCAAGTGGAGCACCTCACTGTCCCTCTGCAAGAGAAATGTAGATGAGTGGATGGGGAATAGAAGTCTCACTCCAGGGATCACTCCAGTGGCTATACTCGATAGACACACTGGGGAGTAACATCAGGTGGCATGATGCTAGGGTAATCCTATGGGCTAGGCTTATAAAGGCTCCATGGCTATTCACCTAGTACACACCTATGAACCTATGGATCTCAGTACTGGCATACATGTGTGTGTGCAATAGTGTACATAAAAGTGTTTGTGAGTGTGTAAACATGTAGATAAACATAGTTTGAGGCACTTCTCACACAGTACACCTCCCATTGCCATACATTACAAGGGCAGGTGATGTTATTCTCTTTACATGTACCTTGGGACACTCTTCACCCTACAAAACCTGTGATATGTGCAGTACCTGCATAACACTATAGTGCCAATAACGAGATAGGTAGGGGTGCTCATCTGAGTCCTGGCAAGTGTGTGTGTGTGTGTGTGTGTGTGTGTGTGTGTGTGTGTGTGTATATTTGTAGGATACAGCATTTTGAGGCCTCACTCTCACAGTTTACTGCCCATTGCCATACTTTACAAGGGCTGGTGATGATGTTCACCTTAGAAGAACCGTGGGAAACTCTGTACCCTATAACCTCCGTGGAGCATGCAATAAATATATAACACTGTAGTACCAATAACTAGATAGGGAGGGGTTATAATCTCAGTCCTGACACGTGTGTGTGTGTGTGTGTGTGTGTGTGTGTGTGTGTGTGTGTGTGTGTGTGTGTGTGTGTGTGTGCAAGAACTGTATCCTGTGTATGTATTTGAGGGAGAACTATATCCAGTGGGGGGGTTAAATTTTTAGGCCATGATACTCCCAGTACACATCCAAAGGTCCACTTTACAAGTTTCACTGTCTTCATCAATCGTAAAGGTATCTGTTGACAATTTTCAGCCAATAAGTCCCGTGCCACGTGCTGGAACTATATAATAGTATGGACTGACTGACAAGATGGGCAGGGCTGCTAATCTCAGACTTGGCAAATGTGTGTATGAGTGTATTTGTGTTTGTAAGTGTGTATAACTGTAGGTTAAAGTATTTTGAGTCCATTCTCACCCAGCAAATCTCCACCTGCCATACTTTACAAGGCCTGGTGATGTTGTCCACCTTAGACTTACCTTGGGACACTCTTTACCCTGTAAGCTTTGTGGTGTGTGTGATAAATGCATAACACTGTAGTAGCAATAACTAGATAAGTAGGGATTCTTATCTCAGTTCTGGCAAGTGTGTGTGTGTGTGTGTGTGTGTGTGTGTGTGTGTGTGTGTGTGTGTGTGTGTGTGTGTGTGTGTGTGTGTGTGTGCGTGTGTGCATGTGTGTGTGTGTGCGCGTGTGTGCATGTATGTGTGTGAACAGTATCCTGTGTGTGTGTTTGAGTGAGAACTATATCCACTAGGTGGCCATGGTTTACAATTTTAGGCCATGCTACTCCCAGTAAATGTCCCAAGATCCACTTTACAAAGCCCACTGTTTACATCTACCATAGAGGTATCTGTAGACACTCTTTAGCCCTATAAGTCCTGTGCCGCGTGCAACAGCTATGTAACAGTACGGAATGAATAACATGATAGGCAGGGCTGCTAATGTCAGTACTGACAATTGTGTGTGTGTGTGTGTGTGTGTGTGTGTGTGTGTGTGTGTGTGTGTGTGTGTGTGCACATTGGTGTGTATAACAGAAGGGTACATGATGTTATTCACCTTACAGTTACCCTGAAACACTCATCACACTATTAGTTCTGTGCCATCTGCGATAACCACATAACACTGTACTATGACTAGATGGGTAGGGGTTCCAAACCCAACACTGACAACTATGATCCTGTGTGTGTGTGTGTGTGTGTGTGTGTGTGTGTGTGTGTGTGTGTGTGTGTGTGTGTGTGTGTGTGTGTGTGTGTGTGTGTGTGCGTGTGAGACTTTGTGTTTGGGAACCGTATTCTCTGTGTGTTTGGTTGACACAATATCCTCTGGGGGTGTGGGTTTTACCAATCTGAGGTGTGTTCCACCCACTACACTTACCATTGTCCACTTTACAAGAACTGCTGATGTCAACCACCATAGACTTACATGTATACACCCCTCAGCCCTATAAACTTTGTGGTATATGGAATAACTGTTACACAGACCTAGTAAATGTGCACATATACAGCTGTACCTTGGCTGTGACATGGACAATGTGTTACCACTCTGCCATACCCCTCATTGCAATGTCTGCAGGGTCACATCCTGCTGACATACAGAGACCTAGAACACAAACAGACTACAGCATGTGAGACTTCAGTCCATCAGTGGTACTAACACCAATAATGCATCATGGCTGAAAAGGTGCACATACTCTAAAGTGTACCCATTACAAATGCCAGCTGACAGCACCTTACACAGCATTACATAGCTAAACTGTACTTAATTCACCTTGTGCATCAGAACCATAGTAGCATGTCCCTGCATTGGTGATATGGATGACAGGGATGTGGCACAGGTATCATCATATGCACAGGATGTTGTATTGCTTTGCCAGAGTCCTAAGCTGGGCCATATGGTTGACATCATGTGTGTGTGTTTGGATGTGTATTCTATGAATGCCAATGCAGAGGTGGTGTGTTTGTATCTGGAAGTGACCTGGCTGTGATGGTGATGTGTGTGTAATTGTATGCCCACAGTGATGCCATGTGGCTGCCCTACACAGGTGTATGTTGGACAGCTGTGGACTGTACATGGCAGGGTGTACAGTTCATTGTCTCTGGCCACGGACATGTGAACAGGTCCTGCCAGGGGTCTCACTGGCACCACAAGACCCAAGGAAAGATACAGTACTACTCCCCAATGGTGACTGCTGTCTGCTGGATCCGTGTCCCTGATGGGATCGGCCAGGATCACATGCCCATGGTTTGCTGCAGTGTGATGTGGACAGCACCCCCCCTCTGGTCGTGCTGGCGGTACTGTGTGGGACCTTGCCTGCACTCTGGCTATGGCAAGTGTCTATACTCACACTTGCCATAGTCACCACACTAGCCTGTTCCATGCCACTACCCACCAACTGTCCATTATCTGTGGCACAGGGGATTGGGTATGTGTGGGCATCATGACTGTGTGCAGGGATGTTGTGGACAACAGTGGGATGCCAACTGATGGCAGAGATTCAGCCCTGCCAACACCACCTGTGCCTCACTATGACTGTCATCATTGTCAGAGTCCACAGAGACACTGACATAAGGTTCCGTGCAGGAGGGACCATGACCCCCATTGCCACCTGTGAGGGGAATACAACATATTTGCACTATAAGGTTGGCTGGTACACACACACACACACACACACACACACACACACACACACACACACACACACACACACACACACACACACACACACACACTCTTGGTACAGTCTAGCACAGCTGTGACACATATGGGCCCTTCAGGGCAGACCTCATAGTAGTTCTGCCTGCCGCAATCCATCTCTTATCACTGCTACTGTCCGGCCCACAACAAAAGGTGACAAATCCTACTGTGTGATGAAAATAGTAGCAGAATGATAATTGTGGGCAAGACCAAGGCTATTGGAGTGAGCTATACAGTGTCACCAAGTGCATATGCATATACTATAAGAGCTGACTTACTGCTGTACAGACCACACACACAGGTCTGAAGAAGTTTACTATTTTAGTAAATGAAAAGCGCTTAACATTACACTGCATCAGCCTCGGTTCTTTGAACTGCTATTTTTGTGTTTTTAGACCACACACACTGACAAGGTGTAATCTTTTTAATTTCTCCAAGTCTTTTGGGTTTCTAATACCATGACGGGAATGGACCCCATTCCTAAGTCAAAGTACGATTAAAGTTCATGAAATTAGTATTGTTTCACTCTTTGATGTTAGCCAAAAGTGCTCTTCGCAGCACCCACAATGTGCCCAATAATGACTCCTGCAATTCATACGGTGTTACATGAATTGGTAACATATCTAAATACGATTGTAAATACTTTTTTATAAGACCAGTTGCACCTACTACTAGTGGAACTGTCTGGGTATCTTTCTTCAACATGGCTTTCGTTTCTGCCTGCAGATCAATGTATTTTATGGCTTTGGATCTCTCTGTATGCAAGACACTATAGTCACTAGGTGAGGCAATTTCAATGATCAATGCTACTTTTGTCTTCTTTTCTTAGACCACTATATCCGGTTTTCTAGCATCTATCTTTTGGACTGTTGGTATTGGGTGATCCTATGTGATGCAAACTTCATCATTTTCTATGATTCTCTGTGGCTCATGTTTCCCGTGTTTTTTAGCCACTTTGATACCATAATGTTTGCACAATCTTCAATGTAACAATCTCGCCACATTATTATGCCTTTCAGTATACAGTCCTGCTGCCATTAGAGAGTCGCAACCAGCAATAAGGTGTGTGACCATTTCCAATTCAGTTCCACAAAACCTACATATGTCTGTTTCTCCCACATGTTCAAAGGACTTAGTAAACCAGCGTGTATGTAGCCCACTATCTTGGGCTGTCAATATTAACCTTTCATTTCTTGATGTAAATTGACCTCTCCTTAACCATTCCTGCGTTCATTCTTGATCAACATCAGGCTCTTCCAGAAGTTTTCTATACTTGCTACTATATTTATGTTTTTTCCACATTTCTTGCCTTCTCATCTGGTCCTTCACCTTATATTCTTTCTTTTGTTTTTTAGCACATTCAGTTGCTTCCTGGTTTTTATCCACATCTGGTTTGATTTCCATTCCTGCTTGACGTCAATATGCTTCTGCTAAATTAAGCAGAGATGCCATCTTAGATTTATTCTCCTCATATTTCAAAACTTCCACCAAATTTGGATCTTGTGAGGTCAGTAGATGTGTGGAGTCCCATGATTGCAGATCTATACATGTAATCAATTTCAAGGAGGCCCATCCGTCCTTCAGAACGGGGAATATATGATCTTGGTATACACTGATTTTTATAAATCATTTGGTGAGCATGAAGCATCCTTCTTGTTTTAATATCCAATCTATCCAAAACTTTTTGGGGCCAGTCAATCACTCCATAACTATAAGTTAGGACAGGAAGAGCAAATTGATTTATACCTTGGATCTTATTCCTAGGTGTCAATGCTGTTTTCAGGATTACTTTAAGTCTTCTAAAGTACTCCTTACTAAGCTTTATTCACATGTGTTCATATTTTATTGCTGATCCTTCATCAGTTCCCAAGTATTTATAGACCCCCTCTTGCTCAAGTTCTTTTATATCACATTCTTGTCCCAAACTGATGTTTTCCTGGTGCTGCAATTTTCCTTTTTTAAAGGTTGCTTTTGTACATTTATCAAGACCAAATGACATTCCAATATCATCTGAAAAAGTTTTGACAACTTGCAGCTGTACTTTCAGTTCCTAATCTGATGAGCTATACAATTTTAAATCATCGACAAAGAGAAGATAAGTCATTAGACTTTGTTGTTTTCTAGAAGCCAAATTATAGCCACGACCTAAGCTGTTAAGTAAACAGATTAATGGATTAATGGAAAGGCAAAATAGCAACGGTGACAAGGATTCACCCTTGAATATCCCCCTTTGGATTTTTATCCCTGGGATAATAATTTGTCCTTTATCATGGCTTAATTGCAAAGTGGTATGCCACTGTTTCATGGTTACTATAATGTAATCAATCAGTGTAGGATGTACCTTATACATTGTTAAGCACTCTTTTATCCATGAATGTGGGATACTATCAAATGCTTTTTTATAGTCAATCCATGCCATACTTAGATTCTTCCCTTTCTTACAGTTCTCCACTATAACTTTATTTAACAACAAATGATCCTTTGTTCCATATGACTTTCTTTTATTACCCTTTTGTTCTACTGCCATAATTGAGTTTTCTTCTAAATGACTATAAACTCTGTCAGCGTCAATCCCCGTGTATAGTTTATACGTCGTCAGAAGTCAAGTTATTGGTCTATAATTTTTAGGGTAGCTTGCAGGTTCACTCTTAAGTAAAAGCATTGTTTTTCCTGTTGTTAACCAGTGCGGTGTCTGTTTGGGGTGTGCATATAAATAGATCTTACTCATGGCTAGATCCTCATGTAAAGAAGTTAATACTTTAAGCCAAAAGTTAGGTACTGCATTTGGGCCTGGCGTTTTCCAATTAGAGGCTTTTCTCAACTTTGTTTCAATCTCTCTGGCTATTTCATCCCATTTCTTATCCTGTACCTTTAAAATTCTTATTCTTTCTTTTACTTCTTCTATCCATTTAGCATCTTTGTTATGTTCCACAGGATCTTCATAGATACTTTTCCAAAATGTATCTACTTCCTCTTTTTTTGGCAGTCTATCAATTCCTTTTACCTTATTTCCCAATTCTCTATAAAACTTTTTTGGGTCATCAGTAAATTGCTTATTTTGTGCTTTTCCCTTATATTTATCTTCGTATCTTCTGAGGGCCGGATTCACAATGGCTTGCACAGTGTCTAAGAGTAGAGTAAGACTCCATACAGCCATCATGTCTGACGAGCGATCCAGGAACAGCCTGTAGGGGCATGTAAGAGAGCTTCTAAAACGTCTCTTACATGGACAGGGCTGGGATATGCAAATTACCTCACTTGCAGCCGAAAGGCATGCAAATGAGATAAATTTGCGATCCAGGAAGCACAAACCTGTCCGAGTAGGAGCCGTGTTAGTTGCAGAAATGTACTCAGTTGACAACTGAGTACCGTTCTGCAAATAGCACAATGGAGCCTTGTCAGCTCCAAATAAAGGTTGCATATGCTTGAGGAAGCATGCCAGTGGCCAAATATATGGCCATTGGAAATGTTCCCAGATGCAAAATTAAAATAAAAATACTTTTTTTTCGGCGATTTCCGATGTTTAAGTGTAGCGCAGTGCCGCGCAAACGGGCTGCGCCACAAAAAACAGAAAAATAAAAATTAAAACCCACAAACGTGGAATTTTATGAAAATTGTTAAATTACAATGTAAGAGAATAGCAGGCTGAAGAAAACATGTCCACCGAGTAGGGGTTGCTAAGGGGAGAAGCCCAGTCTAAGACAGGTAACCAAGCATTAGTAGGCAATCCTATGTAAATGAATGCTAAGATAGTGAATCGCACTTTTACATAGCAAATGAGCACAGTCAGTGGAGTGTAGGAGTAGGATATGGGGAGTAACAGAGTAGGAGATAGGTGACATCACAAGGGGGGTATGTATGAAAGTAGTGAAGCTCATTGGAGCAGAGTGTCATGTGTTAGCTGTCAGTTAGACATCATGGAAAGAGGTGTGTCAACAGGTAGGCCAGGGAAAGCCAAGAAATGGAAGGTGTATAAGGTGGATAACACCAAAGTTTCTTGCTGAGTGGGTATGCATGCGTGTGCATGCCCATAAACCCGAGTAAGACAGAGTGCATGCGTGGAAGCATGAGTGCTCGCGTTTAACCCGGAGTAAGCATGTATAGTGCTGTTTAAAGACCTGTAAGCGCGTATGCACTGGTGTGCGCGCGTTGTCACCAAAATAAGCAAGTTTTAGTCCATCTAAGCATGTGTGCACGTGTGTGAGCTGGTGTGCGCGTGTTTGCACTTGTGTGCACAGTGCTGCCCCCGAGGAAACAGAAAGGAAAAAGGAAGCACAACAAATAGTAGGAAGCTACCAGGGAGTACTAGCAGAGGTAGCAGGTGAAAACAATCAGAATCAGGCAATTACACAGGCAGAACACTAGCCCAGCCCAGCACTTAAAACTCTGCAAACAACAGTGCAGTGTGTTTCTCTCAACAGACACTGCAACACTGGAGTAAGCTACTAGAAGTGAAAACTGAAAAAGCTTCACTCAGACAAAAAATGCTAGGGGCTGCCATTGCTGTTATAAGGCGACATATGCAACATGCTGAGGGTGGTGACAATGCAAATGCTGCCGGACAACCCACAGTGAGGAGACGGAGAAGAGTGTACAGGCCCAGGGTCACCTACCAAGGGTTACATGAGCTGGAGATAGTGGAGCGCTATAGAGTGGACAGAGACCTCCTGCAGCAAATTGTTGAGCTGTGCAGGCCATGCCTCACACACAGAACCAACAGAGGGGAACCCATCCCAGTGGAAACCAAGGTATGTGTTGGCCTAAGAATACTAGCAACAGGTACCTTCCAGAGACCAACTGGTGATATGATGGGGATATCACAGGCATCAGCATCCAGAGTACTGCACCAGTTCCTGGATGCCATGTCAGCACATGTCGGTGATCATGTATATTTCCCCAATTCCCGTGAGGTATCGGCCAGCAATATGCGTCTCTTCCAGCAAATAGCAGAATAACCTGAGTTAGTGGGTGCAATAGACTGCACGCATATATGCATCAAAGCACCAGCCGGTGAGCAGGGTAGGGCCTACATTAACCACAAGGGCTTCCCCTCCATCAACTGCCAGGTTGTGTGTGATGCCCAGGGCATAATAATGAATGTGTGTGCTGGCTGCCCTGGAAGCTACCTTGATTCCCATATCTGGCATCTGACACAGCTGTACCAGACATTTGCCAATAGGGACAGCCCACATGGTCACCTAGTGGGGGATGCTGGCTATGCACTGGAGCCGTGGTTGATGACACCCATCAGAAACACAGACACACCTGAACAGGACCGCCATAATGAGGCACACGCACAAACACGAAATGTAATCGAGCGTCTGTTTGGGCTGCTCAAGTCACGGTTCCGGTGCCTGGACACATCTGGTGGAGCCTTGCAATACTCACCAACTACATGTACCCAAATTGTCATGGTATGTGCTATGCTACATAATATGATTCTGCAAAAACAGCTGCAGCAGGACCAGCATAGGCCTGGGCCAAACAGCCCCCCACCATTGCCAAGGCCATCACAGGCAGAGCGTGACTCAGAGGAGGAACAACCTGAGCCTGCCCCAGTAGGCAGAAGGAGGCATGCCCAGTATGCCTTGGCCTTGGCAAAGAGGCAATGCATAGCACATACACTGGCTCAGTAGGAACCCTGGAAATGATACCTCTCTCTGTCTCCCACATATAGTGAAAGGGATGCCTAAGTTGATACAACCTACTTTCAAACATGTACAGGGAGTGTAGTATGTGCATCCAACATAGGCAGCCCTGCAGCACCACCTGAGGCATGATTGCCATGTGTTAAGCAATGTAAGGTAGTGCTAAACAGCAGTTACCACCATGTAGTATATGCAAACTTGATGACCTTGAGTATCATCCTACCCTCACCAAGCATAATGCCACAATATGAAGACAAGATGATCAATTACAACAATTGGCTTAAGTATTGGTGTCAGTCAAAGGGGATCCAATGCCTGTCAGTCTGGGATGATATGCTTGACAAGACATGATGCTTCACTAGGGATGGCTTTCTCCTGTCACCCCTGGCCTTTCCTCCATAGGTATCACAAGGGATAAGAAACTAGAAGTAATGCTATTCAATGCCAGAAGTCTAAACCGCAAGATGCATGCACTCCAAACTCTCCTCAGCATGGAGAATGTTGATATCTGTGCAGTAACAGAAACCTGGTTCAAGGCTCCCAAGAGCACCCTAGCACTAACAGGTTACACCTCATACCATGCTTTACAGTCCCAAAACATGGAACAAACTACAAAAGGAAGGTGAGTATCAATATTTGTCGAAGATACCCACACCCCCAGGTTGGTGGCACAGCATGAAGCATCAGAGACTATCCATGTGCAACTAACAGTGGGTAAAACTGTCTTCCAGTTCATAGCCTGCTACAGACCACCCTCCTAAACCCAGGAACCACACTTGGCCGACTGGAGAACACATGAAAATATGAAGGTCTCCCCAAACACCATTATATTGGGCGACTTCAACTATGCCCAAGACCAGAAGTGTATCCCTCACTGGTAAGATCAGACCATAGAGTAATCTCACTGGATATTCACATCCTGACCCCAGCCTATGCCCAGAAAACCACAGTGAAAAGCTTTTCTCTAAAGCAAATTTCACACTCCTCAAAACAGAGGTGGAATCCTTCACAGCCCCTGTGCCTGTGGAAAATACGGCCCAGACCTCAGAACCCTTTATAAAAGCATTCTATGAACACCTTCAGGAATGCATGGATCATGCAATCCCAAATAAAACCAAGACCCAATCCTCCAAAGGCAGGCATCCTGTCTGGTGGACCGCAGCCATAAACAAACCATACAATACAAGGAGGAAGCTACTATATGATAGAGCAAAATCCCAAAAAGGGAAGGCATCTCCGATCAGTATTATTAAAAAACTATGGCCACACATAAAGTCGTCTAAGGCCAGCTTTGAGATAAAAATTGTACAGGACACTAAGGATAATCACAAGGTTTTCTTTAGTTATGGTAGGAACCTGGGTGTGAATTCCCAGATATGCTCAGAATTAGTCCAAAATGACAAACAATACACCAAACCCACAGACATTGCCAACATACGAGCTGACAGGTTCAGTGCAAACTTCTCCCCTCCCTCCCCACCAAAAGGGCAAATATCTATCCTAGCAGAGTGCTGGCTGACTGACATCTCAGATGCTCAGGTAACAGCCAGCCTCTCCAAAGCAAAACACACAGCATCAATGGGACCAGACGGTATCCTGGGCTGTGTCCAACATGAACCCCAAGAAGAATTGAACACAAACATAAAACCACTGTTCAATCTCAGCCTTACCACAGGATATGTACCCAAAGGGCAGTGTTCAGCAACAGTGGTCCCTCTCCACAAAGGTGGTGCCTCAATGGATACTGCAAACTATCACCCCAGAAGCCTGACTATCTTGGTCTGCAAAGCTATGGAAAGGATCATCATGGACCTCAGAAATAAAGATATTGGGGACATACAGACACTGGATCCTACCCAGTTTGGCTTTGTTAAGGGTAGATCCTGCCTCTTAAACCTGGTTGAGTCATTTGAAACAGTCACCAAGGCCATTGACGAGGGGAAGGTAGTCCACACAGCCTACATGGCCCTCGCAAAAGCCTTCCATACAATACCCCACTTGGTCATTATAGATAAGCTTACCAGCTTCAATATAAACCCCTATGTCACTAGATGTGTTGCAAACTGGCTCAAGGACAGAACCCACATGGTCAGAAATGCTGGAGCCATGTCAGACTCCAAACCAGCTACAAGTGGCATCCCACAAGGCTCAAGTCCTGGGACCTCCCTTGTTTGGTATATATGTCTCGGAGGTACAGGCCAACACAGAAGGACTGTGGCTGAACAAGTTTGCAGATGACTGCAAACTGGGTGCCATAATCGATCCTCCAGCTGACACAAGCATCATACAAAAGGGCCTCATAGAAACAGACAACTGGTGCCAGAGCCATGTCCTCAAGCTAAACGCAAAAAAGTGTATAGTCATCCCCTTTGGTAAAAACTAAGTGCCCACAAATTACCACATAGGTGGTAACCCATTAAGTACTTTAGAAGTGATAAGGGACCTGGGGACCCAAGCTGATAGCAATCTCTCATTTGAAAACCACGTGGCCAAAGTGGTTAGAAAAACATTTCATATAGCCCACCTAATCACGAAGGTATTCACATCTAGATCAGGGGAGGTCATCGTGCCTCTTGACTCATCCCTCATCAGCACCATGCTATCCTGTTCCTGCATCAATGTTACAAATGGCAGGAGGTGGCACAGTTTCATCATATGCACAGGGTGTGTACTTGGCTTGCCAGAGTCTGCCATTGACACATTCAATTGACATGTATGTGTGTGTGTGTAAGTGAGGGACAACAGTACAACATGGGGCAATGTTGATGCGATGTGTGTGTGTATGTGTTAGCCCTAGGTGTTAGCATTATGTGTGTGTATGCATGCACACAGTTCCACCATGTGGCTGCCATATATGGGTGTTTGTGCACAGCCACAGACTGTACCTGCCATGTCATACAGATCACTGTCTCTGGCCATGGACATGGTACCTGTGCCTGGCAGGGGTGCTACAGACAGTATCAGGTACTAAGCCAGACTGGGTACTGTCATCAGAGGCAGTGGGTTGTTGACTGGACACATGTCCCTGCTGGGACTGTCCAGAGCCACGTGCACGTGGTCTTCTTGGACAGTCTGACAGCACAGACCCAGCATTGTTGGAGCTGGTACTGGCACTATGGGAGTGACTGCGGGTTTGTTGTCGTCTGCGACGACTGCCAGCTGATGATGTTGCTGGCATACATCCACGTCGATGCCTCAACCGTCCTGCACTGTCCTGGCTCATGGACATGTAGTTGTGGAAGAGATCTAATGTGTCCCCCCAACGTCTATCAATGACCTCGCTGATATTATGGATGGCAGCCGCAACATCACGCATAGTGTCATTCATAGCAGTGTGATGTGCTCTAAGCTCCCTCAGACCCTGTCTGGTGTACCGTTCCATACGTGCCTGTGCCTGCATTACAGCCCGGAACATAGCTGAGGTTGAAAGACCTCTGTGGGCACGTCTGACAGGGGCAGTACGACCACGGATGCTCCTACGAGAACCCCTGGGTATCTGCCTGTGTGGTACCATGTCAGGAATCTGGCCATGGCTGCTGTGAGGGGATGCATGTGCCAATGATACCACACTACCCTGGTCAATGCCCACTGTATGCTGTCCCTCGGCTAAGGACATTGTTGATGCTGGATGTATCAGCAGGATGACCGTGTGCATTGATGGGGTTGACTGCTGTGTAGTGTCGATTGGCTGACCAATGACAGACCCTGTCACACCTCCATGTGCCATTACACATGTATCATCATTATCACTATCCCCAGCAGTGGCTTTAGGTTCCCTGCTGCACTCCACCAGAGCAACATCAGAACCTGTGAGAGGAAGACAGGAAACATGGTTTACAAATGTGTACACGATGTTAGCACACATACACACAGGCACACAGGCACACATGCACACTCCTCAGTCCAGCAGATACAAACACACACACACCTGCAATCCAACACATACACAATACTGTTTGAGGGTGGGTGACAGTATCACAAGGAAAACATCACTGCACACGTGTCAGCATGCAGATTATGTGTTGCACAGGAACATGCAGTGCAAGTGTAGACAGCCCTTGTTAATAACAGTATACGTGTACTTGATGCTTGTGTGTAGTTGTTCAGTGATTGTCTCCACCCTGGGACACAATGTGTACAAGGACAGAACAATGTTGTGCAAGTGTTACAAGCTGTGGGTGCATATATTTGCACACACACAGACACACACACACACACACACACAAAACACATGACAGTGCTACACAATAACTGCTATGTGTACTTTTGTGGTCAGTGGAACTGGATGTGGTGTAGTAACATGAGCCATGATCAACATGCATCTTGTGGTCAGTCAACAATAATAATGTGTGCCACACAGGCAGCTAGCATGCTGTACCTGAAGTGCAGTAACATGACTACATCCACAACTACACAGCCACTTGTTACATGGGTGTTTAAGGTGGCCAATAATGAGCATTGCCTAACATGAATGTATTATTTGTTCAAGACTGTTGCACAAAGATATGATAGGCCTCTACCCCTCAGGTATATTATGTGTGCTGCGTAGATGATAAGTGGGATACTAAAGGGTGGCCATACAGCAGGTGTCATAACTGGACATGTGTAGCAGGCTAAGGTGCAGTGTCTATGCCAAACATGTGTATGTTGTGTACATGTGTATCAGGTATGCCTATCCAATGTCCGGTACTGTGTTGCCACATGTGTGTGTGATGCTCTGTGTATTGCATGTGAGTGAGGCAGCTACTGAGAATAATGGGATATGCATAGTCTCACAGCAAACATGCACAGCATGCAGTATGCATAGGTGTGTTACATGTGCACAGACTACACCTCCATATGACATGCGCATGTCACAAATTACTTTTGTGGTCAGTGGAACTGGATGTGGTGTAGTAACATGAGCCATGATCAACATGCATCTTGTGGTCAGTCAACAATAATAATGTGTGCCACACAGGCAGCTAGCATGCTGTACCTGAAGTGCAGTAACATGACTACATCCACAACTACACAGCCACTTGTTACATGGGTGTTTAAGGTGGCCAATAATGAGCATTGCCTAACATGAATGTATTATTTGTTCAAGACTGTTGCACAAAGATATGATAGGCCTCTACCCCTCAGGTATATTATGTGTGCTGCGTAGATGATAAGTGGGATACTAAAGGGTGGCCATACAGCAGGTGTCATAACTGGACATGTGTAGCAGGCTAAGGTGCAGTGTCTATGCCAAACATGTGTATGTTGTGTACATGTGTATCAGGTATGCCTATCCAATGTCCGGTACTGTGTTGCCACATGTGTGTGATGCTCTGTGTATTGCATGTGAGTGAGGCAGCTACTGAGAATAATGGGATATGCATAGTCTCACAGCAAACATGCACAGCATGCAGTATGCATAGGTGTGTTACATGTGCACAGACTACACCTCCATATGACATGCGCATGTCATTAGCAATAGTATTGTTATTACCACTCACCAGCATGGATTGGCTGGCTTGCTATCACTCCAGAGGGACCTGCAAAAATATGACAGTGATTGCCAGTGGCCACAACTGTGCCATTGATACTGTGAGTATGATAAAGTACAGTAGTGCAACAGTTGGCTTTCACAGGTGTACAGATTATATGCAGAATATCAGTCTTGCACAAGAATAGGAAGGTTAACAGCTACACACACAGTACACATCTCACACACGCATAAACTACCAGTACAGAGAACAGTCAACTACAGATATGGCATGTTACCTGCACACTCCATTTCAACATGCTGGGTGGCTCCAGCCTCCATGATGACACATGTTTGTGGATGTTGTTGTTGTTGGCCTGGAGCCATGACACTTAGGAGGAGCTCCTCCACACTGGTGAGGGGGGGTGGATAGGTACCCCACCACCTGTGGCAAGCTGTTGTTTGTGGATATCAGACACACGCTGCCGAACATGTCTAATTAAATCACTGCAGTGATGACGTACCTGCTCATATGTCCGGTTATGCATGCCTATGTCATTTACCCGACGGACAAGATCTTGCCGCAGTGCAGCCCTCTCATGCTGGTTCTGGCTGGTCCTGGAAAACAGCACAGAGAAATTCTGCACCAGGCTCTGGTGGATCTCCTGTTCCTCTGCTGCTGTATAAGGTGGGATACGCTGATGCACCATTGCCCTGGAAGGAAAAGAAAAATATGTGAGCAAGTCATGTGGCACACAATATTCTAATGTACTGATATCACTTAACTGCCATATATAGCATCTGTCTATCAGGCATTACACATGTTCAATACCACATATCAGTGCTCAACCCACAACTGTCTGACAGTGCCTGCCACACTCCATACAACAAACTAGTATACACCAGCACTCGGCACACTGTTTGGGATACAATGCACAACCTCACTCTGGGGGTATGTATCAAGCTAATGGATGAAGAATATTGTCATCCCATGCAATGAATGCAATGCACATTTACAGTTTCAATGGTAATCCACCCTAGTCTTTGATGCCATACACCTACCTGACATATGTGCACAGTTGTTAATATAGCCAGCATACTGCTGTCACAGAGTATACATGCTGCCAGGTACACACACATACCCTGTAACACACATGTGATTGCAGTCATGGTACAGGCATCATTACACACACATTACACATACATACAACACACAAATGTATGACGACACAGATGAGCATTAACTGTGTACCTTATAGTACTGTGTGCCCCTACTTACAGATACCTATGCATGAGGTATGTAATATGTGCAGACTACAGGAAACACACCAGACAGTGTTACCAGGGAATGTGAACATGCACCATACTGTAGTGTTTAGGCCTACAACTTCAGGTAGTACAACGGTTCATATGTGAGCTGGATTCAACAGCAGTACCACTTACTGAGCATACATGTATTGCTTCTGCCTACAATGGGACACTGCAGTCGTACACAGGGAACTACGGCACAACATATGCCAATCTACTATGTTTTCATCCCGATAACTGACACATCTTTCTCTGGCCTCACACCTAGTACACAAACTACCATGACAGACACAAACGCATGCTAAGCTATCACACCTTTACAGACCTTGCACACAGTGAGTGTCACACTCATTCAACCTCACATGCTGGTATTGCACTGAGTACATGTGTGTGTGCATTGTGTCATAGGTAGGTACTATGCTATTGGCCCTGGGCCTAGGGCAGCCTAGCCATATGCTACCCTGCCCTTTGGGACACATGTAATGTGATTTTACTTGCTCCTGTCAAACAGTTACACAGAGGTGACTCACAGGGCATATTACCTATCTCCATAACATTCATCAGGGGTATGTATGACATCTACTAATAAGGAGCCTTGTTTGTTAATGCTGGGTGGTTTAGTAAAGGGTATGGCATATTTGTGTATAGGAACCTGTACCTCCAGCATGTGCTGTTTAGTGTGGTGACAAGGATTAGAGCCCTAGGTCATGTAGGCTGGACGGATTGTGAGGTGTTGCCATGGTGGTTGGCCGACTGGTATGGGTGTGACATAACTCTGTATGTCCAGCAGTGGTAACCTCTGTGTAGGAAGTATGCAAGGCACTCTAGCTGTGGTTCTGTGAGTCAGTCTGCATAGGGAATGTGTTTGAGGGCATTATTAGTCTTTGTTAGGTATGTCTCTGGCCTTTCCACTTGCTGTAGTTCTCATGGGAGGTACATACTGCATAGGACATTGTGAGGTGTAGAGGGGTAAACTGACGTACATTTCCCTAGCTGACACACCTTTTGTGATGACACGTACCATGTACAGGGATTACAAGACTAGTGTGCCACTGTGGATATCAACCTGTGTCCCATGTTCCCTTCTGACACCTCTAGTAGTAGGCAGGCAACCACCTATGTGGTAGTTAGTGGGTAACGTGTTTTGGAATGGGGTATGGTACTGCAGTATCAACACTGGTGTTCAGTCCATGCCTTAGTCACCAGGCACTTGTTTCAATACATCTGCCCCCATGCCCCCCCCACTCTCTCTCTCTCTCTATATATATATATATATATATATATATATATATACACACACACACACACACATATACATATAAATATATCAATATATACATATCCATATATATATATATATATATATGTGTAAATATATATACATATCTACATATATGTATATATATATATATATATATATATATATATATATATATATATATACACACACACCACTATATATATATATATATATATATACATACACATACATATCTATAGACACTTATATCTATCTGTATATATGTATGCATCTACATATATATCTATATATGTATGTATCTATTATATCTATATGTATATACATATTCTATCTATCTATATATCTCTATCTATACATACCTCTCTATCTATGTATATATATATATATATATATATATATATATATATATATATATATATATATATATATAAATATATATATATATATATATATATATATATATATATATATATATATATATATACACACACACATACTTCTAAACATCCATTGCTGTACATATACATGCACATCTAGGCACATAGACTGCCCACCTTTCATGGTGGGAATATCACTTCTGAAACAGTTGTGAGACATACCATTCTGTAATGACATTGCACAGTGTTGTGCAGAATGCATTATGCTGTCCTCAGGCCATATAGCTGTAGCAGGCCTCACTGGCTCAGTCCCACAGAAGTTCACCACCACATGACATATACCTGCACTGCATGCTGTTTTCAATGCCACACACTACAACCTACATTGATATGTGCACATAGCAACCTTCTACTACATATGTATGTCCAGGCTTCACTAACAGTTGCAGTATGTCCCTTGCCCTATGCACATCTGCATATACATATAGATACAGACTGCTAATGCATATGGAGGGTTCACAGTATGTAGATTACCTTTCAGACACATCATTCAGATGCCAGCAAATACATATCTGTTACATACATTACCTTTGTATTTCTCACCTCTGTCGGTTGTACCTGTTGATGTGTTGTATTTCTGTATTTTGTGGATTGGTGTCTCTGACAGCTTTTTGCTTTTGGCTGGCTTGCTTTTTTTTTTTTTTTTTTTTTTTTTTGTATTGGTCTCTGTCTCTGTCCCTCCAGTTGCTGCAATGATATTATTGCATGTGTGGACTGGCAGTACAGGCTGCTTTTGTAGGTATCTGCACATGTGCATGTGATGGCCTCTGCACCAATTGGTGGCCAGCATTTAGTAATTGCATGTAGCCTGCTGTGTGGTAATCACAGTTCTCACTGTGATTTCAGGGCACTGCTATAAAATGATAAGTTAGGTAGGCATAGGCCTTTCAGTTTTGCAAGGTGGGGACCATGCCGGTTTGCTGTGGACACTGTTGTGTTAGTCAGAAGGTTGGTATATCTCTAATATCTGAGGCTGTGTTGTAGCTGAAATGCATGTTGTACTGAAACCTGACTGTTGCTTCTTCCAGTTCACTCTTCTCATTGTGTATGTTAACTCACACCTGCTAATGCTAACACTGTTTACATGGGAGTATGTACTTTCCTGTGGGATTTGTGGATTAACTGGCATACAACAGTAGTTCTTGCAGTGTGTTGCTATGGCTTTTGTATTTTCCCTTTACATTCACTCCTTGAATGCCTGATATTTGTCTTTACTGGAATGTGTCGCTATGGCTTTCCTATTTTCCATTTACATTCACTCCTTGTAATGCATGATATATTTCTTTCAGCACTAAGTTCTTATATGTCTGCTGTGGCTTGGTGGTACTAAATGCAGTCTGGTGAGTCCAAAGTCTGGGGTTTGACACTTACAAAAGTATTTTTTTTTCGCTGCTGAGCAGTACTAGGGCCTTGTCATACAGAGTGAATAAGGCACTTTTAAACAGTTGTAAGCGGGAAGCAGGAAGTCAGTAGGGACACCAGCTAGGGATGTGCAGGCTGGGCGTAGGGAAGGTCCATAGCTGCACATTTCTTTATCTGCAATAGCTGTACATATGTTTGAAATTTGGTGTGACATTTGAAACCTTCCACCTCTGAGAGAGGGGTGAGGACAACTAAGTATATTGTACTAACAATTATGAATATCAGGCACATGCAGTGCTTGTGAACTGCTATACTGTCATTAGTATGTTACTGACTTCTGAACAGTTTGTGCTTTATTTGTGTTGACATTAGCACAGTCTGCTCACGACAAGTGGACATATGTCAGTACTGTGTATTATTATAGATAGTTATCTGTCTGTGTACCTCCCACCTGTGGACATATCCAACTGGTAGATGGAGGTTAGCCTAGTATTCCTTGACTGTGCACCACACCAATCTTTTCAGCACCTGCACAATGACATTGTCACAGGTGGTTGCTAGCAGTACATGGCTACATCCTTTGATATTTCCGTGTTGTACTCCTACATAAGGGCATGCTTGTGGAAGTAATGCTACAGCTATTCGCACAGTGTGTAACAGCAGAAAGGCTGATATGCCTGTGTGTTTCTGACACTTCCAGGCCTCAGATACTCTCAGGTATATATTTGACCAGCCTTAGGGAAAGGTACATATCAGTGGGATACACCCGTGATATATTTCATATATTCTGCAGTTGAGACTGTGGGGTATTTTGAGCATATGTATTACTACACCATTTCTGATATGCAAGCAGTGTCTACTCTAACTTATTGACAGTTACCATTATGTGGGATTCCCCACCTTTCTGCCTACTGTTAGTACATTTCACAGGGAGTCAGTGGGGCACAGCTAACATTTGTTTGCAAATCAGGTACATCCCTGTAAATCAGTCATAGTTGGGAGGTCTGACCTCTTACCAATGCAAATATGGCGGTGTTTATCCTGCTCTGATACTGTGTGGGGTTTGTAAGATGCTACTGTAACATTATTACCTACTAGCATGGCTGTTTCTCTTATCACACTCGTAATGCAATTCCACAAGAATTGCCAGTAAAGATACACAGAAGAAGCTTTATGTAATGGCCTTCCTATTTTCCCTTTACATTCACTCATTGTATTCCATGTTATATTTCTTTCAGCACCAAGTTCTTGTATATCTGCTGTGGCTCAGTGGTAATTCATGCAGTCTAGTGTTTCCAAGGTCTGGGATTCGAGACTGATAGGGGTATTTTATTTTTCTGATGAGCAGACTACAGGCCTTGTCATACAGAGTGACTAAGGCACTTTTAAGCACACAAGCGCACAACCGCTAAATACTGCTTAGAAGTGCTTACTCCCGCTAACACCCACGCTAATTTCTTTTAAAGAAAAGAAAATGGGGAAATAGGAAAGTGGTGAAAAAGGGGGCACAAAGAGGGTGGGACAGTAGGAAGACAAGCTCGGGATGTGCAGGAAGGATGTAGGGAAGGCCCATAGCTGCCCAATTCTTTACCAGCAACAGCTGTGTATATGTTAGAAATTTAGAGTGAGATTTGACACCTTCCACCCCTGAGAGAGGGGTAAGGACAACAAAATATGTTGTACAGCCAATTGTAATTATCAGTTTACATGTCCAGCAGACATGTGTGTGAAATGGGCAGCTATGTATGGGGCGTAATTTTTTTGTGGGAACAAAGTGCCCTTTTTTTTTTTTTCAGGTGAGAGTGGAATGTGAGGTACAGGAAGTAGGTATATTTGGGGAGGTAGGTTGGGGAGGTTAACAGATGAGACAAACAGGATGCATACAGGGGTGGAGTATGACACATGTGGGGGGTAAACACAATTGATGGGGATGGATGTTTGGATATCGCAAGCCCATGAGCCCACAGATGGCAACAGTGGAACTGAGATCCCCACCCATGGGCAGTTACCACTGCACCTTCACAGCCCAGGCCGGGGCTGTGCTGGGGGCTGGATAGGATGGGCAGGCACACCCATGAGTTGCACCACTCTCACCTCAAGCTGGCGTAGGGGATCAGTCACAGAACGCCTGATTTCACTACGCACCACAGACCGGACCCTTTGGAGGGTGAGTGGAGGCTCTCCTCCGGCCACGCTTGCAGATGGAGGATGAACCCCATCCCCTGCAGTGCTTCCACCCAAAGGTGGCACAGGGCCACCGGAGGAGGAGGTCCTGACCTGGGCACTGGTGCCAGGTGCACTCGCCAGCTGAGGTGGAAGAGGTGGGTCCGCTGGAACCCGCCTTCCCTGTTGTCCTATGTTTAGCAGTATTTTGTGGCATTTTGGGTTAGTAACAAACAACACCATTCAAAATTAGTTGTAACAGCATGCATTAGTATTCCCATTAACCAAACACACATGAATTCCAAACATTGAGCAGCAAGCATAACACATGCATATTTAGAACAACAGTGGACATTCCAACAACATGCAGGGTTGATTGGTGGCAACAGGCCATCAGGTTTGGATATGTGAACAGGGCATATGCATCAACGTACATGCAGATGTGTATAAACCAACAGGACAAATGTCCATGGGAATTAATTGTGAATACACATACCCAGTTTGGTGTGGAATGGCATAATTTGTGAAAATAGGGTAGGGTGGAGAAATATTACATTAACAACTTAAACTACCTATACATATACTGTACATTCCTAGTAGATGCAGATATATGTCCCCTACATGTATTAAAAAATATCAGGATATGGCTGATAATCCAAGAAACGCTGATCCAATGTTAACAGTTCAATACTTTAATGGCAAGATACTTCACCAAGCACGTAGAACACAAAAATTCACATATAATAGGTTGGCGCTTTCATCAGAATAAGATTTCTTTTATTTTTTCTCTTATAGTAGAAATGATGTAAATAAAAGAAGGTTCTGATGAAAAAAAATGTAAAGAAAAGCGCCAATCTTTATTATCTGTGGATTTATATGTGAATTTTTGTGTTCTAATGCTTGTGAAGTATCTGCCATTTAAGTATTGAACTGTTAACATTGGAGCAGTTCTTGGATTATCAGCCATATCTGATATTTTAGTTCGGTGGTGGTGCTTTTTTTCCCTACATGTATTAGTACAGTTTCCTGTATGTAACCTTAGGAATGTTGGTGATGGGGATGTTACTGCTACATTAATATACATTCCATTTGTATTCATATATGTTCATATCTGGCTGTGTTCAGGTAAAGCATCCTGCTACATTTGATTTATATGGGTCTAGACAACTGTGGATGTTCAGCATTTCATACAACCATACTATCTCCATAATGCAAGGGTACAGCAACATATCCAAATTGTGGGACGGACACAGTCCAGGTTCTGTACTTTATTAAAGACATTTCACTCTTTGGTTGTGGCTGTCTCATTCATTTCATTATGTAGTGAATGCAGTATACCTTTATTCCAGACTTATTACAGCTTTCTTGGTAGCTTCAAACTCTTTCTCACACTCTCTCACTTATTTTATATTTACATTTCAGGATGTTACTTAATTCTAGGCTTTATTAACATTTATTACTGGGTTACAACAATCCTTTCCAGCTGACTCACTTATTTCATATGGCAGAATTTACAAGAATGTATTCGACACTTGTCTGTCCTTTGTTGATTGATTACAACACTCATTTTCAGGCTGAAGCAGTTATCTGATATTATAATACAGGTGGAAACTCTATTTGAGACTTGTTTAATCTTTATTAATGGATTGCAATACTCTTTTTCAGGCTGCATCACTTATCTAATCTTACCATACTAGCAGAATCTTTCTTCTAGGCTTATTTGACTTTTATTACTGGGTTACAACACTGAACTCTTTTACAGGCTGTCTCACTTATATTCTATAACAATACCAGCAGAATAATTACTAACCTGCTGGTGGCGCAACCTTGCCAGCCTATCAGCATAGGCTTGCCGATTCGTGGAACGAACACCTGCAGCTGTAATATAAATGAAGGAATATTGGAACATACCTATCCATACTATAGGCTAGGATAGCATTTCTTATATACTTAATTACATGGATACTTACTCAGTAGTGGGGCATTGGGCATTTGACGGGCCTCCTGGATCCATCGGTTCAGTTGGTCCTTCTTTCATCGCTTCAGGTCCGCATGGTGGTGACGGACCTGTTCACCAGTCCTCGGAATGCCTGTGGCACTAGTGAGATCATGTGCCAACCGGTTCCACACCTCTGCCTTGTACGCTCCCCATTGAACCTGGCCCTGCATGAGTTGGCCTTCATGATGATGGACTAGGAGCCAAACCATATATTTTGACTCCTCAATGCCCCACCTTTGTGCTCTAAAGCAATTTCCCTCTCCTGCACCTGCCATCCTGACTGCAAATGGGTACCACAATCAGTTATGGTGTGTATTCCCACCTCTGGGGCTTATATATGCCGTTTTTTCCACGCTTATTTGTGATTGGCCATTTTGGATATTTATCAGCTTACAGCAAACCTGCTTTGTCATGGTTATATTTTCATTCTTTCCTATATGTATGGTAATACTGTATTTCTAAGTACAACTGTCATGGCTTAGTGGTTCAGTACTTTGACTATGGTGCACAGTATCCCGGGTTTGACCCTTGTCATTGCTTTTTTATTTTACTACTGTCTAGACAGGCTAGGAGGTGTGTCTATGTAAAGGCGACTTTGCTACAGGTTGCTCAACGTTGCCCGACAGTAAGCTGGTTGGCGCGCTGCGCAGCTCCACTCAAACGGCTTATGCTGGGTAACGTGTTATTTAGCTTTAAGCAGTCATATTAAGCTGGGTGAAGCACTGCTGAGCTATGGGCACTCCTATTAAGCTTGTTAAAGTGCTGCTCAGCTACAGGCACTCATATTAAGCTTGTTAAAGCGCTGCTCAGCTATGGGCAATTATGTTTCTTTTCTGATCTATTATATCGGTTTTGTTCACATATACATGGGCCATTTCATTACATTTTACTTAAATTATAGTTATATATGTCGGGGAATTGTTTCATACTTATTTAAATAAAAAATGGAGAATGATGTTGTGGGGGCTCGAGCCGTGACTACCTCCTCTTTGGCCGACGTCTCTACCGCTACGCTATTGCTACTTGGCTTAATTTGCATCTGTAGATCTTATATGCTTTTCAATGTCTGCTAACTGTGGCTGAGCGAAGGGCATACCCACGCAAATGAGCGCAAATGCAGGCAAACATATTGGAAATTATAAAAAAAAAATGAAACTGTTATTTTTACATTTTATACATTTTCAGTAGGGTTTAGTCTGTGGGGATGTGTGGTGTTGTGTTCCTTGACATTTCAGCGGACTCGCTCGTGGGTGTTTACTATCAGGACTCTGACTCTTCTGGGGGCGTGCCCCTTTGCAGTACTCGGCAATCGGACACGCCCCCTACTTTCCTACACGGACCGTGTTAGACTAGGGTATGATTCAGCATGCCCTCATGAATATGCATGGCATGCTGACGTCATACCGTTCAACTACAGCCTCCGAGTAAGACATATTAAGTCTTACACGAAGGTTTTGTGAATCCGGCCCTGAGTCTTTCCGCCTGTTTTGAAATTTTTAGTTTATCTCCAATAGTGCATAATAGATCCTGGTCTGTTGTAATACTGCGCACTGCTTTTATCACATTTGTCTTTCTTAATATTTTTGTTGATCTGTTCCTTCTTCTATAATCTTCCAGCAATGACACTTCTTGTCCTAGCTGCTTTATCGTTTTCTCTATTCAGTATTTTCATGATGGTATTCACTTTTGCCCCCCCCCTTTTCCCTCACTACCCTATGTTCCTGTGGTAGAATTTTATCAGTTATTAATCAGCACAGCAATATATTCTGTTTACTTCTTTTATATCGCATGGATCTCTATGGACAGTCCTAATTACTGGGTTCATTTGTTTTATCAAACTTATGACTTCTAGGGCTTTATTAACCTTCTGCAGTCTATTTCTCTCATTGATCTTGATATATCTGTCTTTGTCTATTAAATCAAGCAACTCTTCTCTTAACTCCTTTTCTTCCATACTGAGGGCACATCCCTTGTTTTCCATTTCCTGCGGGCATTCTATAGAAAGTTCTATAACATCTTGTAGCACATTATCTTCAATTTCATCCTGTGTCATCTGTTGTTTTGTCATATGGAAACTCACTGGCTTAGCACTCCTCAACATTGACTGCATCAGAGTTTCCACAGTTTCCTGTTCCTTTCCTTCCTCTCTAGCTTCAAATGAACTTTTATACTGGTTTCCTGTGGAAGGCTCCAAAATATCTTGATATGGCACATGACCTGTTGGTTTCCCCTTGATTTGGATATCCATTGCTCTATCCTGTTGTGGTGATTTTTGCATTTAATTTTCTACACTGAATCCTTCTCTTTGCAGCTGTTCCATTACCTCAATTTCTATTTCTTTGACTTCTCCATTACTAATCTATGTAACGATATGTGATAACTGATGAGGGAACAGGACTATACACTATCACTGCAGTACATACACAGTTCAGACTCACAGGGATTCATTTCACACAACATTGCAGGACAGTCTGCAGTACATACAGGACATGTAAAGTACTAAGTGCATAACCTCATAAGATGATACCAGGCTATTGGCCCTGATGCCCTCATAAGCCTGGCCCAGACTTTTGGTCATGCCCTTTCCAAGCTAGCACCTGTTTCCCCATCCATCTGGGACACACGCAGGATCCCAGCAGTGTCTCATCCATTTCCTATGCAGTTGTTCAGCTTCCTCTTCCTGAGGGCTATACACATGCACTGCTAGATATGGGGAGGGAGTGCATTTTACAGACAGTGTATTGTATGGGACACTACACTATCCTGCCACCAAGTACTATACATGTCACAGACCAGGTGAGGCCCTTGTGTGCATGATGCATGAGTGCAATATGTCTTACAGATATGCAGAAACACCATCAAGGCTGGTTTGGACATGGCCATGTATGCCAGACACAGGTCACCTATGATCAGTCTGTATGAGACTGAGTACAGAGACAGGGCTTTCTGCCCACCTGTGTAGGGAAGGTGTTGCAGACCCTGGAATTGCCTGATTAGGGACCTCTGTGGTCTCTGCAACTGCTGCATTTGCTTGGCAATGTACATGCCAAAGGAGCTATTGTACTTCATAGTGCATCTGGTAAGGGTAGAGTACAGGGATGTTGTGGCCTCCCAGTTCCTGGATGACATACCCATATGTGTGAGGTGGGCCATGTAGATGGCCGTCCGTACAATGGTGCCCACATGGTGGGAAACTGTTGGGTTGCTACCGACCTTGGTGCGCAAGTTGCCTCACACCTGATTGTATGCTCACTACATTATTACTGTCATACTTAGTGTGGATGACATCTGCCACTGTAGGCGGAATGATGCCTCTCCTGGCATTTGGTTTGTGGTAATGCTTCTTGCACTAGTCATAACTGGGTGAGTGCCTCTTGAGGGATGCTCACATCAGTAGGGGAATGTAAGACAGTGGCCAGCTTGCAAGCATCTGTACACCTGACGAGCCACAGACCATTGCTTGTGTCCTATACCTCAGATACATACAGTATATCTCAAACAGTAGAGGACCCCAACCGATCCTTGAGGTACACTGTTGTGGAATACTCTACTACTAGAGGTGGTTTCCATTACTTTAACTGAGTGGGTACTATCATTGGACCAGTTAGCTATCTATCTGGTAACCTTCAAGTTGGTGCCTAGCTGTGTAGGCATATGTACTCTGGCTGTCTGGGGATTAGTGTGAGAGGATTGGGCTAGGTGAAGGTAGGCATTGTTCACCATCTTCCCCTCGTCCCTGTGTTTGTTGACCACTTCAGAGAGGTCAACCAGGTTTAACAAGCCTGATCTCCCTTTGACAATATCATGGTGTGTGGGCTCAGGCATTTCAGTGTTGCTGATGCCCCTGTTCATAATGTCCTTGATATTGCCTTCCATGCCCTTGCAAAGCAGGCTAGTTAGGCTGATGTGCATAATATTGGCTGGGTCGGTGGATTGCTCCACCTTTGTGCATAGGGATGACAGTGGCTGCCCTCTGTGCAGATGGGATGACACTGGAGCTCAGGCTGCGGTTGACTACAGTGCAGAATGGATCTGAGAGCCCATGCCTGTGTTCATGTAGGATGCAGCTAGGGATGGTATCATGCCTATGGAGACCTGTGTGTGTTGCCTTTGAGAGGGCATTATGGAACTGCTTCCTGATGATGAGGGAAGGGGTGCAGGTGCTGTACATGCACATGTGTACCAATGGGGTGGACAGGGGGTGATGTTTACACTTCACCTGTCTGTAGCTGCTTGCCTAGATCTATGCCATATGTATATGTGGTGTTATTGACCACCACTACAGAGCAGATTTGTGTGTTGCCTCTGGAATTGCAGACACATGTGTGGAAGGCCTAGTTATTGGCCTTGGTGGATGTGTCCAATTTGTACTCAAAGACAGCCTTAGGGTACATCACCTGTGACCTTATTATCTTATGCAGACCAAGGTGACACTGCTTCCAATGGAGCACCTGCTCCTTTTTGGCCCATCCATCAATTGTTTCCACCTATTATGATATTTGTGTATTGCTGCTGTCCACCACAGCCATTTACCCTACCTTGAGGGAGATGATGTTGCCCTGTCAGGTATTGCTGAGTCCATACAGCTATGTAGGTGGCCGCATAGTATTGTGGTGTGGGCCTGGACACTGCTACTAGTTCCAACAAATGAGACATTGGCTGTACAGGTACTTCTACCTGCTCTGAGGAGATTTATAATCATTTGTGTACAGATCATTCTGTTTGACACTGTAAAGGAGGGCAGGAGAGATGGTGACCTGAACAATGATGGCTATGTGGTCAGATATTACCAAGGAGGATGGCACTGTAGGAGTGCTACAGTAGCTACTCATGTTGGTTAGGACCAGGTACAGAATATTTCCACCTGTCGTAGTTGTGTTGACCTGCTTATCCACTGCATTGTCATTGACAAAGCTGAGGAATCTATGTGTGTTCATGTTCAGGTGGCATAAGTCATGCACACAATGATTGGGTATTTGAAGTCACCCAGAAGCATGGTAGACAATTGAATCCTGACAGATTCCAGCAGGTCCCAATAGGTGTGGTGGGTGTCCATAGTCATAGTTGTTGGGCTTGTAGCTAGCAATGATATGACTAGGTTTTTTTCTCAACTGTTAACTGCACTTAGGATGTCACGCATGCATCATACTGTTTGGCCAGCCTGGAGGTGTGCATGTATATGCTAATGTTTAACACTCCACCTCCTGTGGCTCTGCAGGCCTCCATTTGGAGTCTAGACTTATGATGGGATAAGTGACCTGCCATGGCTGGTGTACTCTCCACAGCTACAAAGCAGGTGTCAATGACTGCACAAATGTTGGCATCCTACAGGCCAAGGTACGCTTGCACTGACATGGGTTTCATGGTAAGATACCTAGCTCCTGTTAGAGCAAGACATCTGCACAAAGGCACACATCAGTGGTGGGTAAAGGCCAGTAAATAGTGTCACTTTATAAATCTGGCTGAAACACACTTACTTGCCAGCAAAGACGGTGTCACATTCACAGGTCTACTCTGCAGGATATGACATCTGACAATCAAATGTATACTAATATGTTATGACTTCAGTCTTTAATGGGTTGCCAATGATGTGCCATGCAATACACAACTGTCTGAGGTATTGACTACAAATATGAGGCAGACATGTGGTCAGTCCGCAAAACTCTGGACAGTTGTCAGGTATGGGCTCAGTATATCACATACAGTTCAACACACACATCTGCACCTGTTGTGTCATATGCACATACCCTATATTTGTCTCTTACATTTGTAAGACAAGCATATGTATCATAGTAGCATTCAAAGGTGACATATGAATAATTACAACATCCCAGGTACCTGGCCTGGCAGTGACACACTCAATATTGGACAACAGACACTCCTGTAGTGGTCATACATGAGCTGACCTTTGCTGGGGTGACTCAGGAGTCAGAGATGTGCTCCATGTCAATGTAGACAGGGCAAGCGGGAATGGCAATAGGTGCTGGACAGCAGCATGTGAGTCCAGCAGGTCTTGTTGTGGCCTAGTGTTTAATATCCCATTTGACATTATTGCATCCCCCCTTCTGCATTCCATTACAAGGTTACATGATTGACGTACCTGTTATAGTGCTGAAGAGTTTCCTCTCAACAATGCAAATAGTTATATTTGTGTAGTCGCAGTCTGTCTTTGTGTAGATGAGTTGAGACCTGTGTGGGGGGGGGCTGTGCCCCCCACCCCCCTAACTATATATACTAATGCCAGGATAGCACCACAGTGGAAAAAAGGGCATATAGCTTTTACTTACCTTATACACACTGCCACTACTATGTTGAAATTTAGCATTGTAAGGTGCCAGTTTTATGAGTTTCAGTCATGTGACTTTTCAGTGTATACCTGTATATATACGAGTACTACGGATATATAATTTCCCCTTATGTTAAATGACTGTTGTGTTGTGCATGATATGTTTGTAGAAACATTACAAATTCCTACAACTCAGATTTTGTAGAGGTATGTTGCTATGATTGTAGTGCGTAGGGTCCTGGATTCTAGACTTGGAAGTGATGACTGTTTTCATTACTATTAAATGACCAGAATGCATGATATGTTTGTAAAAGCATTACAGATTCCCACAGCTTGGATGGTATAGTGGTATGTTGCTCTGATTGTAGTGCCCAGCTTCCTGGGTTTGAGACTTGGCAGCACTGGTTATTTTGTTGCTGGGTAGAACAAGGGCTGATGGAGACAGAGTGATTAAGGCACTTTTAAGCAGTTGTAATTGGGTTTGCATGTTTTTTTGCAGAGCTAAGCAATGCTAAGAGAGGGTTAAGCCTTGTTAGCTTTGCTTAGCACCACTTACTCCTGCTTATACATGCACTTATTTTCATTACAGAAAAGAAAAAAGGGTGATAGGAAAGTGGTGACATGGAGGCAAGCAGGGGGTAAAACATTAGGAAAAGCAGCTAGAGATGTGCAGTACAGGTGTAGTGAAGTACCATACCTCTACATTTCCTCTGCAGTAACAGCTGTGAAAAATGTGTAGAATTTGGAATTTACAGCCTCACACCCCACAGAGAGGGGTGTTGGTGACAGACATTTTCAGAATAATCTGTGGGTTGATTGATTAGTTTCACTGTACATTGGGGGTGAAATGTAGAGCTATGTATGGGGTAATGTTTTTTTTTGCTGGACAAATGCTTTTTTTTTAAGGTGAGAGTGAGATGTTGGGGAAGGGCTGTAGGTATGTTTGGGGAGGTAGGTTGGGTAGGATAGGCTGCATTTTCAGACTGACAAGACAGCAGACAGGGGTGGTACATGAGACATGAGGGGTTAAATACCTTTGACGGGGAGGGTGGTTGGGAATCCAAAGCCCACAAGCCTCCAAATGGATACAGTGGGACTGAGGTCCCCACCCATGGGCAGTCACCACTGCACCTTCACGGCCCCAAAGGTGGCTGTGCTGGGGGCTGGACAGGAGGGGTAGCCTGGCCCTTGAAGTGCGCCAGGTGACCCTCAATCTGGTGCAGCTTCCCAACCAACTCTGGTTGCGTACCAAACCCCAAAACTGACTGTGGGTGACAGGCTCCTGTCTGCGGCCTCTCCCGGGAGGGGACAGGCCCCATCCCCTGAGGCGGTTTCACCAAAATGTGGTTCAGGATCAAAAGATGAGGAAGTCCCGGGTTGTGTCCCAGACATGCTGGGGCCCGGTGCCACGGCCAGATGAGGTGGGACAGGGGGATCCATGGGGAACTGCCTTCCCAAACATGCTATGGTGTTCAGGTTTTACAGAATATGTTGGTTAGTCATGCACAACACATTTCAAGATTAGTTATAACAGCATGCGTGGGTGTTCCAATTAACCTCATAAAACAGATTTGAAACAGTTGCATAGCAAACAGAACACATGCATAAATGGAACAACAGTATGCATCATAACAGCATGCCAGTAACATTGATGGCAACAGGCCACCGGCAATGTTTTTTGAACAAGGTATGTTAACATGCAACCAATCAAATATATGAACAATAATGGAGCACGAGTCCCAACATTAGGTTTGGAGAACAACATACCAGTAGTATATGAATAATAATTATTGATGTCGATGAGGGGTGGGGGGAGAGACAAAAAGTCCATTAATAACTGTCTATGCTTCTATTTTCTACAACAGTACTGCCCAGTACTCTATGGGTCTGCCCTCACTTTGCATCTACCTATAGCCCATAGCTTCTGTAGCAGAAACATACCTATTAAACTGTCAGCCTGGAATGGTATGGGGCAAACTGTGATAACTCTGGGTACATGACTAGATGGGACTCGTACATGTCAGGGTTGCATACCTAGTACAGGAGGGGTACCCTGAACTGCTGTTATGTGAGTGTGCTACCGGCATATGTCAGCTGGTTTCCTATCTGTGCCCAGGGTTATTGGCAGTAGTGACCACTAGCTGTGACAGCATGACACTTGAGAGACCTGTATCGGGAAGTATGCATGTTGTATGTACCTATCCTGTTGTCATTTGTAGGCATGTGGTGGGACAGTTGAATAGTTCTACACAGTTTATTAGTATACCCTTCATACAGCTACTACCAGCATTTCCTTACCTGTAAAACCTGTGGAGAAAATATCTGTCAACACTACCTGACTGTTTTTACATATATTCCTGATTCCTTGTGTGTAGATATGAACACATCTTAGTACCACTCCCTGGATTCAAACCATGTCTGGGTGTGCAAAATAACAACTACTCTATTTCTCATTACACTGAGCTACTGGGGAATTGCTATTTCTTGTTTCACTGGTTTCTGCCTATTAGTCTTTTGACAGGCTGAACTTGTAATCCTGTGATGCATGCATGACAAATAGTTAGTGTACTGTGCATTAATCCTTTAAATTACTACAATCTGGAAAACAAAGGTTAACACAGGGTATTTATATCTTGTTTTACAGCTCCATTCTCAGTCTACAACAACATACCAGAGTAAACACAACAGTTTGTGTTATGGATGTTTATTTCAGATCAATATTAGTTAGACATACTTTATTTATTCAGTTAACACAGTAACAGTATACCTACTAGCGGTACACAATGTACTCCTTCTTAGTTATTTGCACAATATACTGCAAAATAGATTTTTACTCACCAACCTGTCAGTGCAGCCTCAGCAGTCTGTCGGCATGGGCTTCGATGTTACTAGTGCTCTCTGCTGCAGCTGTGGGGGTGAGAAACACACATTATGCATACCTGTCTATCACATCCTCAGGATAGAATTTGGTTCACCAATATCTGTGATACTTACAAACTGCTGGAGCACAGTTTTCCCTGGCTTCTTGGCTCCACTGGTCCAAGAGTGCCCCTTCCTCCGCTTTAGGTTGGCATAGTGGTGCCGGACCTGATCACCATTTCAGGGGATGCCAGTAGCACTGGCGAGATCACAGGCGATATGGTCCCAGGCCTTCGCTTTATATTGTGAGCCCTGGTACTGGCCCTGCAGAAGTCTCTTGTCATGGTTACTTATGAGGAGTCCAGCCATGATCATGGACTCCAGATGCCCCAGCACTGTGCCCTAAAGTGTGATCCCTCACCTACATCAGCCATGGTTCCTGCACAGGTTGAACTATAACAGGTACTAGCTGTGTTCCTGCCTGTGCAGTTTAAATAAGGCCATATTCCCACCCTTTGCCATCATTGGTCGATTTTGAAAATGCTGAGCACAGCTTAGTGGTGCGCAAACCTGTTAAGCCAATTTTAGCAATGCTTAAAGGGGAAATTGTTGAGCACTGCTTAACAGTGTGTAAATCCGCTTAGCTGAGTTGACTGCTGCTTAGCATTCATGTCTACGTATTGCTTAAACTGGCTAAGCATAGCTGAGCACTGCTAATTATTGCTCACTTTTAATTTTTAGATATATTAGAATAGTGATTTCATTTAGTAAGTGTATATGATTTACTTTACATGACGTCCCTCTATGTGCTTTTTTTACATTACCAAGGAGGGTGACTATACTATATGGGACACTTTTGTATACATGGGTGGTTTCACATGTTATATGCACACACACTTCCATTTTAGACCAGCTACACTACCCTGGCTGACAAATATCACTTACTACATCATTTACAAAAACAAAAAAAAATAATTTTAACACTGCTTTCCTATGTAAAAATAAAGTGCCTGCCTTAGTACTTGAACTGTGAATGCCTGCATACAAAGCCAGGACTCTAACCACTACACTATTCTGGCATTAGGATTTTAGCTGTATATTTTTATTTATCTCATGTGGGGGTGTTTAAGCAATGCTGGGTAGAGGGCCATAATGCGCACACCTGCTCAGCTACACTTAAACATACCTTAGTAGGGTAAAAAATATTTTTAATTATCTATGGTCTTGTACAGCTTTGCTAGGAGATTGACAGGTATGTGAGGCATGCATCTGGGGATTCTGCAGACACCTGTACAGCTGAGGGTATGGCCATACGGCACTCTCAGATGGCAGACATTTGTGTTTCAGTCTTCATACACTTCAAGAGGTCCGTGCTAATGTTAACCTTTTATTCTATCAGCTTTCGGGTTTGTCAGTGCAGTGTTTAAAATTTGTACCTATTTTTGTGCCTTTGTCCCCCCATTATTTATGGCTTTGTACTGCTGTATTGCTCTGGGAGGGTGAGATGTATGTGAGGCAGGCATCTGGGCACTCTGCAGAAACCTGTACAGTCAGCAGCTATGGCCGTACAGTGCTTTCACATGGCAGACATTTGTATTTCAGTCTTCATACCCAGCAGGAAGTCCTGCTACTGCAAACCTTTTATTCTCTCAGCTTTCAGGTTTGTCAGTGCAGTATTTAAAATGTGCCTCTATTTTTGTGGCTTTGCCCCCCCCCCCATTATTTATGGCTTTGTACTGCTTTATTGCTATGGGAGGGTAAGATGTATGTGAGGCAGGCATCTGGGCATTCTGCAGTAACCTGTACAGTTAACGGCTATGGCTGTATGCCACCTTTACAATGTAGGGTGTGTGTGACAGAACCTGTCACACACCCCCTGCATTGTTTCTTGCTCCCCTAGCTATTTCCTTGTCCACGGACACTGAAATGCTCATTTTTATTTCATTTCAGTATCCGCGGACACTGAAATACTTTCTGACTGCAGGACGCATGTTCGATGTCCGTGCACTACTTAAACATGCCCCCTGCACTCGTTCACTGCTCATGTCCATTTAGCCTTAAAAGCAGCACACCTTCAGGAATATGCAAGGCACGTTGCTGCTAAATCTAAGGCTAAATGGACATGAACTACTCCGTGCAGGAATAGCACTATTCCTGCACAGAGTTTATTGAATCCCGGGGTTTATCTGTTATTAATTTAGCTGCCCAGTACTAAAACCTATTTATTTATGTTTCATCACATGAATTTTCTGTTACTAGTCTTGATTATTGTGTTCATTTGTTTTATCAGACTTCTAACATTATGGGTCTTATTGACTTTCTGTAATCTATTTCTTTCATTGATCTTAATATGAATAGCCATCTTTTTTAATTAAACAGCTCCTCAATTAGATAATTTTCTTCTAAACTAAGGGCACATTCTTTGTTCTCTATTTCCTGTGGACATTCTACAGAAAGTTCCAGAACATCTTCCTGTAACATCTTTTCAGCTACATCCTGCATCATGCATTGCTTTTTCATATGGGAACTCACTTGGCCTATCACTCTACAACATTGACTGCGTCAGAGTTGCCACTGTTTCCTGCGCCTTCCCTTGCTGTGCAACTTTAAATGAACTTTGGTTTCCAGAATAGCTTCATGTGGCAGAGATCAGATGCTTCCTGTTCTACTTGTTTCTCCTCAGTTTAAGGACCCATTGTTCCATCATGCTGTCACATTACCAGAGATGGATTTTTCTACATTAAATACTTCACTTTGTAAGTAATCCATAATGTTAGTTTCTATTTCTTTAGCTTATCCACTGCTAATCCTCTTTTCTACTCTCTCCCTTTGTTTTCTTATTGTTTGCATTGTGAAATTCTCCATATCTGTATGCCTTTGCCTGTAATACTCTTCAAATACCTTTGGTGCTGCTTTTTTGTTTAGATTACTTTTGCTTTCTCCTTTGCATAAACATTGCACCATATTACACCTCTTTTTCTTTCCCATGTCCATATCTCTTCAGATATCTCTCGTATCACATGTGTCTCCTTATTTTGGGCACTCATTGTTCCATCATGCTGTGACATAACCTGCGTTAGACTTTCTACACCAAATCCTTCACTTGCAGTTAATTCCACAAGTTTAGCTTCTTTTTGTTTAAATTATGCTTTACTAATCTTGTGTTCTATGTGCCCCCTTCGTGATTTTATTTTTTGTATTGTAAAATTTTCCATATCTGGGTGCCTTTGCCTGTATTTCTCTTCAAATATCTTTGGAGCTGTCTTATTTTTTTTTTTTTTTTCTATTCATTAGTTTGTTTTTCCCTTTGCATAAATATTGAACCATATTAGATCTCTCTTTCCATGTCCATGTTAATTTGTATATCTTTCAAAATCTCTAGGCTTTGTTCTTTATATTTTTGCTGTTCCTCAGTTGCTTTTTTTTTTTGCAAATGGCCTAGAGTTTCTTGGTCTATATAATGTTTTTCATTGCTCTGTTGTATTAATGAACATAAATTTACATTTGAGGCTTTTGACAGTTTTTCTTGTGCAAGTATTTTTCTTTCCTCTAATTTCTCTCTTAATCTTTTTGAGTATCTTCTATCTAGACAATCTGGGCTTCTGCATAATAGTAACAATACATAATTTGTTTCTTATCCTTAATAGTCCGCTCTTATCATCTTTAGGGATCTTTTTCAGCCTGTCAGTTCTTGTGATTTTTGCACACTACTAATTCCTTGTACAATGGGGGAGGGGTACATCCTGCCCATGACCCTGGCATTACCCCATTGTAGGGAACTTTCTGTGTCCTGACGATTGTACACTGTCATTTGTTCCACTCCTGGCACCAATGCACATACCAGGATTGGGCACGTTTTAATCCTGGGACTTGTGCACCTAGCTGTGTTTTTAATTTTGTAATCTAATACTGTCCATGATATATGCTATATAAAATATAGTCTATACATCAGTGTTGTTTTGATGAGATTTTGTAAAAACAGGGTCTACCTCATGAAAGTGCTCACAAAGGCTGGAGATGAATTCAGTTCCATCAATGCTTCTCTCCTTGGCTTGCTGATTTTATCATCTCTCTATTCAGACCCCTTACTGTATGTGTAATGTCCTGATACTGTTGCGTTCCTATGGACACATCTTGTACTGATATGGTATTAATAACTTAATTTGCAGTGTTCTCAGTACCTTGTGTATTTACACATACATAGTGATGAATAACTGCTGCAGGTACACAAGCTGTGGACATGTCCTAGTAATGTTGTACTTCACACCATTAAGTGATGTCATTCTGTCCTTCTCATGTACCTCTTTGGGTTTTCCAAAGCTTTTCCACTGCATGTCACTATGGTCACCAGCAGAAGTGATATTAGTCAGATTAGACAGTGCTCTGGCTCACTGGAAACATTTCTGACTCACAGCTTTTTGTTTGACATTGATTTCTGGTCATTGTAGAGTTGGCTTGTCCACTGCATGTCTGTTCTTTCCTTCCAGGTACTCTTCTTTTATCCCATATATTAGTTTTTGGCTGGCAGTTAGTGCAAAGGTTAAGGTTGTGAGTTGTATTTCCTGTGGTGCAGGGTCTGATTCTCTCAGTCCTCAGTTGCCTCCTGTGTGACTTTGAGCAAGTCATTTAACCAAACATTGCTCCTTGGTCACCCCTGAAAAGGGACTGTGTGTCCAGTGCCTAGCTGGTTAACCAATGGGATTATCATTATCATTATTATTATTATTATATCCCACCTTTCAAAAATAATATTGACTACACTACGTTACCCATTTCTAATTTCCTACTTACCTGGATTTTGGCTGAAGAAGGTCCATGACCAGCCCACTTACCCAGTTAATAAATAGTAAGAAAAATAATATGTATGTAAACTAATGTTGCCATATTATAATGTTACATGAGCAGTCAGGCATCCTAGTCTTTGTTCTCTTGGAAGCTTGGAAACAAAGCATTTGATCTTCATTTTGCATTCAGGGAAGTGCACTTAAACTACTGTTGTTTTGTTATTTTCCATCTACACTCCGTTTTACTGTTGTGCTTTTAAACTTGGGAGCTTTTTACCTGCCTGTCTCTAGTGTTTATCTGGCCTTGGAAGTTCTTCACAGTCTCATCTGCTGTATACCTGGCCCTAAAAACTTCTCTTTGCTTATGTCCTCTACTCATCCTACTGGGCACTGATGGGTGAAACTGAAAAGGTCAGCTCCTCCCTTTCTTATGTCCTCTGCTTATCTTACTGGGCACTTACAGATGAAACTGAGATCCTCTCCTTAGACTGTTAGTTGTTGTTGTTGTTGCGTCTTTCGGCATTTCCCGGTTAGGGGTCGCCACAGTGGAACTCCGGTCCGCTAATGATTGGCAGTAGATTTTTACGTGCCAAGTTGCCGGCCCTGATGCACAACCTTCAATGAAGGTACGCCCATTCACACATGTCTCCACACAGAAGATCTAGCTGAGAATCGAATAGGACAACATTTAACTGTGGGGTGACAACGCTACCGCAGCACCACCACCGCAGCTTAGACTGTTACTGTGCTTTAAAATTGTCTTAAAGTGTGTGTGTTCCTCATTGCTGGTGTGTCTGCCTTTGAATCACTTTGTAATTACTTGTAGCTAATTGCTTGACTTGTATATGGTACATTTTCTCCTTTGGCTAACTGAAGTATGTTTTTACATTATGAAGACTGGGACTGAAATTACACTAGCAATAGAAAGTATCCTAGTCAGTTCAAGTTGGAAAACACACTTGAAGGCTAAGATGAGATGTACTCTTTGTAATTAGTTGATACCTTTTGACTTTTGGTTAACTAGAGTGTGTTTTAGCATTAGGAAGACTGAGATTCTAGTGGTAGAAGAAAGGTAGCTTGGTCTGTCGAAGCTGGTAAATATATAGGGAGGCTTAAAGTTAGGTTATTTCATTGCCAAATAATGTTTTAGTTGGTTTAGTTACCTTTCTTTCAGTCTATAAATTCAAATTGATTACTCACCTTCCAGCTCAGATCCACAGAGCAGACATGCTTGGTGTCTTCTTCTGTGTTCTCAGAGTGTTTGGCTTGTATCTAGTGTCATTCAAGATAACTACTTTAAATTGAAATATTAAATTTTTCTAAGCTATTTCTGAAAACTACTGCTGTATTTTCAGCTTATTTTATTGCTGTTTTCTCCATTTCAATACTGTAAGGTATATTTGCTTTTCCTTGGCCTAGCTGTAGTTAGTATGCTTTAAAATCAATGTAAAGTGTGTGCTCCTCATTGCTGGCATGTCTGCCTTAGAATTACCTTGCAATTACTTGTAGTAGCTAGTTATTTGATTTGCTTTTGGTACCTTTTTACTTTTGGCTAACTAATGTGTTTTTTGCATACAGAAGACTGGGACTGCAATTCTAATGGCAGTGGAAAGGTAAACTGTTCTGTCTGAGTTATGAAACATTCAGGGTGGCCTAAAATTAGATCATATCATTGGCCAGAGGGTATTTGGTTGATTTAGTCACTTTTCTTTGAGCCTATTATTTCTGCTGCTCATTGCTCAGTGATGTTTAGCAGTGCCTTGTACAGACCCAGACACTTAGAAACTAAATTTTACCAATAAAACTTACTTTACTCAGTAGTCAGTTGTGGAAAGAGCACCTTGTTTGTGCACTGCCACATAAATTCAATATGTGTTTCCTAGTTGTAGAATTTATCCTTCCAGCACCCAAGCAGGCCTGCTGTACCACCACTTTGTAGGTCACCTGATACCATGGATGGGCACTTTCCTCATTTCTTCCCCACCAGTGTGGTAGATATGGATATCCTGAGACAATATTGAAATTGTCTTATGTTTACTCACAACCAACTAATCCTTAGAGAAATGGATACAGTAAATTATACAGAGTGACAGTAGGCAAGAATCTCGCACCAAAGCACTCAAAATAATAATCAGGTTGTTGGTTATGTAAGCATTACACCCATCATACATAGTTCTGACTCAGCACATAGGCCAACAGATGCTAAGGCACTTGAGGGCAAACTTTCTAAATCCCAAAATCATAGATGTTTGACCTACAAAAAGAACCTCAGAAACTCCAAACACACTCCATCAAAATAACACCCAACGCAACACATAGAATTACACCCTACAAAGCCATATGGCAAGCTAACATACTCCCCAATATTTTAATCATAGGAGACTCCATCGTGAGACATAAAGATGTCCTACTCACCAGGTAAAATAAGGAGAAAATCACAGTCACTTGTCTGAAAGAGGCCAGGATCCACCAAATCACTCATGCACACAAGTCATTAGACAAGTGCTAGTATGACTCAGTCATAGTCCATGTAGATGTAAATGGCCTGAGACATACCTCCTTGGACTATATGAAGAGAGACATTATGGAGCTCTTGGACTATGTGTCAGAGGCTGGTATTTGTCTAGCATTAAACAGCATTCTGCCTTCACCAAGGATGATGCCACAATAGGAACAAAAGATAATGGACTTTAATACTTGGCTTAGCTTCAGGTGTCATTTCAAGGGGGTACAATATTTGTCAGAGTGGAAGGATGTGGTCAATAGAACACATTGCTTTGCCAAGAATGGTCTTCATGTGTCCCCTCTAAGATTTCAGATACTGGATAAAACATTGACCTCTCACACTGTGCCTTTTTTTAGGGAATATCAAACTGACAAATCTTCTTAGATATCAAAGCCAAGGAAATCTAAAGGTGTTACTGCGCAATGCCAGGAATTTAAACAAGAAATTCCACTCCCTCTAAGATCTCCTCACCCTGCAGAATGTAAAGATTGGTGCAGTTACTGAGACATGATTTAAAGCCATGGACAGGACACTAGCAGTACATATCTAAAATGCCTTCCACACATTCAGGCCAGCTTTTGCACATGGATGGACTAAACGTGGAGATGTCGCCTTTTATATCAACAACAAACTCACCTCAAAACTAGTCAAAGAGGATGAAGTGCTTGAGCTAATCCATGTGCAGATTTCCATAGGCAAAGTCCTATGTCATATCCTTACAAGCTATAGGTCACTCTCTATGACCCAAGAAACCCATAACTCATACTTGAACTTACTGGAGGTCTGCACCATTCAACTCAATACCATGTTCATGGGCAAGTTCAACTACATCACTGTAAACTGGGATACCTGCATGGCCCTAAACTTTCAAGCCCAGATATTCCCTGACTTTGAAACGCAAACACCTTGGACCAGATAGTCCATACACCCACAGGGGAGAAACATACTTGACCTGATACTCACAAACATGAGAGAATGCTGAACCTCTCTCTCTTGTGTAGTGTCCTCTCTGGTAAGGTCAGACAATAAAACTCAATTCTGTGACCCCGGCTAATCCTATAATATTTAGAAGATATTATACAGCAAATTTTCTACACCAAGTAATAACTTGTCAAAATTTCAAGCCCCTCTGCAAACCCTGAAAAATAGCTGCCTTTGTGGAATTATTCATAGAAACCCTGTGAAATGCATAGTGACAGCTGTACCTACCAAAAATAAGCCCAGAGCTAACTCAAAAAATAATCCGCACTGGTAGAATCACACTCATCAATCTAAACAAATAACTAAGAGGGCAAATTAAGTCTATTAAAGATAGCTTCCAGGCAAAGGACAACAACAAGGCTTTCTTTAGCTATGTCCAGAACCTCAAAGGCAGCACACAGCAGTGTGCCGAACTAATTGTAAATGGAGCCACCTGCATGCAGTTGGAATATATAGCAAATCTGCTAGCCAACAAATTCAGATCCAATTTTACTTCCATCTCTCACCCAGCCACCCCACAGAAAATGCCATCAAACAAAACCTCCCCAACTATCATTAGGTAAGAGATCCTAGATGTGGTATTTAATGCCAAAAACACTTCATTGATGGACCCAGTAATATCCCAGGATGCCTATTAAATAGTCCAAAACATGACCTATCAGGAACACTGCAGTCAGTGTTTAACTAGCCTTTAGACAGTCATTATGCCACATGAATGGAGAAGTGCAACAGTTATCCCTCTGCACAAGGGCAGGGCATCAACTGACCCCAGGAGCTACAGACCCATAACTCTGACTATCTCATATGCAAAGTCATGGAGAGACATCATGGAAATGATTAATAAGGACATAAAATACCTTTGGACACTGTATCCAACTCAGTTTGTTTTTGTCAAGGGCAGATCATGCCTACTCAACCTCGTGGAATTATTTGAGAAGGTCACCAAGGCAATGGATGAGGGCAAAATGGTGCATATTGCCTACCTTGACCTGGATATGGAATTTGATTCAATACCCCATTTGGGCATTGAAAACAAATTCAAGGATTTAGGCATAAACCCCTATATTACCTACTGGATAGCCAACTGGCTCTTAGGCAGGACCCAAAAAGGATATGGGAGACTACATCCACAAAGAGGCCATTCACTAGCAGAGTCCTTCAGGGCTCTATGCTGAGTCTGCTCCTTTTTGGCAGTCAAGGCCAATGTCAAAGGCCTTTGGCTAACTAAGTTTGCAGATGATTGCAAACCAGGAGCAGTCATAGAATTCCCCCAAGACACTAACCTCTTACAGATAGGACTAACACAGATAACTGGCCAGTGCCAAAGTTAAAACTCAATGCCAAGAAATGCATACTAGTGCCATTTGGGAAGTCATCCACCCTATGAATTTACCTCATCGATAACACACCCCTAAGAGTAGAACCAGAAGTCAGATATTTGGGTATCTATGCAGATAGTAACCTGGCTTTCAACCAACATGTCTCTAAGGTAGTAAGGAAATCATTTATGTTGCTCAAATTACAGGTAAGGACATGGCATCTAGGTCCAGAGAAGTAAAGGTTCTATGGTATTCAGCCATCATCAGGCCCATCATTGAGTACAGTGCCTCCTTCAGTATGTACCCGACACACACCGCAACTAGAGCATCTACAAAAGTTCTAGAAAATGAATACAAGGCACATATAGCATGTCCTGTGCAGATCACCTCAAAGCACTGTCTCTAGATTCTATTAACTACAGAGGGTTGAAAGGTGATATATACCTGGTATATAAGCCATCCTTGGATCCCACTCTGATGAACCTTTTGTATATCCACAAAATGAATAGCATCAGAATTACTCAAACTAGTGATTTAAACTTTGCTTGCGATATACATAGTACTTGTTTGAGGAACAGATATGAGCCTCAAGGAATTTTCCTTCTTGGGAACAGCCTTCCCATTCATGTGAAACAGATGTTTTCCCTAACCATATTAAAAAGAAACCTGGGGCATCTATATCTCTGATGGACAGAGGCAGCCTGTAAATCTTGTCCTAGCTAAAAAGTACCCCTTAAAATAACATTTAAGTTACATAAACTGGCGGGAAACAATTGAGAAGTTTGGCTAGGCTTATAAAAGCCCCAGAGGTTGTTAACTTTTTATACATCTATGAACCTACTTAATGCTATATATGTATATGTATACGTATATATATTTTGTGTGCGCGTGTGCGCATGTGTGTGTGGTGAGAGGGGATGTTAAATAAATAAAAATATTTTAGACTAAAAAGGAAGAGATTAAAGGTGATATGTTCACAGCATCCAAAGCTTAGCAGGAGAGGACAGTAAACTCCATAAAACTGGTGTCAGTGGGAGAAAATTGACTGCATATAAAGCTGGAAGAAACATGGAAGGCAAATATTTTGGTGAGAACTGATGGGAGTTCAATATGGACTCAATATGGGAGGAAAGTATGGCTTTTAGGATGGGGAGGTTGCTGATTCATAGGACTTTGTGTTGCTGTTTAGTCAGAAATGAGCAGTTTGGCTTACTTATTATAGGTTGAGTGGTGATAGTATGGAAGATCTGTAGTCTTGTGTGAATGCAGGCGAGAACATGAGGAAGAAGCGAGACTGAGTGATTTGGAGAGGATTTTATTATATTCTTAAATCCAGAGCTGAACTTGCTGTTTGGTAATGTGGAATTTAATGTTAAGTGCCAAAATCTACTGACAGATTAATTGCCAAGTTTAGGGATGATTGATACCCAAAGAGAAAGTTGAGAGATAGAAAAGAAATTAGGAGAAATGAAAACAATCAGCCAATAGTATAGGCAGAATTTTGGTATATAAGGAAGAAGGATAGGAAATTGAACGAATTAAGATTATGGAACAAAGGGGCTGAGATGATGCAGCACTGGAATGTACTGGACATGGGGTGAGAAGAAAGTCTGCAGGTGGAGAAGAAATCTGGGTAAATGATAAAGGCTGAACAGCTGAGATGGTTGCAGAAGATGCTGCAAAGAGTGATGGTTTAAATAAATATTAGAAGGGGAGAGTTGGAGGTAGGGCAAGGGATAGTAGCAAGGCTGTATGGAGATGGAGGAGAAGAAAGGAAGAGGGGTGAGAAGAGCAGCTAAGTTACAGATGAGCTTTTTGGCAAAGAAAATGGGTATTGCAGGGGCTTTTGATATATACTAGAGAAATGGGAGACGCATTAGTTAGAAGAAGGTCAGGTGAAGACAAAGTTACAAAGGAGAGGAGTCAGTTGGTGGAGCACAGAGGAAATGGAAGTTAAGATGCTAGCATTAATGTTTAAGGATCAAAGGAAGTGAGCTATTGTTAGCGTGGTAAGGGTGAAAGACAACAAGTCTCATGCAATAAAGAGTACCAGCAATTGGCCACAATGCACCATGCCAGTACCACCGCCAAAAGGGAATAAGGGGAGTTTTTACAAACAGATAAACAGAGTTGTAAAAACAGAGAAAAATGAAGGGCTTAACAAATGTAGATTGATTGTACTGAAGGAGGAAGAGAAAGTGATGATTCACTGATAGATAAGACAAGAAGTGGTAGACTTATGAAGAGAGGTAAGATATGAGAACCAAATAGCATTCAGATGAATTTTTTTATATTTTAAGGAGGGGAACAAAAGATAGTTTGCCTGAATTTTGTTGTGATTAATTAAAGAATGTGGTAATTCCAAACTGAATGAAGGAAGTAGAAAAGGTGGTGTTATGAAAAGGAAAGGGATTGGAGGATCCACAATTTATAGTCCCACATTGTTACATGCAGTGCAGATGCAAATGCCAGAAGAAGAGAAATGAGGTGGTGTTGATAGATGTGAAACAATTTTCTATTCTGTTATATGGGATAATTTGGATCAGACATATGTTGTTTATGGCACTGGATCAGACTGTGGATGGTGGGTGCTTCATGCAGTGAGTAAAACATATACATGGCATCCCAAATGTATGGAAGAGGTTAGTAGATTAATACTAGGCTAACTGCCCTTGTGGATCATTTTAAGCCTAGCCAGTTACCCCATGTAAGATTCAAGAGAAGTTGTATGAATCTATTCATCAATGATTTTGTGTTTCTTACACTGGATGTAGAAGAAATAATGTGCTACTGTTCAGAATATTTGACAAGCCTGAATGAAAGACACATCTTATTGCTCATGCAAAAATGTCACTAAACATTAGTATGGCAGTGGTAGGATGACATTCATATCTGGATTTGCCATGGTCAGAAAGACAATTAACACAAAGGGTTTAACCAATTCTGAAAGATATAAAATGCAAGAACTGGGAGAACTGATGGAAAATAACAAATGGGCTCTTTGATAAGGGACCATTAAAAGTGCGTACCTTATCAGTAAGACTTCAAGTAATTAGGGTTGTTTTTTTACATAGTTATACAATTAATGATATGGGTGTATATGCAGAAAGTCTGGGATGGATATGTATCAAACAGGAAGAGATATAGGCTAGAGAAGGGCAGATTTAAGAGTCAGCGAGCAGATTAGAGGGGGTGGGGCAGTCAGATCTGAAGCTGCACGTGAAAAATGTAGACATGGTGCAGCTGCTTGCAGGGCAAGGATTCTTAGAGACTTAAGGTAGAAAAAGGAAGGAGCATGAAGAGGATTGTGCAGGAGAAATATTTTTAAGAAATTAGTAAGAATAAGGAAGATTGCCGCCTCACAGTAAGAGGTTCTCCGGTTCAATCCTTGACTGGGGTGCCTTCTGTTCGGAGTCTGCATGTCCTCCCTGTGGTCGCATTGGTTACCTCCGGGTGCTCCGGTTTCCTCTCACTTCCCAAAGACATGCTGTAGGTGGATTGGACACTCTAAATTGGACCTAGGTGTGAGTGTGTACATGTGTGTGCCTTCTGTGGAAGATTGGACGCTGGGCTGGCAACTCGATACCGTAAAACTCCACTGCCAGTCATGAGCAGACAGGTGATCCACTGTGGCAATCCCTAACCGGGAAAAAGCCGAAAGAAGAAGAAGACGTAAGAACAAGGAAGAAAGTAGTAAGGACGTATATGGGTGGATTAATGACAGTTGGTCTGCAGGGAAGTTAAGAATAAGAGAACTGAATAGTAAGTAAGAAGAGCTCTTTGATGAGTTGGTGCAGGAATGAGAAAAAGGGGGGTGACACATATGGAGCATCTGTATGAGGAGAGGTGAAGGTTAAGATGAAATGTTCTGAAATGCTACAAACAGAATATAGACTAAAGGAAGGAGACTGGCTGTTTTTTGTCTTCCAACACCACTGTCCTTCATTATACCAGCCTGGCACCCCAGTTCTACAGGCTGCTCACCCCTTCTCCTAGACTTAATCCAGTATTGTTGGGGCTGGTTGAGGAGTGATGCATCTAGTCGATTGGTATATGTATGCTTCCATTGGTATATGTATGCTTCCATTGAGGAGGAGGAGGAGTCTTTTTCACTTATGACTTGCCATTTTGTCTCCCTTCCTTGCAGACTGAATGGTATGCCTTGGGGTTGAACATGCAGTGGATATGTGTAGCATATCATCCCGCCTTCACAGTAGCTCAACCAAGTTTCCACCATATACCCTTTTGTAGGCATATCTACCAGTGCATCTTCTCCAGCATCCACCAAGGATAGACACAGTTAAGGTCCATAGGTCTGCCACCCACCCCAAGATGTTAACACCAATCCCTCCTTGCTGTTCCATCTGTCACCCAGGCCACTAATCATAACCACATCTCCTGGCTAGTGGCTGTTTGTTGCTTCTGATGGTAAATAATATGGAGTGAGTGACTTATACAGGAGCAGGCCAGAACTGTAAGTAGAGCAGAGTAAAGGAGGCAGATGTCCTGGGAGCAAGCTGTCAGTGGATGCCATTGGTGTAGGAGTGCCCTATTGACATTCATAAATGAATGCTGATACCGCATTTATGGCTCTGCTGAGCACTGAGGTGAGCGAATCTGTAACTGCAGCATGGTGCTTGCTATAACTGCAACAGAATGGATTTTTTTTTTGCTCCTCTACTTTGTGATGCGGAGAGGGTGCCAATGTAGAAATTTTGCACACTACATCAGATCATCTAGCTATGGTTCTGAATTAAGTTATCTGTTTTTTATTTATTTATTTTATTTATTTATTTACATCTCTCCTTGGTTTACATGTATGATTGTGTTGAAAATATGAAAAATGATTAACAAAAATTTGTAAACTGAAAAAACAAAGACAATTATACAGTTATAGTTAAACTAACATTTAAAATCAAAATATCTTTAAATTAAATAATATCAAAATATCTTTAAATAAACCCTACTGCATTAAAATGCAAAGGTACTAACTATCTAATATGCAGAGCTGCATGTGAGCTGCTTGATAAGCACAGTATAAAGGAATGTAAGCAATGCATTCAGCAACTGAACAGCTGCCATAAGTAAGAAAGAGGGTCTAGTGGGGGTGGTGAGGAATCTGTAAAATGGTGCTTTTTATAATTAAAAACGCAGAGAAAGAACCAAAGTATTGGAAAAAACATATAAGTCTTACAGAAAGACAGATATCATGCATACTCATAAGAAAACAACTGACTGACTCCAATGTAGGGGGCCAATAGTCAGGGTAAGTCTGATGCAGAGTTATATCATGTGTTATGTTCAATCGGTGCATAGAGAAGTAATTATAACATTGTATTTGACATTAGTGTTAGTGAGTCAATAATTCTGTATGCATTTAGGATAGCTGTGCCTCAAAATAGCCCATACACTTGCTTGTGTTGTTGTGTTAGATGGCACAGTGGTGCAGCGGTAGCCTTGTCGCCTCCCAGCAAGAGGATTTCTGGTTTGATTCCTGGCTGGGGTGCTTCCTGTAAGGAGTCTGCATGTCATCCCTGTGTTCATGCGGGTTTCCTCCCACATTACAAAGATGTGTCTGGAGCATTTCTCCCCAGGCCTCTGCTGAAAACTGGCTTTGTTCCAAGTCAGACTTTCCTGGTTAACAAATGTTAAATAAATACATTGTGTTGATGCAGAAAAGGTTAACTAAAGTAATCAGCTGGTCTGATAGGAAACTAATGCAAAAAAAAATACTGAAAAAATGTAGTCACTAATTCAGAAAGAGAAACTATATACAGAGACATCATCGTGTCTTCCAAAACAATAAAATCACTTAAAAAGTTGAGGACTGCTTAATGCAGAGACAGTAAATGCTGACTGACACGAGAGGAGATTAAATTGAGACAGGATGCAGAGATATCTGAAGTTGCACTTTTGTTATGCAGCAGTAACTAAATTAGTCAAACGTGCATCTTCAGGTGCCTGTCAACTGAATGAGCATATAATGGGTTAATAAACATGCAATTTTCGCAGAAATGTTCTTGGAAAAGAATGGGCAGCTTGTGCATGGAAAAGGACCAGATAGTGCAGGAAGGAGAGAGGAAAGCTTCAGGGAATGGAGTGGCTAGAAAGCCCACTGGACTCAAAAATGACTTGATTCTTTCTACCAGCACAATTTTGCTCTTATATAGATGTAGAGCGAAACTATTTTTAGATGGTCAGATGAAGTTATAATTTGAACTAGAAGACTGCATTTCGCTGGCAGTAAAATAACAGAAAACATAAAGGCTGCCAATGTTTATGACAGAAAGAAAACAGATGTATCATTTATTTTGATGCCAGCAAAATAAAATGTCAGACAAACCCTTATATACCAGTCCGTGCATATTCCAAAATAGTAACAGAAATGTACATTAGTTTTAATTAGTAATTATTAATTATTATTATTATTATTATTATTAATTAGTATTAATGAACTGCTGTGTGCCACAAAATAAAGTGATTTTTAGTTAAAAATTACTGTTTTCCAGTCATGATTTTCCTGTTGGTAGTGATTAATACATTTCTTTTCTCTGCATTTATAAAGAACAGCATTGCAGCCATATGGAGAAGATACACTAATGTAAGGCTAACAAATTATGTAACTTCAGCAATGTTTTATTCCTTACTCAGTTAAATAGCCACTTGTTCCATGCTGTAATAGATTAATATCTTTTTCTAAGAAATTAGGCCTATATTTGGTGTTAAACACCTTCTTCTGTGAGCTGGTGAGGCTTAAATTCTAAGCACCGAGTGCCAAGCAATTATAAAGAATCAATCAAATGATTCATATATTTTGGTTTTCTCTTGTGCCTAAATATTATTCATTACATTGGCATAAGACGAAGTAATGCAAAGCATACACCTTGGCCAAATGTGCTTAAGATGCTGGCATAAAACACATATGTGAAATGTTAAAGGTTGAGTATGTTAATCTCTGGGAGGTAGCAGGACATTTTCCTGTCACTGTGGATCAATAACAAGAAACAATGTTATCCTGGTCCTGCAAAGGGCTTGGTATACAGGTGCTAGGTCCATTCACAAGAAATGCAGTATTCTCTATGCATTGTTGTGGAATGCAAATGTAATGTATGTATGATTGAATGAGAACTTTAGTCCTTACCTTGTGGCTGTAGTACCCCAAAGTATGGCTATATTTTAGTTTGATAAGAATTGGAGTGGCACTTACTTTAGGTTTGGGCTTCTGGATACACAAACATCTCTGGGTTTGTTACAGTTAGAGGAACATCTTGTAAATTTCTCCTCATTAATTGTCCATCAGGTAATGTCTGACTTATCTGTATAACTTACTGATTTCCACTCTGATTCAAACTTATTACTTCTCTACCCAGGGCTGGTGCTAGAAAAAAATGCCACTCTAGGTGAAGGAATCCAAGGTGCACCCCATACTGCCAATCGACTTCTCCACACACATATTCTCCTATGCCTCTACCCCTTTGGTGACCCCCTCCATGGACTGCTCACATTCCAGATTACTTTTTTATACCTTTTCTCACATTTTGTTTTACTCTTCTCATATTTTCTGCATCTTGTAACACCATCATCGGGACAGACAGCATAGTAACAACTGTGAAGGGAATAAATGAATTAAGCCATGTAGTTTCTAGGTGTTCTGAGGTGCATTTTGCATTTTTTCCAATACTTTGATTCAATTATGGCCTAACCAAAAATCATGGCTAAGGAAAGAAATTCAGTCTAACTACTCAACTTTGCTTTTTTCCTGATTCAATATACCCTAACTAGGCAACACTACACTATAATAACTGCGGAGGAAATTATTAAATTAAGACGAGTCAGGAGGCCTAGTGTACAGAGAAGCCATATGAGCTCTAGATGTTTTGAGGTACATGTTGCAGTTTATTTCAATCCTTTGATCCAATGATGGACTGAATAAAAAAACAAAAGTAAGAAAAAAAATCCTTAATGGAAGAAATAAATTCTGTCTGACAAAATAGCAGTTCACAGTAAACTAAAACAAATCATTGCAAGGATACAAATGTCATAGCAAGGAACACTGCCTCTCCACACCCCCTTCCAAAATAAAGTCTGAAATGAAGGCAGAAATGGCTACAGTTATATTTCAAGTGGCTCTACTCACCTGTAACTACTAAAGATAGCCGGTTTCTGTATGCCACATTGATGTCAGACTGGGATGTGAATAAAAAGACAAATAGAACACAGTAATATATTTTGGCCTGTTGTTGTCAGATATATATAATATCATGCCTCTTTAGGCCTAGTCCCCAAAATAACTACCTGTACGTGTCTGTCATTTGATATAACTGCATGCCTCCTTAACCCGACCCCCCCAATAAATAACCTTGTGTATATATGTGTGATGCTTGGTAGTGAGAAAAGTAAAACAAACAATGATCACTGTAACATATTCCAACTTGTTCTTTAACAGTACACTGCCCCAGAAAAGTATAGTGACTTTCTGTATGTGCCTCTGAGGATTTTGAGGAATATTAAAGAAATCGTGATGACACTGTCAACACCCCCACACAAGCTATGGCAACATTCTGGGCAGAGTTCTCAGTAAGGCCTGTTTTAGACTGGATGAGGTTCAAGGCAGATGACATTAATAAGATTGTATTAAAATCCACTTACATTTATTTATTTATTTTATTTATTTAGAAATGCTCCAAATGCATGTCTGGGATTACATGACCTGGGATTTGGGGACTGGCAAGCCACCAGAATCTCTGAGGGTCCTGAAGTACTGTGATGCATTTTATGTCTTATTTTTGAAAGATAATAACAAGAAAACTGATTTTTTTATTTTTTTTTTTATGCTTCCACCAAGAAAACTTACGTATGTGTGCAAAAACACTGTGCATGTCCACAGATAAAATGTGGTGATTTTTTTTCTCTGCACCATACTATACTGATTTCTCAAGCAAATATGCATGCACTCACACACAAATTCAAGCATACGCACACACACACACACACACACACACACACACAATGTCACTGCCCCTGAAAATCAGGTCTATCACAAGCTATACTAAGTTGTCACATAAGCACATATATATTGACAAGACAGGTCTATCACAAGATGCACACACACATACATACACACACACACACACACACAAACAAAGTAATGCAAATTCAAATATGTGACAGCTTTTTGGTGTTGGGTGAATCCAGAATATATGGTTAAACGCACACAGATACAAAGAAATTATGCAGAATCCACACAGAAGCAGCTGCAGCCAAGAAATTAACCAGAGGTATGCAATGTCAGATGGCAACACTACTCACTGTGCTGCTGTCTCAGTGATTCTTATTGTGCTTGTGATGTAGATACTTGCAATGGAATATGAAGGAAATTACAGTCGATAGTTAATGTACTGCACCGCCGTACATGCATGCGACACACGCACACACACACACATACAGACACACACACACACAGACACACACAGAGACACACACACACACACACACACACACACACACACATGCACATGCACATGCACATACACACACACACACACACACACACACACACACACACACACACACACACACACACACACACACACATACACACACACAAGGATAAGCCATTACAATACTGGTTTTAGATGGATTTTAGCAAATAAATTTGTTGACACTACTCCTGCCATCCCATTTCAGGGACTACTGTTAAACAGTGAACAAATAATAGCAGAGATAAGTCACTTACATCCATAGATTACCTCTGTACCCATCAAATACATCTACTTTACTGAGTATAGCTCAGATGACAGATTGAAATAATTAATAAATAATGGAGACAGTAATAATGTTTCAACTCATTTCACATAATGAATACTGCTCTTGCAAAACTGGATTTGTGACTTAGTTGAGCAAATTACAAGAGGGTCAGTTACTTTCATTCATAGATAGATCCTACACTACCCAATAGTATAGCCACATTTTTCTGCACTTCAGACATCTGACAGTGATAAAGTGATGAAAACAATTGGTCATGTAATTAATTTCATTTTTTTTCCACAAAACTGTAGCCATAAATGGAACTATTCCAACTTGCTTCACACAAATCACATTAATCTTGGAAAGCCAGAATACTGAGTAAACAGCAGTTAGTCTTTTCTTCCACAGACAATTTCAACTTGACTGTATATATTTCAGATCTCCAACTCATATAAAATCCATTTCTTTCTCAACTTAATGAAATAATCAGGGGCAGAGCCAAAAAGAACTGGGAAACAAATGACTAAAATCAGGTGCAGATTTTAAATATTTTGACATATTTGGAGAGTTGAGAAAAATAATCTTGCAGAGCATTTCTTTTCTGAATATGAAATTAGAAGCTAAATGTCAGTCATTATTAACTGCAGTTCTGTATAAATGACCAGAAAAACACAAATTTTATGAACAACAAACAAAAAATTTGAGAGTCAGATCGTTCATACCTCTTAACTTATTTGCTTAAGAATTAAAGACAAAAACAAGAATAATTATCGGGGGTTTGTAGGGCCCAAAATCAGGGATAATTTTTAACTATGACTTTAATTCACCTACAAAATTAACAGGTTCATATGTTCGTAGGTTGTCGCTAGTCTAATGACTAATAGGGCCATTACAAGTCTAGCCACATACCCCAAACCATTTGGGTCCCAAATGTTATACAGGGGGATGTTAGTAGGCAAGTAGCTAAGTATTTGTACGTGGGTGTTATTTAGGATGATACTTTTCTTTTTGATGGTGTCTGTCTATAAGGGACATGGGGGCCAGACCAGGGATAAATATATACCTTCCCATCCAGTTGTCAAGGTTTTGTTTCAAAATGGTCAGGGATAAACTCTGTTTTACATGGATGGGGAGCATATTCCATACTGTGGGGATCCTTGGGACACATATCTGTCTCTCTAGTATGTTCTGTTTATATCACAAATGAAGTTCAGATCTCTGGATCTACTGCTTCTGGTACTGTTTGTTTTCAGCATGTGCAACAGATCAATCAGGGCTGGATCTGAGGAAGCCCTGTAAGCCAGGCAAAGATCCCCTCTCAGAAGCCTGTAAGAGATTGAATACAGAGACAGAATCTTTAAGCGATCAGCGTTGAATAGGGCTCATGCTCTGAATTTTCCTGGTGAGAAACCTTTGTGGGTGTTCCAACTGTTCAAGTATCTGGTTAGATACATGCTAAAGGGGGATTTGTATTCAATTATAGGTGTTATAATGGCCAAATAGAATGGCACCATAACTTCCATGGACTTAGATGCCATACCTTTACCTGGAAGTTGGGTGACATAGAATGATTTTCTTATTATCTTAACTACATGTTGGTCAAAGACTACATTGCGGTCTACATATGTTCCCAGATCCCTTACTACTGGGTTGACTCTTGAAGGGAATGTATCAATGGTGTAATTAACTTGCATTGACAGTTTCTCAAAGGGCATTATAATAATTTTTTTGGCATTGAGTTTAAGGTCAGTGCTTTGAAATCAGTCATTTGTCTGTGTTAAACCCACTTGCAAGATGCTTTTGTCTTGGGGGAATCTATAATAGCTCCCAATTTACAGTCATCTTCGAACTTGGTGCCAAAAGCCTTTAACATTAGCCTTAATTTCTGAGGAGTAAATGTCAAACAGGAGTGGGTTTAGCATGGAGCCTTAGGTACTCCACTGTTGATCGGTCTGCTGGTTGAGGTGGTCTCACTGAGCCTGACTTCTTGTGTTCCATCTGTGATCCAGCCAGCAATACAGGGAGCTTTGTAAGGGTTTATGCCTAGCTCAGAGAGCTTGCTAACAATGCCTGATTTGGGTATTGTATCAAATGCATTAGCCAGGTGAAGACACACAGTATGCATTGTTTTACCCTCGTCCATTTCTTGGTTACTGTCTCAAACAATTCTATCAGGTTAAGGAGACATGACCTTACCCTATCAATGTCAAATTGGGATGGGTCCAGTATCTGTAGGTTGACAATGTCCTTGTTTATCATTTCCATGATAATTCATTCTATAGCTTTGCATATTAGGCTTGTTAGACTGATGAGCCTGTAGTTCTCTGGACTGGTTGATGGTCTACCCTTGTGGAGGGGAACGACTGTAGTGGTCCTCCATTCACTTGCATCATAGCCTCTTTCAAGGCTGTAGTTGAACATTGGCTCAAATGGTCTTGAAAGGTCATGTTTTAGACTGTTCAGGAGGCAACCTGGGATGTTTTCAGGACCTCGGAAGGTTCCTGGCTTTAGCGAGTGCTGCCAGCACCTCGTCCCTGCTGATAGCTGGGGAAGTATGTTGAAGGAGGTTTCACCTGGTGGAGCTAGGGGAGAGTGGGAGGTGTTGTAGGAGGTTTCACCTGGTGGAGCTAGGGGAGAGTGGGGGATGAAGTTCATGCAGAATATATCAGCTAGTAGATTTGCTATATCACTATGATCAGTGTAGGTGGTTCCATTCACCACTGGTTCAGCACATTGTTGTGCATTACCTCTAAGTTTCTGGACATAGCTGAAGAAGGTGTTCAGATTATCCTTAGCCTGGGAGGCTATCCTGACCTCATAGCTGGCCTCATTGGACTTAATTAGACCTCTTAGTTTCTTGTTTAGTTGGATAATATAGCAGTTGTCTTTAAGGGAGTTGTTTATCCTGATCTTGGCTATGAGTTTTCTTCTTTTATTATATACTCTGTTTAGGTTAGAATTACACCAGTAGAGTTTGTTTTTAGTGTTTGTTTGGGATTTATTTCTGGTAGGTACAGCAGCCTCTATGCAGCCATTCACACGTCTGTATAGCGACTCTGTGAATAATTCTGCATAAGTAGCTGTGGTCTTGGGGTTGGGGGAGCCTTAAAGTTTGACAAACTGTCACTTAATAGGATGTAGTTTCCCTTTGAGTAGTTCCTAACTGTTACTGGTTTAGACGAACTTTCTGGGTTGATTTTTATTTCAAATGAGACAGCTTTGTGATCTGACGTCACTCTTGAGGATGGTACATTGGGGGGGGGGGGGGTCAGCATGCAATTCTGTCTCATGTTGGTGATTACCCGATCCAGTATGTTTGATCCTCTGGTTAGAGCGTGCACTATCTGTTCCAGGGTATTTGTGTTAATAAAGTCCAGGAAGCATCGTGCCTGTGAGTTTGAGACAGTGTATATTTCCCAGTCTATAGAGGGATAATTAAAGTCAACAATGGATAGGATGTTTGGTTAGATGGTGAGCTTCTGTAGTACATTTAGGTAAGAGTTGTGAGAGTCTAGGTGCATATATGGTGACCTGTAGCTAGCCAAGATATGATAAGGAGGCATACGGTGACTTGCATGTTAATGAGTACCATGATATCTTCCTGTTTAACCAACCTGGAGGTGTGTTTCTTGCTAACACAGATCAAAACACCTCCACCTTTGGCCCCAGTCTGCACTGCTGTTCATCTAAATGTGTGGAAGGCCCTGAACTTTGCACTTTTGGAGTGCTTTCAATGGCTTTAAACCAAATCTAAGTCATGGCATAGATGTCTTCATTCTCTAGAGTAAGGAGGGCTGAAGGACATGGAGTTTTTTGTTTAGGCTATGAACATTAAACAGTAACACATTAAGGTTGCTTGTAGACTTTTCATTAGGATGGCATTGCCTAAAAAAGTCTCTAAGAGGGTAGATAAACTTTTAGCCAATATCAAAAAGCCTAGAGGAGACAAGTGTAATCCATCCTTGACAAAGTAAAATGATCTTTAGTCCAAGTTCTCCCATGCTGACAGATGTTTGATCCCCCTAGAGGGACACCAAAAACTAAGCCAGTTACTAAAATCAATTATTTATTTTCATACTGTGGCATCATCCTTGGCAAAGTTAGAATGCTGCTCAATGTAAGACTCATAACTATCTGTGACACATATTCTGAGAGATCCATTATGCCTTTTTTTCACATAGTCCAGTAAGGTATGCCTCGGGTTATTTGCACCCGCACAGATTATGATAGAAACATATTGGTAACTACTGTGCAGTAACTTGGGTGTGTGCATGATATTGTTGATCCTGTCTCCAGACAGGCAAATTACCTTTATCTTCTCCTTGTCCAACCTGTGAGAGGGGCATCTCTGTGTCGCATAATGGTGTCCCCAATGACAAAATATTTGGTATGTACCTCTCAAGACATCCGCAATAACTGGAAAGGCCACAGAAATACCTCATTAAAAGAATCATAGGCCTAAAGCAGATGCCCTGTGCTGACCATCTAAAAATACTCCAGCTATACTCTGTCACATATCGCCTACTCAGAGGCGATCTTTGCTTAACATACAAGGCCATGTCAAACCCAGAACTATTGGACATGCTACACGTAAAGAAATACCAATCCCTCAGAACCACATGCTCCAGGGATCTATACCTTGTCATCACAATGAACAAAACATGCTGGAAGGATAGGTTCCTGACCCAGCGACTCCCCAGTCTCTGGAATAGACTGCCCATACATGTCAAGCAGAGCATCTCTTTGGCCTACTTCAAAAGGTACCATGACGATTGGATGGGAGATAGGAAATTCACCCTGGGGATCACATCAGTTGGCCTGCTAGACAGGGGTCCAGGGAAGTAAATATTGTGGGAAGAAATAGCCAGGGAATTATGGCTAGGCTTGTATAGGCCCTAGGGCTGATAGCCTAGTACCAACCTATGAACCTAAGAGTATTAGGCAAAGTGTATGCTTGCATTCTGGGCTTTGCACTTGGGGGCCCATAAGGTGTAGGCTTATGTGAGATGTTTGGTGTTGTTCTTGGTATGTGCTTTAATGATTTCTGAGGCGCAGAGCTGCCATTAGATGACTTTGGAGGTCTTTGAGATTTGGGAAGGTTTCTTTTAAGCACCTCACTATAAGACAATATGTGTGTATGGTGAACTGTGTGTGTGAGAGATGAATTGTGGGTATTTCTGGCCTCGTTTGTATGGGATAGTTTTGCCTTCAAGGAAGTTGTATATTTTCATCTCTCGCATACTGTTATTTTTATTAATGATTAACTGATTATCTGAGAAGGTGAGACAATTGCTACACTGCTTCAGGATGCCCAAATCCACCAAGCAGGCCACAGAGACATTTGGAAATGACTTAACCATGCTGTCTGGTCCTATAATAGAATCATCTGTTTAGGATTAAGGACTGGGATTTCATAGAAGTATTCTAGTGTAGTTTCTGAGCTTAAGGGCAAGATGTTACATAATGTTAAGATATGTTAGTGCTATTCAATGCACAAGCTAGCTGCTCCAAGCTTATTTCTGCACAGTGCCACACTGCTTAACAAGTTTCAGATCTAATCCTAACTTTATAGGTCAATTTTACTGTCTAGGAGTTTGCTATATAAGACACTGCTAACCACTGTGGCCTGGTAGCTTGACAACTGACTCCTATGCCCTCTAGCCAATAAATGACCACATTTTGAGCTTCCTCCAACGATTTCCAACTCACAGAGCCCATGTAAACCCCTTCTGCCACAATATGTCTGACTCTGGAATCTTTTAATGTAAAAACACAACAAAACAGTTCTCAAGTACAGATTAAACAATAAGATGATGATGAAATAATAAGTATAACTATTTCTTTGATGAAGAAATTTGGAGCAAGTAAAAATAATGGGGAAGGAGTGAACAAGATAATCTGGCATTTAATAGGTTCATAGGTGTATACTAGGCTAATGGCCCTGGAACCTTTACAAGCCTAGCCCATAGGATTACCCTGTCATCGTGCCACCCTACCTTAGTTCCCAGTGTCTCTGTCTAGTAGAGCCACTGGAGTGATCCCCAGGGTGAATTTTCTATTTCCCTTCCACTCATCAAGATTTCTCTTGAAGAGGGCCAGTGAGGTGCTCTGTTTGACATGTATGGGAAGTCTATTCCATAGCATGGGCAGTCTCTGGGTTATGAACCTGTCCCTCCAGCATGTTCTGTTGATTGTGGTAATGAGGTTGAGGTCTTTGAAGTGTATGGTGCGGAGGGATTGGGATTTCTTTAGATGTAGCATTTCTAACAGAGGTGGGTCAAACATGGCTTTGTAAGTCAAGCAGAGATCACCTCTAAGTAGGTGATATGAGACAGAGAATAGTTGGAGTTTTTTTAAGTCTGTCCATATAGGACATGTGTTTAAGGCCTAGGATCCTCTTTGTGAAGTACTTCTGTGGCCCCTCCAGTTGTTGCAGTTTTCTAGTGAGGTAGATGCCAAATGGGGCATTGTATTCAATGATTGGCTTAATGAGGGAAGAGTAGAGGGAGACAATGATCTCTTTCTTCCTGGATGCAAAACCCTTGGTAATGAGATGTGCCACACAGAAGGACTTTCTGACCACAGTGGCAATGTGGTGGTCAAAAGAGAGGTTGCTGTGAACCTGTGTTCCCAGATCTCTTATAACACCTTCTGTGTTCAGTGGACTACCATTGATGTGGTAATTTATGGGAACTGGGTTTTTCCCAAAGGGGATGACGACGCATTTTTGGCATTGAGCTTAAGGCCATGGTACTGACACCAGTCGTTGGTCTCAGTGAGGCCTTTCTGTAGGATGTCAACATCACTTGGAGAGTTAATAATAGCTGAGGATTTGGGTGCTGGAATATTAATGAGCTGCTTCCTGTAACCAAAGGGTACATGGTTTGATACCTTTCAACTCCATTTGTCTACTGTGTGTATCTTAGCAGGTCACTTAACCAGACAATGCTTTTGGGTCACCTCTGAAAATGGGAACTTCTGTCCAGTGGGTATACCTGATTAATAATTGCTTAAAATAAAAAAATAAATAAATATTACTGTAAAATTCACTTAAAATTTTAATAGAACTACAGGTCTGTATCCACATATATTTTCTAAACAATAAATGTATGATTCTCTGTCCGACATTGTTAACTGACTGTAGTCATCGGTCAGTTACTGGAAAATCAAAAAAATTATGCAAGACAGAATATAAATATGAGGCAAAAGCAAGGACATTCTGTAAAATTAGAGACAGCTGAGAGGAATGAGAACATCTTTTGCATCAACACACCTGAGGAACAAAAAATAGAATGTACATCAGCATGCATTTTCTAAACAATAAGAAGTACAACATGCTAATATCTAATATTTTTGACTAATTTTAATCCTCAGCAAAATCAACAATTTCATGAGGGACAGTAAAGAATAGAAAAGTTAGTAGAACAGCAGGGTCTTCAGCAACATAAATTTTCTAAATAATAAATATGAAACACTAATGTTTGGTATTACTGACTGACTGTAGTACTGAATGATTTACCAGGAAAAAATATAAAACATGTATGGGGCAGAAGACAAAAATATAAAAAGATATCAGAGACCTTCTATAAACCAGAGACATGTTAGAGGAACATTGGCAGGTACTCAGTTTGCCCTCCAAACGTATGCAGTCAGGTCATATATAGTTGCCTAACAGGATTAAAAATATACCTCAAATTCTCCTTGACCACTTCTTCTACCACTAGTCCCATCTCTAAATCATTCAGTAGTATTAGGCTTTCTAGTCCATATAGCTTGTTGAATTAATTGACCAGGTGCATATCACCAGTCAATTTGCAATGCTTTCTACTCCTTTCCATTAAGGCAACCCCTCCCCATACAACATTGATCATCTAGGGTTGCTTTTCTGCCTTTTATTTATTTTCTGTTTTTGAGAGAAGCCTGATTAGCAAACTATTTGACTTTGCAGCTTCCTTGCATCTGAAGTGTATCTGTGGCTATGCAGTTACTGGAACTCAGTGTAAATGTTCAGAAAACACTCCCACCATATCTGAGTTTTCCAACTACCATGTTTTCAGACCTGATGGCAACTGTAGTGGCATTTCCATGTTTGTTAGAGACTATATCACCTCCAGACAGATTCCAAGACACTCACAAAAGGAACTCACTAAGCTCCAAGTCACACTAAACAGGACCACCTATCAATTTATAGCCTGTTACAAGACACCTTCTGTGTACCCTGACAATTATGTAAGGTTTCTAAAAGTACTCAATAAATTCCCTATAAAGAATTCCATTATATTTTGAGACTTTAACTACCTTTCAATAAATTGGAGCACCTATATCTCAAATGTACGTGTGACGTACCTCCTCTGGGCCAGTAATCAAGGAGCCTGAGTTCTCAACACTGACAATGGTAAGGGACGTTCACTTGGAACAAAATTGATACACACAGTAACCAAAATCAAGAAAGGAGACAGCGTGCACAAATATAACTCAAGTCAAGTAGAAACCAAGCACACCTCACAGAGTACACCAAAATACACCAACGACTGGTTTTAAAATCTCCAGAGTTTAATAAAATAACATAAGGAACATGAGCGCTTAACTATTTCACTGCATTTTCATCATCAGACAAAGAGATTTCATCAGTTACCTAAAGAACACTTAAAATCCACCATTTAAAAATACTCAACAAACTTCCTCCACCAATAGTATTGTATATTCAATTAACACAAATCATAAATACACTCCCCCCATTTTAAAAGCAATAGTGTTCTTAAAAACAGCCATAAAAATGTTTAAAAAACAAAAAGAATGTACAAAAGGGCACAAAAGGTTACATATAATCCAAAACTGTATTCCATATCAATGCACATCATTTCTTACAAGTGGTAAAAATTAAACAAAATATATAATGTTGTATATATATATATATATATATATATATATATATATATATATATATATATATTAAAATATATATGTATAAAAGAATATATATGTATAAAAACACCATCTAGTGGGCAGTATTGGTAACGTTTTACAAACACATATACACCTAAACCAATGGTCATATTGTAAAAGGATAAAAATAATAATAAATCATTACCTCTGAACAGTCCTCTACAGGTTCCAAAAAAATAATTAAAAGTATGAATCCTACTTGTAACTTAGCTGCTTTCATTTTTAAATGCTTTTAAAATGGGGGAAGATTTTAAAGTTGGTCGTTGGTGTGCTCTGTGAGGTATGCATAGATACACACAGTATTTCCAGATGCAGCTCTCTGCATCGAGCACAATTTCCCTTTAGAGCACACAGGGAACACACTCAGTTCAGAGTCAGGGTTTCCCCATCTCTCTCTTCCGGGACAAAAGTAAGACTCCCCACTGGCTCATCTGTAGAGTTGAGTCCTCAGCTGAGTATCCAAGCCAAATTCTCCAAAACCTTCTCTGTAAAGCCAGTACTCTGAGACCCTGCTCCAAGTAGCTGACACACACTCTTTGAGATTTGATTTTCACACACACACACACACACACACACACACACACACACACACACAGGAAAAGTTGGCATAAATTTACAAGCTATGCCCCTCTGCCCAGACTAAAAGTTAGTTACTGCCACCAGACACTCCAAAGTCAGCTACTCTAAGGTTCATACAAGGGTACCCAATTAAACTGAGTGAAATTAATACTAATACAAATGGTAGTGTTTGACTAATGCAGTAAGGCTTTCAGGAATGGCCACAGTGTCACCAAATAAATATAAGTACTCTCAAACTTTAGAATATTCTCTAAAAGATCAGCCACAATGAAACGTTTAAATATATTTAATAAGGAATAATAAAAGAAAATGAAAATACTAAATATCTATTTACAACAAACACCAGAGTTTCAGTCAGAGGAAATACTTAAATAACACTGATGAATAAATTCACACAGATACAGAAAAAAATCATCACTTTATCTGGCTGATCTAAAGAATTACTATTCCCTGGTCACTTACTACAGCAAGCTAAGATAAAGTAAGTGAGGGGTCCTTCTATGTAAGGTTTCAAAAACAGTGTGCTTTGAGACTTCAGTCTCATTTAGTATTAAAACATAATTTCAGTGATGGATTATGGAATGACATCACATATATCTGGTCATCTGTCTTCTGGTTCCCATACTACCCTCTTTACTAGATGCTGTGAGAATTTAGCACAGATGTGTTACCTGATACACAAAGAGCTTTGCTAAGCTCTGTTGCATCTGGAAGTCGTAAAACAATTTCAAACATCCACCCTTCCAGAGTAGTAATTAGTTCACAGCTATGGACAATACAACAAGGATTCCTAGTTCTTGTTTTCACATACATGTCGTCTCCAGCTGCAATCAGAATTGTAAGATACAATCTTTATATCCTAAATTAAGTAATTTAATTTCAAACTATTTTTCAAAGTTAACTGAAAAGACATTAACCTCTTCTCTTCCAGTATCCTCTGTTACACTATATTCATTTCCACAGTTACAATAAAGTCTGACATACAGGTGCATTTTTCTTTCTGTCCAGCAGGACCCACTGTTGGTCATTTTTTAATATAAGCAGCTTTACAAATACATTTCTCAACACAAGCATCTGTACAAATCAGATATACAAATGACATATAATTATTTACAAAACTCTAGCTGTCTATGCTGGCATATGTTGCACATCCACTGCCCTCCTTCTCCTGGTGTAGCTGGCAATACCTCACATTGTCACAGTAGAATATGCCTAAAAGTTGTTAAATTTCATAAAGAAAATCTCCCTGGACCAGACTGTTAACAAACCTATAAGAGGACATAATATTCTCAACATTTCCCTTGAGAATATGACTTCTTTATGTACCATGGCTTTTGTATTTCCTTTCCAGATTAATTTGGATCATAAACTAGTGGCCTTCACTCTTAAAATTAACCAGCAGATACTAATTTCACAGAAATGTACAAATATCATAATATTATATGATGAAGTTTCAAAAATCACTTATAGCAGCTATTCCCCAGAAATTGCCACAACAAGTAGCTTCACAAAGGAGTTCTATGCCCATTTAGATAAAGGTATAAACATGGCAATCCCAAACAGATCTAAATTTAACAGGAAATTTACAAGTACATTACCCTAGTGGTCAACCAACAGAATTAAACTGTACAATAAAAGAAAAAAATATATACAAGCAAATAAAACAAATTAACTTCATCCCAAAGGCTACAATCCAAAGCCCACATATGCTTGAAACTATCAAACCCCACATCATCACTAAAGATCATGGAATAAAGGTACTGTCCAAGACTAAAATGCTTTCAATATGGGACCTGAAAATATACCTGGCTATTTAATAATCAGTACTAAAAAAACCTGGCAGACCCTCTTAAACTGTTTAACCAGGGCTTAGAAACTAGTTTTGTCCCTAAAATCTACCACACAGCATTGGTGATGCCATTTCAAAAGTGTGACCTCACCACTGATGCCAGGAACTATAGGCCCATCTACTTCATGAGTCTTATTTGCAAAGCAATGGAACCTATTATAAATGACCTGATAAACTATGACATTGAAATTATTATCAAGCTACACTCACAGCAGTTTGAATTTGACAAGGTAGAGCATGGCTAAAGAATCTGGTCAACTTCTTTGAAAAAGTAACACAAGCTGTTGATAGCAGTCATGCTGTCCACACTGGCATGCCTTGACCTGGTCATGGTCTTTGATACCATCCCCCATGCTAACATAGTTAATTAGTTACTGAACTGCAACTCCAGAAATATAATGAAGAGATGGTATACCTCACCGTCACGTTGTGTTTAAGAAAGTAGCTTGCTGGCTCACTCGAATAAGGTGAAAATGGAGATCTTCTTTTTTTAAAAAAAGTAGGATTTAATATACTTATAACAGCAACCACAAGATGAATGTACAACAATTACTATGTTAGGCGCCTTCATCCGCTTATCGCAGACTTATTCAGAACAGCTGATCAGTATGCTAAACAGTCCATTTAAAAACATTTTTGCGCCATTCTGATCATCATTTTAAAGTGCCATTGCATCATTTTACTTTACCTAATTGTATTAAATACTTACATAATAAAACCTTAAAAATATGGATACATTCATTAGGCACACAGATAAGGGGTTTCAATCAGAGATATATAGAAATAAAACCTTTTCGAATGGATATATGGAATTTACTAGCCATCATCCACGACATATGTTAAAAAATATATTCAAGGGACAATGCATAAGAGCAGCCAGAATGTCCTCAGATTATAGTGTAATGGAAAAAGAAATTGAGTTTATAGCTTCTATGTTCAGGAATAGAGGCTACCCCGAGGGGTTACTGAAGGATGTGTCAAAATATGTCATTAAGGAATGGGGTAATAAGTATATACCTGTGTTAGGAATAGGACAAGATATTATTAAACAGAAAGAAGTAAAATTGGAAAAGGTACCCATAAACAGAGTTTGCACTTTAAGATATTCTCCATATGTGAAAAATGTAATGGAAATTATATATAGATATTGGAAGAATTTAATAGATGCAGAGGAGATAAAAGACATATTAGGAGAAAAAAACATGTTTTGTGTTTAAGATGGGCATGAATATAAAGAGGTTGTTACAAATAGGGTATACTAAGAAAGATTCACAAATCAAGGATAACAAAGCTACTACCAAATGTGGGGCATGTAATCAGTGTTATCTGATTAATGTGAATGATGGAATTAGACTCCAAGATTTAAATAAGACCTATATAAGGTTTAGAAAGGGGAATTGTAATAGTAAAAATATTATTTATATAGCCAGTTGCACATCATGCTCAGCCTATTATATAGGCAAAACTGAGACAATTTAAGAGAAGAATGTATGAGCATATGTATAGGATTAGGGTGCATGATCAAAAAGAAGCACTATGTAGACATATAGAAAAGAATGGTGAGCAACATAGTTTTAAGTTTGCTATTATTGATAAAATTGTCACATTTAATAGAGGAGGTAATTTTAAAGTATTATTAAGTAAAAAAGAAAGTATGTGGCAAGTACTGACAGATTCAACTAGGGAACCGGGCATTAATGAATCTATTTCAATATAACCATTTCTTTTATTAGCATGATAGGAATATTATATTATTATATTATTGTATATATTTTTTAAGGTTTTATTATGTAAGTATTTAATACAATTAGGTAGTACATAAGCGACAATATATGATACATGAATTAATATATAGAATACGATATGTATAGTTGGAAGTATTTTTATGGACTGTAATTATAATTATGTGATTTTTAGGCTATAGTTGTCATAGAATTATTATTTATTTTTTAAAAAATTGGATGTAAAGTAAAATGATGCAATGGCACTTTAAAAATGATCAGAATGGTGCAAAAATGTTTTTAAATGGACTGTTTAGCGTACTGATCAGCTATTCTGAAGAAGTCTGCAATAAGCGGATGAAAGCGTTTAACATGGTAATTGTTGTACGTTAATCTTGTGGTTGGTGTTATAAGTATATTAAATCTTACTATTTTTAAAAAAAGAAGATCTCCATTTTACACCTTATTCGAGTGAGCCAGCAAGCTACTTTCTTAAACACAACGTGACGGTGAGGTATACCGTCTCTTCATTATATTTCTGGAGTTGCAGTTCAGTATTTGATTGCTTACAGTGTTGTTTGGTTATGGAGAAAGTAAGCGAGGCAGCGGAAACTTCATTGAATAAGGAGGAGTTTATCACGTTGCAGTCTGAGGTTCGTTCATTACGTGAAGAGGTTGCCCATTTGATTGATGTTGTTGGAAAATTAGTAAGCCCTTGCAGCAATATTGGGAACAAAGCTATTGAACGGAAAGTAACTATGAATGCAGATGACAAGACTGCTACCCAAGGTTCTATACCTAATGGACAAGGAGACCCAGTGGTGGGTAGTCAAGTATTAAGTAACACATTATTTAACATCAGTAATGGGAAGGATAATGCTAGTGTTACTTCTGAACATGAGTTTACTTTTGATTTTTCCTTGTTTCACAATGAAGAGGACAGTGAGTGGACTGGCGCTCGACCTAAAAGACCGTTACCTGGAAAAACTTATGCAGCAACACCAAAATCTAACATTCATACTACTAAAGGTACTGTACATAATTCATCTAGTCCAAGACCTATTAATGAATCTATATATAGAAATGACAATGGGCAAAAAAGATTGGACAATATCTTAACTAGTGACATTGAATTTAAAATGACTGATAAAAGGGCATGGAAAATGTCTTATGGTAAATATGATAATAAACATAAAAATGGAACTTTGAAATAAATGATATTTGATTTGTGCAAATTATTGCTGGTAGTAAAAAATATTAAGATAGACAATGCATATCTATCAAAATGTATATCCATGGGAATAGTACCAATGGGACTCAGGTTTTTTAAGGTACCCATGGGTATAAATTTGGATAATGAGACTAAGGCTGAATTCAGTACAGCTTTTAATTCATATGGGATTAGCTATATGAATTTGCTGATTAAAAAGAATGATGAAAAATTAAGTAATGTTGTTATGGAAGTGGAAAAATTGAATAAAGAAATAGTCTGATTTACTGTTCTCACAATGGCGTGTGTAATATGATAAACAGTTTAAATATGCTGATAGTACTGCAGAGATGTATGAAAGGAAATGTAAAAAAGTATATTGTGATATAGAACAATATAAAGAAAATAGAGCTTATTTATGGAACAATGAACACAAAAATTATAAAAATAATTATAATAGTAATAGAATGGATGATCATGGTGGTATTCATAAGGACAGTCATATGAATTTTAAGGGGGGGGTTGATATTTTACCCCGCCTGTGAAACAAAATTATCGTCAGGGGAATCAAAATTGGCATTAAATATGAGTGATACACAAGTTGTGAACACAAGCAATATCATTAAGGATTCCCAAAATATAAATGGAAATGAGATAAATGTAGATTATGAAACTGAGGACATAATCTATCATTTCAATGATCTGCCAGTGTATAATTACACTAATTATGGTATTAAAGATGAATTGGGGTCATTGTTTATAAAGGGAATGAAATATATACCAACTGAGAAGTTTAAGTTGACAGATACAATCATTGATGTTAAACTTTATTGTAGAAGATTGAATTTAGCTCTAATGTTTAATAATAAATGTAAAAAAGATGATTTTAGTACTACAGAAGAAATTAAGTTGAAGAAAAAGAGCACATTCATCCCCCCTAATAAAAGAATAGAAAATTTTGAAGAGTTAGTATGTACTGACATTTATAAGTTCAATCAGAACATAAAGAAACAACAGGTTGAGGATAATTTGACTATTAAGGAAAGAGAATGTCTGATGGAACTAATGAATAATAAAAGTATCAGAGTAATGAAGGCTGATAAGGGAGGGGGGATTGTATTATACAACACAAATGATTATATTAATGAGATACAACAGATATTAATGGAATCAGGAAACTATGAAATCACTTCCATTAATGAAATTAACATAAATTATGGAAAAATAGATCTATCCTTAGATGAATATTTATTAGATCAAAGAATAACAGAAGATATTTTCGAGTTTATGAAAGTAGAATATCCCACTCTAGCTAACATAGTTGGCATACCCAAGGTGCACAAGAATATAAGGAAGCCCCCTTTTCATCCCATCATATCTGGAAGTAAGTCCAAGACATTCAATATTGGTGTAGTAATAGATAGATGGGTTAAACCCATTTATATGAACATTTCTCACCTTATTAAGGATTCTTGGATATTCCTAGCCCAGTTGACTTCGGATAAATGGGAAGACAAGTTAATATACATTGCTATTGATGTCGTTGACCTTTAGTCATGCATTCCTAAGGATCAGGGACTGGAGGATTTTTGTAATAGTCTAAGAAAATATTCTAGTATGACATGGGACCATATAAACCTTATTACAGATGTGATGGGAATTATATTAAATAATAACTTCATATATTTTGAAGGTGAATATTTTAAACAAAAGAGAGGTGTAGCTATGGGGGCATCATGTGCCCCTATTTTTGCTAACATGGTTATGCTAGAGTGGGAGAATACACACTTATTTGGGAGTAAGTATTTCAAATACATTTCTTATTATACGAGATTTCTGGACAATATGTTTGTCCTTTGGAAAGGTCCTGTACAAATGATTGATGGATTTATAAATTATTTGAATAATTCTAGTAGCTTTTTAAAATTTACACATAATGTCAGTCATGATGGGATTCCATATTTGGATACATTCATTAGGCACACAGATAAGGGGTTTCAATCAGAGATATATAGAAAGAAAACCTTTTTGAATGGATATATGGAATTTACTAGCCATCATCCACGACATATGTTAAAAATATATTCAAGGGACAATGCATAAGAGCAGCCAGAATGTCCTCAGATTATAGTATGATGGAAAAAGAAATTGAGTTTATAACTTCTATGTTCAGGAATAGAGGCTACCCTGAGGGGTTACTAAAGGATGTGTGAAAATATGCCATTAAAGAATGTGGTAATAAGTATATACTTGTGTTAGGAATAGGACAAGATATTTTTAAACAGATAGAAGTAAAACTGGAAAAGGTACCCATAAACAGAGTTTGCACTTTAACATATTCTCCATATGTGAAAAATGTAATGGAAATTCTATATAGATATTGGAAGAATTTAATAGTTGCAGAGGAGATAAAAGACATATTAGGAGAAAAAACATGTTTTGTGTATAAGATGGGCATGAATATAAAGAGGTTGTTACAAATAGGGTATACTAAGAAAGCTTCACAAATCAAGGATAACAAAGCTACTACCAAATGTGGGGCATGTAATCAGTGTTATCTGATTAATGAGAATGATGGAATTAGACTACAAGATTTAAATAAGACCTATATAAGGTTTAGAAAGGGGAATTGTAATAGTAAAAATATTACTTATATAGCCAGTTTCACATCATGCTCAGCCTATTATATAGGCAAAACTGAGACAATTTAAGAGAAGAATGTATGAGCATATGTATAGGATTAGGGTGCATGATCAAAAAAATGCACTATGTAGACATATAGAAAAGAGTGGTGAGCAACATAGTTTTAAGTTTGCTATTATTGATAAAATTGTCACATTTAATAGAGGAGGTAATTTTAAAGTATTATTAAGTAAAAAAGAAAGTATGTGGCAAGTACTGACAGATTCAACTAGGGAACCGGGCATTAATGAATCTATTTCAATAAAACCATTTCTTTTATTAGCATGATAGGAATATTATATTATTATATTATTATATTATTATATATATATATTTAAGGTTTTATTATGTAAGTATTTAATACAATTAGGTAGTACATAAGCAACAATATATGATACATGAATTAATATATAGAATACGATATGTATAGTTGGAAGTATTTTTATGGACTGTAATTATAATTATGTGATTTTTAGGCTATAGTTGTCATAGAATTATTATTTATTTTTTAAAAAATTGGATGTAAAGTAAAATGATGCAATGGCACTTTAAAAATGATGATCAGAATGGCGCAAAAATGTTTTTAAATGGACTGTTTAGCGTACTGATCAGCTGTTCTGAAGAAGTCTGCGATAAGTGGATGAAAGTGCTTAACATAGTAATTGTTGTATGTTAATCTTGTGGTTGGTGTTATAAGTATATTAAATCCTACTTTTTTTAAAAAAAGAAGATCTCCATTTTACACCTTATTCAAGCGAGCCAGCAAGCTACTTTCTTAAACACAACATGACGGTGAGGTATACCATCTCTTCATTATATTTCTGGAGTTATAGTTAATTAGTTGTTTGCATTACAAATGGATCCATTTGTGGAAAGATGGGTAATAAATTGAATAAAGGACATAATCCACCATTTAGGGGTTTAGCAGACGCCTGAAAAGAAAGTCTGAAGGTAACCAGTGGTGTCCCTCAGAGCTTTGTGTTGGTCGTTTTGTTTTGTATTTACTTTGCTAATCACCAGACCATAAATTGCTGGCTAACCATGTTTACTGACAATGGTAAGTTGGGAGTCATTGCCAAGTCACTGTCTGACTCTCAAGCCCTACAGCAAGAGCTTACACTTATAAATACTTGCTGTACTAAAATGGGCTTATATTAAATGTTAAAACGTGCAATAAAATCTTATTTGAAAGACAACCCCTTCCCTCATCATATGACATAGACAATACCCCACTCTAATATGAGACTGCTGTTATAGACCTTGCAACTTGGGTTGATAATTCCCTCTCCTTTGATCATCATTTAACAAAAGTAGTCAAAACGTCCTTCTATTTAGTGCAACTGATTGCCAAGGGAATACCACCCAGATCTAAACAGGTTATTGCCCTCTTATATTATTATTGATTAGGCCAATTATTCAGTACTATGCCCCCCTTTGATATTCTCCACAACACATATTATACAACTAGAAAGACCCCAATGGTTCCCAACTTAGATTATTATTGGCTTAAAAAACCCTAAACTAATAGAAGAGATTGGGAACACTGTCCCTCTATCTAATGTCTTCTTGACTCCTGAGGAGAAATATGCATAACCTTCCAAGCCATTAGTAAATAGCCCCATAAACACCAGAACCAGTTATTTAAATCTTCACTAACAGATAATTAAATCAAGATGGAGAGATAGGTGCATTACACAGCACCTTTCCTACTGCTGAAATAGGCTCCCACTGCAAATTAATGACATTATCATTCATCAGACAGGAACAGAATCAGGGCACTCACAAATTCAGCTCTAGCCTGACTGACCTGGTCCTCCTTGAAAAAAGAGGTTCAGTGTTTGGGTGAGTACTAGCAAGTTGTAAATTGTGGTTAAGCCTCAATTGCCTTGTGTTTCCTACTCTATTCTAGTCTATGAACTGTACACTGTTAAAACTCCACTACAAGGTAACACACCTCCTTTCACCCTCATCAAGACAGTCCCTTGTATGTAATGTGGTATAATTAAAACTGAATATGGCCTCATAGTGCCTACCTTCCAGTCCCTTGATAATAACCAAACTATTCATTTCATAGTGTTCACAAATATGTTCTTCTTGCAGATCCCAGGGCTCACCACTGTGAAGTATTTAAAGGCTTAAATTCACTGACCAAAAACAATGGAGACACACTGCTATTTAGCACTGTTCTCCTCAAAATTATTACTCAAGACTATTTTCTCCCCTCTGAAGTCATAATTACAATTTAGGGAACACCTCACAAATAATGGAGCCTGTAGATGCTTCTATGGCAATGGATAGAAAACCCTCTGCTCATTGCTATCACTTCAGTTAAAAACTGCACAAGTTCTTGATTTTCCATTTGTACGTAGTGTGTGCATGCATGCGTGTGTGTGTGTGTGTGTGTGTGTGTGTGTGTGTGTGTGTGTGTGTGTGTGTGTTTGCGTGTTATATACAAACTTCATCCCAAAGACTACACATGCACATACATACATATATCTGATACAGTGTACAGTGTAAGGTTTGCAAATTGCATAAAGTCATTGTATTTAATACCTACCTACATTGGTAACTTATGACCTGCATCATAGCTAAAAAGTATCTTTGGACCAACCTACCTTACCAATTTATCACAATGAAATAAATAAATAACTGTGCAGGTTTAGTTCCACTGTAACCCACTTGAGGCTTATTCAAGTAGATACCTCCACTGTGTCTTCTAAAGACCACTTTTGGGACATGCTGCTTCGATTTGGCATGGCCATCTCTGTCTTATAGGTGAAACTACTCATGTGGACTAATCCACATTTGCTTTACTTCAGACTTAAGCTTCTGTTCATGCTCATTCATGATTTTGAGCTGGTCAAGCTCAGGAACATGCAAAATATAAGTTTGTGTGATTTGACATTTGTACTTAAAATATTCCCTACAGCAGCACATGACATTATAGTACTGATTACTTGGATTAGTCTGCGTTGACTTATTTGTCAGCCATAATGTCTTTCGTCTATGAGTTTATGGCAGTACCAGTTAGTGTATGTCTGGCTCCTGCAGTGCAGATTCATTTTGTAGGTCAGGTCCGAGTTTAGTAGCTTACATGGGGATTGTCAGACACTGGAACATAATTGGTAGTGAACCTTTCTCATTGTTCATTATCTTGCACTAAATAATCAAATGTTATTTTTTCAGGCCAGTTTGACATTGCCCCCAAAAGGTTTGTTTTTGTTCAAAGAGAACTACAGTGCATCAATTTGACCCATGGGTGTCTTTTGAGTTGTTAACAGATGGTGCTGTAAAGTCTTTCTGGTCATTCATAGAGCTTTTTCTTCACCATATTGTGAGCAAACAATTTGATTTTTTCAGATAAGTTGTAGTCGCAGAGAGAGGGGGTTCTTTCTCTCAGATCCAGTGTGTACTTAAATTACTTTTTTATGGGTTCTTTGAAGTATTGTTGATATGAGATCTTACACCTCACCTGCAAAGATTTCAGAGACCTGGATTCAGTTTGCCCCAACTGTGTATGGTCTAGCTCCATGTCCCAACTCATTGGTTCTGCTCTGCTTTGAAGTACCAAGTTTACTCAGTTTTTTTTTACATCACCAAGACCTGTCTAAGAACACCAGTGTTATAATCATCATTACAGAAGGCTTTATTTATTTTGAATCGTTTCAATAAATAATTCCTCTCCTATCCTCTCGATTCTGAGTAATATTATTGAGAGGATTATTATTGTGCAACATGAATTCCATCTTTGCATCCATGATTTATTTGACCTAGTCCAGGCTGGCTTTATTAGATATCATAATAATGAGACAGTTCTGCCTAGGGTAATCCGTGATCTCTTGCTAATGGGAGATTAGTACTTATACTTAAGTCTTGGTCATTCTAGACATCTCTTCAGCATTTGACTCAGTGGATTATACCATCCTGTTGAATCACGTGAAGACTTACAGTTGTTTGGTTTGCATCCTACCCATTGGGCTACATGCAGAGAGTTATATTTGGAATCCAATCATCATATCATCTTCTGACTTGTAGAGTCCTACAAGGTTTACTTCATGGACAGTTATTTGCATTCTATGTGTACTTCCATAAAGGGAAATTCTTTTGGACCAGTGTCTGCAGTATCTCTCCTATACAAATAACATAAAAATGCATCTATCTTTTCCCTTAGGAACATTTGACAATTCATGATTGCAATAGAATCTGCTTAGATTATGTCCTTGGCTGGATAAGTGATAGCTGATTTTTTTTTAAATCAAATCATGAAGGTTATGGCTTTTCATGCAGTTATTAGGTCCTCCTAAATTCCAATTCTTTCCTTGGTATAATATAGAGTAGCCAACAGATAGAGTTCAAAATTTAGTCATGAGTTTAAGTTACAGACTAAAATTATAGATACAGATCCAGAATTCAGCTATCTTAAGGTTTTCTTGTTTTAGTTTAAAAAATACACATACTGTATTAAGTCCAATAAATATAACCAAAAGGCAAACACAGCAAACCTGAAAATCCCGTATAAAAAATAATCCAAATGTACGTTGTTTCCGTTATTAAATACTGAGCGCTCCATTCACAAATGATATTCCGCTTGTAAAAACTGGTTTATTAGCATGCAACAAGTAAGCGCTTTCACATTAGCTTCATCAGACCGTTAAAATTCAAACACTTATCAATTACAAACCTTTTATATAAAACAATGACGTATTAATGAATGAAGCAGCCTTCAATTACTCATTTAAAGGTGTATTTACAACCACCACAATACACCTCCTTCTATAATTTAGAATATTTTCCATTCACATGAATAGATGTACTAATCATATAATACATTTAAAATGCCATTATTGTTACTATCAATTTTACGATATATGTTAAAAACTGCTAAAGATTGTGCATGCTTAATAGCACGTTGATAGCTCACTTAGTTAATCCTATAATTATACATTTACTTCTATCTAACTAAAACAGCGTCACAATACAATGAAAGCCTTTTGAAAGCTACTATATACATTTGTTAGCTACCCACTATTATATGCAGTATATACCTGATACACTCTTCATAACTTAACCTATACTCCCATAGTAATGATCTTATTATTACAGATAACCAATGTCTCTTTTTAGAGACTGCATATACTAGAGCCAACTTAGGCATCAGCCAATATAGGCACGGTGCAAACCCTACAGTCATGCATGAGAACCACCATACATTTTCACCCAGTACAACGCTGCCCAAACACAGACTTCTCAAGTTAGGAGAGCTCCAGATACATAAATAACGCACCAACACATGTCAATTATGGTGGCATCATTGCTGGCAGTAGTATGTTGTAAAATAAAAGCCTATATTCTTAACGATCCTCCAAAATTCATTAACCTTCATAATGGATTCATTATAGTACCATAAAACTCAATCAGAGGAAAGGATTCAATTCCTAATTATGTCCATTACTGTAAAAATACTTATTGAGACGTACCACAGAGTCCGGCAAGCAGTCTAAAGAATATCTTCTCAGATTCATGTAGTGCAATACATGGATTTATTTAATAGATGAAATGTGCACAGTGCCGACTCTAGTCTGGAGTTACTTAACGTCAAATTGATGTTCCTACGTAAGCCAATTGTCATTACGTTACTACTGGTTAAAACATTTTTATATACTGGTGCTGTTGCTCATATACTTGATGAAAAATTCAATGACGCTATAGGCGCCTTCAAAACAGACTCTCTATAATATGATAAATACTTTACAAATAACAAAATGAGTTGAAAATTCAACTCTTGAACTAACCGGAGAATAATATTATAAGTTCATATTAACAATAAATAGTATCTCACATATGTTGGATACTATATAAATGGCATTACTTAAAAGATGACAAAAAGTATAAGCTATGCCTAAAATAAATGTGAGAATGAATAATAAATTTGGTGCAACAACTTGTCACGTCCTCAATAACAAATTATGGCTGTTAATAAATACCATATACTAATCACCCACATATATTTTTTGCATAAATTATCACAGAATAGGATACTTAATTATGGTACGGTGGTAAAAAGGGATACAATGGTAAGGGACTTTCCACCATAATTAAGTATCCTATTCTGTGATAATTTATGCCAAAAATATATGTGGGTGATTAGTATATGGTATTTATTAACAGCCATAATCCACCCATGTAATATTAGTATGATTCATCAAATTTTGGATCTCTTAGGGAAGAGTTCAGAGTAGGATGTTATACAAGTCATTATGTTTCTCTGTACTATCTCCTTGTTAGGCCCTTTTTTATATATGAATTACATAAAAATACATAAAAATATATATATTTTTGTATAGTTTATTACTATCTCTATTCTATTTGTTATATATATATATATATATATATATATATATATATATATATATATATATATATATAAAATGTGTGTGTGTGTAGCAGGTGGTGTGGGGGGTGCAGGAGGGCTTATCCCCCTGCAAAACATGTGTTGAATGGCACCGGATGTTGAGGTAAGTTCGAAAAATGCCAACAATTCGATTTCCACATTTTTTGCTTCGTTATAATGATCGGTCACTATCATAAATTTTGACAATGTTTTTCGAGTATGTCATTACTTGCAAAAAACACTGTTGAAATTTTGATAGTAAACCAAAATAAAAGTAATAACAGAGACAAGTGCTTTCAGACAACTTCCTTGTCCTTCCTCAGATCTGAAAATTCCATTGTAATTCAAAACCTTTATCTAAAACAACAACCAATCAGCAGTACATTTTCAGCCAACGGCCTTTCTGGGTGGGTTTTAAAGGGAGACACATATTTAAACCAGGGTGTGTGTGTCAGCTTGTAAGTCACCATAGGTTCATAGATAGGTACTAGGCTATCTGCCAGAAGGCATTCATAAGCCTAGCCGGAATGTGTTGGCTTTCGCCGCCCCCTTAGATTAGTTCCCTGTGCCTCTGTCCAGCAGAGCCATTGAAGTGATCCCTAGGGTAAACTTTCTGTTTCCCATCCACTCATCAAGGTTTCTCTTGAAGAGGGTTAGCGAGGAGCTCTGCCTAATGTAGATTGGAATCTTGTTCCAGAGCATGGGAAGTCTCTGGGACAGGAATCTATCCCTCCAGCATTCCTATTTATTGTTGTGGTGAGGTTTAGATCCCTGGAGCGTGTGGCTCCATTTAACTTCAGTCAACTCCGTATACAGGGTGATGTTACCATCTCTTGTGATTTCCTTAGTCAGCTGTAAGACCATAAATGAATAGGAATGAGAATTATTTAACATCACGTGTTTAGCTAAGGGATTTTTAACATCCTGTAACCTTATATCACTGACATGTTTAGAGATACTCTAAGAATAAGTTAGCATCATTGAGTAGGGTGGGAACATATGCCTGTAGAACTTGTAGCTGTTGTAAATTTATATCTAAAGAGCGGAACTTTATACACCTGAGAACGGGGTGATCCTATTCACTGAATACACATGCTGACTGTAAGACAAAAATGTAGTTTATATCACTTGTTGCCAACAATGAGATTCATTCTGTATTGCCAAAATTAATCATCAGCTCAAGGAGAGGATCTCTAAACTTGTCAGTGATATAAAGTTACAGAATGTTAAAAATCCCTTAGGTAAACATGTGATGTTAAACAATTTCCACTCTTTTTCCTTTATAGTTTTACAGCTAATTAAGGAAAATACAAGAGGTGATAACATCACCCTGTATACAGAGTTGGCTGAAGTTAAATGGATTGGTAACTTACAAGCTGACACACCCCCTGTTTTAAATATGTGCCTCCCTTTAAAACCCGCCCTGAAAGAGCATCAGCTGAAAATGTACTGCTGATTGGCTGTTGTTTTAGATAAAGGTTTTGAATTACAATGGAATTTTCAGATCTGAGGAAGGACAAGGAAGTTGGCTGAAAGCACTTATCTCTGTTATTGCTTTTATTTCTTTTTTATTAAAGGATTTTAGTTTTTATGTTATTTGCATGGACGGCCACGGTGGTGCAGTGGTTAACATTGCTGCCTCACAGCAAGAGGTTCTCCGGTTCAATCCTTGGCTGGGGTGCCTTCTGTGCCGAGTCTGCGTTTCCTCCGGGTGATCCGGTTTCCTCCCACATCCCAAAGACATGCTGTAGGTGGATTGGACACTCTAAATTGGCCCTAGGTGTGTGTTTGTTTGTGCCTTCTGTGGAAGGTTGGGTGCCGGGCTGGCAACTCAACACTGTAAAACTCCACTGCCAATCATAAGCAGACAAGGTGATCTGCTGTGGTAACTCCTAACCGGGAATAAAGCTGAAAGAAGAAGAAGTTTTTATGTTATTTGCCATGGTGGTTATACTGTTTGTTTTAGTAATCATTTATACAGTTCTGCAGTATTTACCTTTAGTGGTCCTGTTGTGTTATTTTTTTTTCCCACTTTGTGTGTATATATATATATATATATATATATATATATATATATATATATATATATATATATAGTGTGTGTGTGTGTGTGTGCGCGTGAGAGTGTATAAAATGTATGTAGCATGGAGAATACTGTATGTGGGATGCAGTACTGTGTTTAAATGCACATCTGACTGCGTGTGTGTGTGTGTGTGTGTGTGTGTGTGTGTGTGTGTGTGTGTGTGTGTGTGTGTGTGTGCGTGCATTTAAAGTTAAGCACTTCTGATTTCCTTTTCTTAATGATTGATTTTAACACAACAGCACGTAGTAAATGTATGTTAAAGTAAATTCAGCTGTATATTATGGTTGCCATTAATGGTCACATTTCCTTTGTGGACTACAAAATGCTCATGTACTCTAACAATGTAAAGACTGACTCAAAGTCAGTGGGAGTCTCCTACCATGGATCTGCATGTACCAGATATGCATCCTGCTCTGGCAGGGTATCACAAAAAAGCATAAAAGACCTTTAGATGAACATTATCAGTGCACCTAGTTGATAGGGTTGCCACTTTCCTCACTTTCTGCAGTTCAGTCCTATGTTTGTCTGTGTGTGTGTGTGTGGGGCTTGAAAATGGTAAAAGTTTTGATAATTTACACACAAAAAAAATATTTTCTGACTTTTCTTTAAATGTCACAGAAATCTTTCATTCTACATTTTAGTTATCTTAATACATAAACTATTACAAATAACCAATATTTAAAGCTTGGCATTTCAATAGTGTGTTGCTGCTTATGTAAATTTGTCAGAAAATGTGACAACTGCCTTTAAACCCCTGAGTGATCTAATTGCTTTGTTTTGCTATGAAAGGGGAGTTTTAAGTTCTTCTCCTTTCTGCTATAAAAACAGTGGAACACAGTTCCACAGCTTTCTGTCTTTTTTATATCAGCAACTATATTCCTGGCATTAGCAGGATTAATTGCCCATCTAAGATTGACAGTAATAAATGACAGGGTAAACTATAGATTGAACTGTGTCTATGATATGTCATGCATGTGGAGCTGAATTCCTCTGCAAAGTATGTGAAAAGTTAAGCTTAAAAAAAATAGGTGGGCTTTCCCTTTCTTTGATTCCAATGCAAGGAAATAAATGTTTTAAAAGGTACAAGTAGGTTTGTGGTACCTACACAGTACTGGAGCCATATTGTAGGGAGAAAAGTAACCTAAAGATTGAGTTAAACTATAGGAGAGGGTTGGAGATTTCCTTTAATTTCATGAAGACTTTCCCCTCTCAGCCTTTCTCACTATGCTAGATCCTTAGTTGATGGGCAGGCATATTTGTCTCTTGCTCTTAAATGTAAGGGCACCTCAAAATTTCTGATGTATGCATATCACTCTTTTTATAACCTTCTAAGTTTGAAATAGCATTCTCATGTCCTCTTTTCAGTCCTCCCACTCAGTCCACAAGCTTTGCTCCTTCCTACTTTTATCACTACTTCCACAACCTTAGGTATGAGGTAAATCTTTACTCTAGTCCAAGACTTTGGCCTTTATTGGCAATTATAGTTACTTCACTTAACTTTTCCTTGTCCCCTCAGGTTTACTTTAACTCTTAGGATAGAACAAAGCAAATTATCTTTTCATTTAACCTTCTTCACTCTGTCTATTTCCATTGATCTTTCTGTTGATAGTAGTTGAGGACAACTAGAATCATAAATATTCCATAATTAGCTAACAAAACCCAATATTTTTAGTCACTTCCAGCCTTTATTTACTGGCCAGGGTTCACTTGTTTGACTAATGCTGCAACAAGTTATGCAAACTCCCACAATTCCAGCCAAACATTCACAGCTATATTTTACATTACCATGGCACTAGGCCTGGTGTTGTTTTGCCAAAACATCAGAAAACAGCTCCTTGCCTTTCCTTCCAACAACTTTCTGTAAGAGCTACGTTAACTTCAAATACTACCCAATAAACTCTTACACGGTCTAAAGAAGGAGCACTTTCCTTTCTTTTTTTTTATTTAAGTCATAAATGCTCTCTAGCACCTTGGCCTAAACCTTCAAGGAGAAGAAATGAAACACAAACTGTCACTATATTTAAAACAAGGCCACAAAAATAATAAAAAAATAAAAATAAAAGCAACCAATTAACAAATCAATTAATCAGTCAGAAAAAGGGGAACAACTACATCAAAATACTCCCCCATGCATACTCATTATTAATCCCACATAGTATTAATATATTAAACTTTAAGATGAACACATTTTTTTTTAAACAACAAATAAACTCTAATACCATGTCCATTTCTTTTACGGTGGATCACCTGCTGTAAAACTGCACCCCCCAGCAATGTACTCTCACTAATGTGAAAGAGAAAAATGCTTTGCTACCGAAATAGCTTGTATGTTTTGTCTAATGTCCCATATATATTCCCGGAGTCTGGTTTTAAATTTCTTATATCCGGCCTATATAGACCATACCACTGAGATATCTTAAGATATAAATGACTGCATTAGTGTTACAGAAAAAAAATGAGTTATGTCACATCTCTTGTGGTTAATTTATCCAAATTTGTTAGCTATAGCATATCAAACACACAACAACCATAAGAGGATTTACCCCTGTGTTAGGGGAATTATATTAATGTTTACATTTATTTTATTAACATAGTGGCTATAAACCACAATGTTTCTCACATTTTTACCTTTCTTGTGAGCCGCATATAATTCTTTAGAAAATAAACTTTTCGAAGGGGGTGATATACAGTACTTCCAATTTTTTTTACATGTGCAAACAAAATGTCAGTGAAGGTGTTTTATTCTGTGACAACAAAAGATGTTAAATAGTTTTTTTTCTTACTATAGTGGCCAACATATTTATCACACTGACATTCTATTCTCTCAGGCTGTCTTAATAGCTCTTATCTATTTAAAATAGACACTATATTACATGCTTTCTGCAATGCATCTAAATCAAACCATAAGCAATATACATTACATCACTAGTGTAGCTTCAAAGACACATTCTAGAAGTGTAACTTCTCCTAACGTGAAGTAATTCACTATAAGGTAGAGACATCTTAATATGTGCGAGAAAGCAACTTGAAATATATAAAGTCATATTGGAGGACCAGGACTTTTATACAACTTTGAAGCTATATTTGTTCTTGGAATTTCAAGAAATGCAACATCTAAAACTTCAGTACTGCCGGAATGCATTGTATGTGAAAGCTTTAAGGCATAAGGATTAGAATTTAAAAATTGCAAAAATTATTACTATTGCTAACATCACCTCAATAGATATATATAATTTCATCTATATCACAATAGAATATCTACTGTGTTATAAGAAAAAAAATCCTGCTTGTTAAGTAATTCTTGTTCCACTATACCCTTAAAATAAATTTGCATACACGGGGGCAAAACGTATGCCATAGCTGTACAACACTTTTGTAAAGAGTGTTGTTTTATAAGGCAAACTAATTATTTTTGAAACAAAAATGAACCAACTCCTTAACATTGTTGGTCTTTGGCTAATGTCCCAGAAACACATCCATTGTATTCCCTGTATTTTCCACAAGCCCACAACATTCTTATATGATGCACTTACTGGTTACTTTAAAAACTATTGTATATATTGTCCGTTATACTCTACTTAATTATTATAATGTACATATATATATGTATATATATATATATATATATATATATATATATATGTATATATATATATATATATATATATATTTTTTTTTTTTTTTTTTCTTTGTCTATCTAATTAATCTGAACTACTCTGTTATTGCTTCGGTTGCTGCCGTTTTTGTTTATGAAATGTTTTACTTATTTTATGTTGGCTGTGTCTGTAGATGGACAATTTTTATTGTGAATTATCCTGATAAACAAATATGAATAAAATAAAATAAACAAATACATCATCCCTTTGTGACCTGTAGACTGAAACAAATAAAAGAGTCTCTCCAAAAACTCCAGTTTGGTCAAACAACAGTTGAAATAGTTTTAAGAAAATTCATGCAGCCAGTAGGAGACACCATCATCCTGATAGTCACAGTCAAACAATATATCTGTAATTTAAAAAAACCTCCTGGCATACCTAAATGATTCCTACACACATGCCTGCTTTACTGAGAAGCAGGAACTCAAAACAATCCCTCAGCCACTTTATCTTATTTAGCTGCTGCGTATTCGATGAAGGTTTTCTAAGAAGTAACACTGTGTGCTTATGGTTTCAATAAATGTGTTAATGTGTTTAAATGCCAAAACCTTCACATATTCTGACAGTTTGGGCATTAGAGGGGGAGTGTGCATGCACATTTTTTACAGCTCAGATTTGCAATAAGGACTATGGAAGGGGATAGATTTAGTATTGTACATGTATGCTGGTGTATGTAAAGTGTGTCTTGAGTGTCTTGTTTAGTGGTAGTATTATAGAAAGGGGCTTTGAGAAATAAAGGTTTAGCATTACAGGTAGGGTTAGGGTTAGGGTAACCATTCATCAGTAAAGTGGCAAATGTCCACACTTAAAATTTCCTATCCTATGTGTTATTTTTTATTTATTTATTTATTTATCTATCTTTCACAAAGAAAAAGTATTATTCAGAATCCTGGCTACTATGTGTTGACCACTTCTAAATGCAAATCTGGCTGTGATTTTTCTCAATGTATCAATATCCTAGTACTTTTGCATAACATGTACTACTCTAAATGTTTGAAAGCTATAAGTAAAATACATGCAAATGATGTTGCTATGCAATTATTATATAGCATTCTTCTTTTCTTAAGAATGTGGATTACTTGCAGCTTGAGACATATTAAAAGTCATATTTATAAAAAAGCTGAACAGTGACCTACAGGATAATTTTGCTGCCTCACAGTGATTGGTTATCCAGTTCATTTCTCAGATTACTTTCTCTGTAGAGTCTGGGTGTTCTCCCTGCGTCTGTGGGGTTTTGATGGGCTATCCAGTTTTTCCCTCATCACAAAGGTATGCCACAGGTAAATTAATGATTCTCCCAGACTGATTTTGTGAGCAACATAATGCATAGTTTATGTGTATATATGTATATTGCTGTGAATGTATCTTGAAATGATCCTTTTAAAAGTAGCCGACTCCAAATCCAACTCCAGACAAGTGACAAGTGGAGTACCTCAGGGTTCAGTCCTGGGGCCGCTCTTGTTTGGCATCTACTTCTCTGAAGTACAGGTCAACACTAAGGGACTCTGGCTAACAAAGTTTGCAGATGACTGCAAACTGGGAGCCATTATTGAATCCCCAAATGATGTGGATACTCTACAAAAGGGCCTTACAGAAACAGATGCTTGGTGCCAGAGCCATGGGCTCAAGCTCAATGCCAAGAAATGTATTGTTATCCCCTTTGGGAAAAACATGTATCCATGAATTACCATATAGGTGGCAGTACACTAAACACAGAAAGTGTGATAAGAGACTTAGGGACACAGGTGGACAGTGGTCTCACCTTCGATAACCACATCGCCACAACAGTCAGGAAATCCTTCTATGTGGCACACCTCATCACGAAGGGCTTTTCATCCAGAAAAAGGAGGTCATTGTCCCACTTTACTCATCCCTCATTAGACCCATTATAGAATACAATGCCCCATTTGGTATGTACCTCTCAAGACATCTGCAACAACTGGAAAGGCCTCAGAAATACCTCACTAAAAGAATCACAGGCCTAAAGCAGATGCCCTACGCTGACCACCTTAAAAAACTCCAGCTATACTCTGTCACATATCGTCTACTCAGAGGCGATCTCTGCTTAACATACAAGGCCATGTCAAACCCAGAGCTGTTGGACATGCTACACTTAAAGAAATCCCAATCCCTCAGAGCTACACGCTCCAGGGATCTAAACCTTGTCATCACAATAAACAAAACATGCTGGAGGGATAGGTTCCTGACCCAGAGACTCCCCAGACTCTGGAATAGATTGCCCATACATGTCAAGCAGAGTGCCTCTTTGGACCTCTTCAAGAGGAACCTTGACGATTGGATGGGAGAAAGGAAATTCACCCCAGGGATCATGTCAGTCGCCCTGCTAGACAGGGGTCCAGGAAAGTAAATAATGTGGGAAGAAATAGCTAGGGAATTGTTATGGCTAGGCTTGTATAGGCCCTAGGGCTGATAGCCTAGTACCAACCACCAACCTATGAACCTATTATTCCTTGTCTAGGAAAATTTCTGAGTGTTGTGTTGTGTTATATGACTTTTGGGATAAGTTGTGGCTCCATCATTAAATAATGGATGAAGTATTTACATGATCCATTTTAATTTGATTATTGGATCTACAACAACACTGGAAATGCCTTCACTAGTATTTTTAATCGTCTATTCACTATCAAGTATTAAAGGTCTTGTTTTATTTTGGTCCTCCTTGACACCAGCTTTTGACTCAGATGATATGCAAGTCTGCTGAAAGTTTTGAGACAATTCTGTGGTCTTCCAAGAGCAGATTTGAAGTAGCTTGTCTACTTTAGTCAGAGCACCCCTAGAAGATTGATTTGGGAAATAATTCCTCTTTGCTCTACATGTATGCAGATATGTGGAGCACCACTGTGTTCCATCTTTGGCCTGTTCTTTTCACTGTGTATCTTCAGTCTCTCAATGATATTGGATAAGGTTGCAGCATGAGTGCTATACTGAAGACATGCAGCTTTCCCTTTGCTCAGGAATTTGCATGGTTCTGCATTCTCTAGCATACTACCAGGACTGCATTTAACGATGCATGCTTAGTAGTTAATTTAAACTCAGTGCAGATAAGGCTATTGACATGCCAATGCATGACACTCTTAGGGGCTCATATCTTTATTCCATATAGTCTGTGGGGTTCATGCTAAATGTACCCTTTCTAACTGATACTATGTAGGGCACACCATATGAAAGCTGAGCAGTAGGGTGCACAAACATAATTATACACTTAAGAAGAAGGATATCCTAGGGTGCACAAACATAATTATACACTTAAGAAGAAGGATATCAAAAATGCATTGACCAAACTAAAGAATGTGTACATTTAAAAATATTTGACTTTTATGTACTCAAAGTATTTGAAACAGATTTTATTGGTAGGAACATTGAACATATATTGGGCTGCAGGGAATACTAATGTCAATGATTTTCATATCAAACAAAATCCCATCTCCAAATGATGTATTCAATTTTAAATGTCAGTTAACAAAAAGAGGATTTAGCTGTTCCTTCCCGGTATATGTTGCGAGTGTTTAAAGGGCCACTTTAAAACTTTAGTTAATGAGTTTCTTTTAATATTTTTGATTTGTTGTTATGTTTTATTATGCAATTTTTATCTTGCTTTCTCAAACATTTCCTGTTGCTACACTGTCAGTATGAATATGTTTCCAAGCTGAATAGCAATGAAAGCATTTAACTTTCAGTGAGTCCAGGTTTTAATAAACTACAGCCTTTCTATTGTGGTGTACTGTTCTTTGGATACTGTTACAATTTGGATTTCTACATTTTATAGGCTTACAATACTGGTATTTGTTTAACTTGGTTGAATTTTATTCTTAAGAGTCTGACCAATAAAGGGCAGGATTTCAGAGAGGATGGTAATAAACCAGATCATCTGCATCAAGTGAAGATTTCATAAGAACCACGTTCACTTATGTTTCCTTAACAGAAAAAAAAAATGAAAGGAAGACAGATTCTTGAGTAGGCCTGAGGATTCTTAACAGAAGTAGACCAAATACTTCATGCAGGAGATTAAAACCAAAGCAGTTCAATGGTCAAGACCACAAACTGCTTGCTGTATACATGAAAAGAAGGCAATGCATTCAAAGCAGTTGGGCAAGTCAAACTCATTCTAGCATCTAATGAGGATATCATACAGACCACTACCTTCCAACAGAGTACTTCAGGTACCACATTCAGCCTAATGAATGCAAACTTAACTGCTCTTCAACTGATAAGACCTTTCAGCTGCAGTGATAGGCTGAGGTGCTCAGTATCTTAACCACTTCCAAAAGTGTAGACAGTTACTTTGAAGCAGTGCAGATCTCCCTGGATAAAAAAGGCAGCCTTGTATAAGGAGATGCCTGAGAGATCTGAGGCATAATTCTCATGCATAATAAAGATTATTATCCAGAAAGGGTCCACTCCTACTGAGGGACTGCAGCTTTTTATTAAACCACAACTCATGAGCTGATAGGTCATTTGTATGTACAAGTCCTGTGTAGCAAGACCCCAAAATGTCAGGACTATAGTATTGTCAGACATAAATTCACCTACTGATTAAAGAGAAATCCCCCAGGAAGTGGTACAATAAATGTTCAGTACTGCACCATTTGAATACAGGTTTGACTTTTGTAACTAAATAAAAGGTACCTGCAACTCTGGCTAGTACAATCTGAAGGTTACATATACATATCAACCACATACACTTCTAGTCCCAGCAATACAGATTTCACTTTAAAATTGTCTTTAAATAAGATTTTGCAGATTTATTCCAAAGTTCTTCACAACATTTCTGAACAAACATAACATACCACAGGAATGTAATCATGATCTAATTTGATTTCTAATAAATTAGCTATTAAATCTTAAGCTCCATCCTCAACATACCAGTATCAGTCTACTTTATTGTCTTATTTAGAGGGATTCACGAATACAGAACAATTTATTTTAATCCTCACTTCTGTTATGTGCCAATCATGTTACATCATCCACATTCATTTCAAACTTAAGTAAGAAAAAGCTATCCAAAAATACCTTAGTCCTTAACTCTTTATCACTTGAGTATTCATAATGATATCGAACAATAAAAACAAATAAAGGACACCTATGTTTGATGTATTTTTCTTCCTGAATTCTTTATCCAGTCTGTTAGTTGCTATAAGTCTCAGCATCACACACTATACACTTCAAAATCTTCAAACAACTGTGTTTGTCCTAATAACTTCAGCTTAGTTAAAATTCCCTATATGTGTTGCATTTGTGAAATCCTTTTTGACATCAGGCATCATTATATAACCTGTTGTCCTCCAAAATATTCTCCCCACAAACTCCTAAACTGAGCTCAGTGCTGTACTAGCCTCAACCTTTAGGGAACACACCGTTTCCTTTCCCATATTATGTGCAACAAATCTGACTACCCTTCTAGATACTATTTTTACAAAAATGTTGCGGTTCTTATGTTTAACAGTTTAGCATAACCAGTGGTCACCAGTTTTCTAATTTAGTTCTAACCAGTTTCCATTGTCATAGAAGAATAACACCTGATTATGTCTCAGATTATTCAAGATCAAGTTGTAGGTAGATGTCACTTTTTGGAGCTGGTTTTAAGGTGAGGAAAGGTGGTATGAAGTTAAGCCTGCTAGGTGTGCGTGTGTGTGCGTGGGGGGTGGGCAGAAAGCAAGTGTCTTGCACACACTGTCATGGCACAATTTCAAGTGAAAACCTGAGATCACATGTAGGTAGTTTCTACAAAGGCGTGTGCAGGGATATGATTACATTACATTCAGAGGCATGAATATTGACTGCAAGGCCAATTGTATGCTAGCCTCTGGGACAATTCATGGCATACATCAGGGAATGTAGGGACATGACCCCATCAATGGTAAGCCTTTGTAAACAGCAGTGTTGGCTCCTTGGCTCATTGCCCTCCCAGGTAAACCTGTTTTCATAGTCTGCAAACCCTGGAGTTAAACACCCGAGTAAAGAGATAAAAGAACCGGTACACTTAACCCCTAATATGTGTCCATTGAACACTCAGAACCCTCACTAAACCCGTCATTCTAGAACACAGTTAGTATATCTAGCTACATCTCTTCTAAAGCCCTGTAAAAGTAGAGTTATGGCTGTTCCAGGAGTCCCATATATTATCTTTCCATAACACATTTCCAGTCTCTTCTTCCCTTACAATCCCTTTTCAGCTTTTCCCACAAGGGCTCTTCACTTCCCAGAGTAGTGAGGCTACAATATTTTGTCTGCAAAAATAACTCCACATCTTTCACTATGTCTTATGGTCCTATTTCACACCATTATCTGTTCATACTTTATATATCAGTAACTGATGTTTGCAGATGACATTGTCATATGTAGTGAGGGTAGGGACCAGGTTGAGGAGACCCTGGAGAGGTGGAGATATGCTTTAGAGAGGAGAGGAATGAAGGTCAGCAGGGCTAAAACAGAATATATGTGTGTAAATGAGAGGGAGGGTAGAGGAATGGTGAGGATGCAGGGAGTAGAGTTGGTAAAGGTGGATGGGTTTAAGTACTTGGGATCAACAGTTCAGAGTAATGGTGAGTGTGGAAGAGAGGTGAAGAAGAGAGTACAGGCAGGGTGGAATGGGTGGAGAAGTGTGTCAGGAGTGATTTGTGACAGACGGGTACCAGTAAGAGTGAAAGGGAAGGTCTACAAGAGGGTAGTGAGACCAGCTATGTTATATGGGTTGGAGACGGTGGCATTGACAAAAAGGCAGGAGTCAGAGCTGGATGTGGCAGAGTTAAAGATGTTAAGATTTGCACTGGGTGTGACTAGGATGGACAGGATTAGGAATCAGTATATTAGAGGGTCAGCTCAGGTTGGACAGTTTGGAGACAAAGCAAGAGAGGCAAGATTGCGTTGGTTTGGACCTGTGCTGAGGAGGGATGTTGGGTATATTGGGAAAAGGATGCTAAGGATGGAGCTTCCAGGAAAGAGGAAAAGAGGAAGGCCTAAGATAAGGTTTATGCATGTGGTGAGAGAGGACATGCAGGCGGTTGGTGTGAAAGAGCATGATGCAGAGGACAGGAAGAAATGGAAACAGATGATCCGCTGTGGCGACCCCTAACGGGAACAGCCGAAAGAAGATGATGAACTCTGATCTGTTTTTGGACTCTTTACAAAGGATGGACTCATTATCTTTCCAACTTTATGATGACTATGCTTCTTATACCATACCCTTAGCATGGCCCTAGCTTTGTTGCAAAAGCTATCAGGACCCTCAAACCAAACAAGTTTGATTGCTTCATGTGGTGGCCAATGTGGGTGTAAACTACTTGAATCTCAGAAATGCAGCAATCCTCTCATACTGTACTAGAGTATCACTGCTGGAAAAATGAATCCAAACACCCAGTGTGGGAATAGAACTCACAATCTCTTCATCTTCCAGCATCGAAGGTGAGTGGGCTACCTGTTGAGTTACTGACATTGGTTTTCTTTTGGTACCCTAAGTCTCCTTGGCTAGCCTACTACTAATATCATCTTCAACAGGAATCTTCAAATTATTCTGCCATAAAAACAATTGCATCACGGTCTCTGTTCCTTTCTGTTTTTCTTCAACCAGAGGTACAGTTTCTCTCTTATTTAATGTTGATTACACAAGATTAAAACAGTCATACTACAAATGCTCATCTTCTTCACATTTGGTGCTTTTGCAAAAAAAACAATTTAGTATTGTATCACTTCCCAAAAGGGTGTGCGGGACCTTTTTAAGCATATCTTTGAGTATCTCCCACTTAATTGTGGTAAAAATATGTTACTTGGATTGATCTAAGTAATATACTTATAAATACAGTTTATATTCCTAAGTGCAATATATGATAATTATTCATTACAGGTCTTATTGTGTTTTTTCTAAAACCAGTTCCAGTTCCCATCCAAATCCAGAGTACATTCTTGTTACAAATCATAAAAATATTTTGTATAGCTCAGTACAGGGATGCTATAAGAGTTTGATATCAGGAGACTGGAAAGCATATTTTCTGAAACTCTAATATATTCCTTTTTATAATTTCAATTAAGTTTACCTGGGAATAAGGACACAATAAACTATATAGCATTGTTCTGAAGACACTTAATCTTAAAAAATACCCATTATGTAACCATAACTAGGTAAGTAGCTTACTTTGCAGATCAGCAGCAAGGGCAACTGTTACCTAGATATTCAAGTTTGTATTTATTTTTTAGTTATAAAGCAGGAAAGCTGGTAGGCCATGGTGTTTAATTAGAGGTAGGTAATGTATCTGATATACTACCATGCTGAAAAGTCACAAACCAGGTATTCTGTGACAATTCATAAGTGTGAAGCTTTGGGCCTGGAATTTGTGCATTGTAATCAGAGGCTGCTAATCAGGAACTACAAGAGCAGTCCACTAGCTACTTCCTCTTAGTAGCCTTAGCAGTGAGATTATTCCTGTTTACATTTACATGCGGTTGAAGACAAGTTTAGATAGTGCTGGTGACACTGCATGGTATAACACTGGGGCACTTGCACTCCCTATCCAAGGCACTCACAGAGCAAGTGTAGGCAGTCTTTCATCTTCATGTACTCTCACACATGGGATATGTGGTCTAGCACATTAAAGAATAGAAAAGAACACACGTATTTCTAAGGTGTGTGTATGTGCGCGCGCACGTGTGTGTGTGTGTGTGTGTGTGTGTGTGTGTGTGTGTGTGTGTGTGTGTGTGTGTGCACGTGCGTGTGTGTGTGCGTCCACGTGTGCGTTCCAAATGGTAAGTAAATGCCTGTCATTAGTTTCAAATAATACTCCAGTCAAAACACTCACTCAAAGTCACACAGCAGGCAAATGTAGGTAAAATAATCAAATCTAGTACAATTAACTACAGAAAGCAGCTTATTAGCAGCTTGGATCCTTAATCTTCCATACCAATTGCAAGACCTCCATTAACTTCCTTTGTTGATAAATCTCTGAGGATTACAGTCATTCAGAAAGTACATGACTATATAACACCTGTTTGTGTCCTGTTAACATTTTAAGTAAATTAGAACTGTCTGGTACTTAAAGATCTGAGCTGTTAACAAAGTACTCAAAAGTACTGAAGATGAATCCTTCCACCTCACTTTGCCTACTGTGTGAGTGTGAGCAAGTCACTCAGTCAGCACTATTGGTTACCCCTAAAAAGGGGAACTTCCTCTAGTGGGTTTACCTGTTTAATAAATAGATAAAACATAGTACTTAATTATTTCTGGCATTGTTCACAATTCTTGAGTAAAGACATTAACAATTATTTTAGTCTGTTCCTTGTAAAATCTGTGGCTTTCTGGCAATTTGTTGTAGATTTTAGTCACTAAATTATGATAGGGATATGAGTTTCAGACTTTGAGTCCTTCTGGAAATACTTGCTAATGTTACCTTTCTAAGTATATAAGATAAATTTAAAATCTGTTCCTGATTTTTGGATCTTTGTATCTAATTCATGAGTTAAGAGGTTGGGAGATCATGGGGGAGGGGGGGTTCAATAGAATGCACTGTATGGTTGTCACAGCAGTGAGCTGAAATATATTTCTCAGTCTTTATTGCAAGCAAACATTGTATGCAGACATTCAATGAGATATAAGCGATGGTCAGGTGTGTGTGTGTGTGTGTGTGTGTGTGTGTGTGTGTGTGTGTGTGTGTGTGTGTGTGTGTGTGTGTGTGTGGGTGTGTGTGTGTGTGTGTGTCCTGCATCCCAGAGTAGTGTTAAGAAAGGAAATGACTGCAGTAAACAGGAGTTTCATCATATGAGCCATGTTTATTTGGTATGATCCTTGGTTTCCTTGTTTGGCTGTGATTGAACTGGGCAGCATGAGGTCTATGAGTTTAATAATATTCTATGAATGCATTTTTATATTTATTTCTTCATTTATTTATTTTGTAGGTGCAAAAGTGTGAAATGCATTGTGTTTGGGTAGCAACAACTTGTCTTGTACTTACCACAGATGAGTAAGGCTATAAGCTGTGTGTGTGTGTTAATAAGCTGCTTTGTATAGTACAGAGTTTAATTCTATCAGCCTTTATTTGTCTTCAGTGTGACTCTTACCAAGTCACTTCATCACACGGTGTTCCTGAGTTGCTCCTGAAAAGGGATACTTGTGTCCAGTGGGATGACCCAACTGTTAACACGTGTTACACATTTGTCTTTTGAATTCTTGCACCCTTCACATAACTGCTAATTAGTTCTTCTTTGTGTGATATTTCACTATAACTCTCAGCAGGTCTTTTGTAGCTAAATGGGTTGCTAGATGCATTTTCCATACATGGGAGTTTCAAGGGAAGCGGAGTTTAGTGTTGTTCATGCTATGTCTGTTTTCAGCTTTGAAGAATTTTGTTTTCTATAGCAGATAACTATGAATGTTGTCGCTGCAAAACTTGAAATAATTTTAAATTAAAACCAAATTTCTGATCAGGGCAAAACAAGTGCAACTTAATGCTCTTGAATTTGTGTCATAAGATTATTTTTTATTTTTATTGAGGCACAGATATTGTTGTGCCATTCTTCCATTTTTTTGCATTGTTAGCTACCAACCTGATTTGTTACAGTGTAACATACTAACATTTCAACCAGACCATATTCCTTGAGCACAATATATTTAGCTTTTCTCTATGTTGTACATATTGCCAGGATATATAAAATATGTAAATACATTATTAGACTGTAGCATTTTTTCCTTTTTTCATAGAGAAATATAGTAAATTGGTCATTGATGAATAGAATGAATTGTAGGTAAATTATTACCATGCATTCTATACTCTTCTTGAGAGGGGGGGTTCTTCAGATGTCCTACATGTGCCCCAAAATCTAGCTACTGAGCTTCAGCAAGAAAGGAAACCTGAAGTTGCCACTGGTAGACAGTGATACAAATTATGGGAAGACTCATACTCATTGTGAAAAAGAAGAAATACAATTTTTTAAAATTCTCATAGACAGAGAGAGTTGAGCTGGGGAATGTAGGTTACAAGGCTGTGAAATGCACATCCATGCCCATACTCTTCATCTCGAATGAGACTCACCCTTCCAAAATGTGTCTGTTGGAAACTGAGACTGAGCTGCGAAGAAAGTTTACTCATTCCAAATGTTTTACTGTACAGATATACACATTTAAATTTATGACATACTCTTTAGCATGTGTATCCAGCACTGAAAGAAAGTAAAGTAGGCTTATAGTGCAGCAGAACAAGAGTCATTCTCACACACTGAACAGTTGCTATATGATTAAATATACACTCTCACACACATGTAAAACACACCAACACATAACAAACACACGCACACACACACACATTAATATACAAGCCCAATAAATAGATTGCATGTTAAATGGACTAATAGCTGTAAAAATAAATGTTCACCTCTGCTTTTAATTTATGTTACCCACATTGTGTATGTCAACATTGTACACCTGCCCCTTGGACATTAACATGGGACCATGAGAGAGGTGGGACCATAGGAGCAATAGGGCAGGTCAGAATAGAACCCCCAGCAGATGTTGATGACAAAATTCCCAGGACAACCATTAGACCTTTGTCAGCCTCAGCCCATCAGAGGAAATCTGTGGGGTCAGGGGTTATGCGGTGGTTGGTAGGGGACACTAGATATTGTTTTATAGCATGATGTAGTGGGGAGAAAAATATCTTCCTCAAAAAAAAAAAAAAAAAAAAAAAGTGCCCAATATATATATATATATATATATATATATATATATATATACACACACACACACACACACACACACACACACACACACACACACACACACACACAAAATAATTTCTCATCCTGTTTCCACTGAGGATGATTTAAGGCATTCCAAAGTACAACCTGTTGATGAAACCACTGGCAAAGTGCACTGTTCATGTCTTTACAATTCCTATGGTATACTGCAACAACTGCTTCTGTCTACAGCAGTGTTTGAAGCTGCCCAATCCCTCAGCAATGCGATTAGGCGAAGGCTGAAGAGAAAACAAAACAAGATTAAATCTTAAGCCTTAACAAAGTCAAGAAAGCAGAATATATTTTCACCTCTTCAGTAAAGTGCTGCTATTAACGCTTTAAAGAATGCCATGATATTTAAAAGACAAGAGCTCCTCTCAAGAAACCCATGTGTCCCAATGCATTTAATTTAAACATGATTAAAAGGGGTTTAGCAAATTTCCTTGTTTTTGTATAGGAAACCACCATTAACTTGCATGGTCCATTGAAACCATTTTGTGGGGTAGTTATCTGGAATTATTTAATGAATGTTTCTAATTGTGTCTATAGCACTGTCGCATGTTTTTGTGTATTGTATAATATGTTTTTTTTTTCCATGAAGTTTGCCTTGGAGTTTTGGTAGCATAAGCCATTAAGTCCAATATGTATTGATAACCATTGCAATATTTTACTACTGGTCATATAGTGTCCACAGCAATATGTTCCAATAGTTCCTCTGTGATAGGCATTAGGTTCAATGGACTTTTATATCATTTTCCTGATATTCTAGACATAAGCCACACACCTTTTCTATCTTGTTCATCATACCATGTCAATAAAATATGGACAGTATACTTGACTTAGTCTTGTCAATCCGTAAGTGACCTTTTTACACATGACTATGGACTAACATCATTATTAGTGTCATATAAGTGTTTGTATCCAGTAACTGATGCAAAGTGTATTACCTATTTTTCACTTATTCTATATAATAGGTCATGCTTCAGCTCATGATAGCACTAAGAAGTAATTGAAGCATACGGTGCGCTATACTTCCCTACAATCCTGGTTTAATTTTCTCTTACTTGAAGTATTATCATCCCATTTTACTTTTTAAGTGATAAGTGATATGTGATTTATTTGTCAGTGCACTAACTCAGACTTGTTTCTTCAATAATCTGGCTCAGGATGAAGCACCATCTAAAAGCACTGGAACTGCACCATCTCCTACATATTCCCCCTGCAAAGAGAAGTTCTTAAAATCACCTTCTGGCATACTGTGTCTGCTATTGGTACAAGCCTCCTGGGTAACCTCTTTTCTAGGCTGCTCTCCACCTACCTTAATGCAAATTAACATTGTTTCACTTTTTTTCCATCTAACTGTTGTGTTCTCATTGCAAAGAGTATCTCAAACCAAAACTTATTGCTAGTTGTACTTATTCCTTAGCTTACAGATGTCTGTTTTTATGTAAATGTTCTGCTTGAAATGAATAGAAATAGGCTCAGACCTCTGCATTCTCCTCCTTAGTTTACTTTTAATATTGCTTTTCACCTGAGGGTCCCCACTTTTCTATTTTATCTCAGCTTTATATTAACACCTTGTATTTGTGTGAACTTCCATCCTGTAGTGATTCTGATTTCAGGGCTCTGTAATGGTGCAACTTCAGTTCTGATACTGACGCTTCTTACAGATTTTGGATTTATGTGCCTCTATCATTAGTGCAAACTGCTGATAACAAAATCCTTTTAGCTGTCTAACCACAACCGCTCGTATACTGAATGGGTGTATCAAGATTCTGTTCTTCCTCATCTTATTAAGTATATCAGCTGCTACACTTTCTGTATAGATTATCCTTCCCCCATATTTTCAAATTTTTCTCATACTGTATCATGGGTCAAATCAGGAGTTGCAACCACTGAATGTATTAGTTTTCTTAGAAATGTCTGAATTTCTGCAAGAGTAAGGAGATACTCTGTAACCATGACTACATTCTACCTCCACTGTTTGTTTCTTTAACTGGCTGTTACTAATGTAATGCTGGTTCCTGAATCTACCAGAGCTTGAACCTCCCTTGTTTTAAAAAATGCAATACATTTTACTGGCTAAGTTGTAGCACAGTGACATAATGCAGACTCATTTATTCTAGCCATAGCCTTGTCACACCCTGTAAGGAATAGCTTCATTTAAAACATGATTTACAGTTTTCATATTTCTGCTAATACTATTTTCTTCAGTATTAGTATCACATAACTTAGTAAAGTGTGACCCATTCCTCCACATATAAAACAAATGAGCACATTGCTTGTTGCATTTTGTTTCACAGTTCTTACTGATATATTTCTTTCTGAAGATTTAGACTGAGAAGCAGACAATTCAGTATTAAATAATAAGTATTCTTCTAAACTCAGAGCTTATCAGAGTTCTTTGCTTAGCTTTGCAGTAACCATCTTCTTATAATACAAGGCAACATTCTTTTAAGCTTCTCTATTGCTAAATTTCATGATTTTTGTTTTCCTGTTGCTGACAGGTTCTAGCCAAATCTTTAAAATATGTTTTACATTATGCATTTGTAACAAATGCACTCAGTACAAAATTTCCTTCTTACATTTGTCACAGTCAATGTAATCAATTCCTTCCACATCCAGTTACATTTCATTGTCTCTCTTGTCCACAGGTATAAACAGGATTTCAAACCAGTTGGTTTGGGCTAAGGCTATATGGTGGCATAGTACTGAAACCCACCAGTAGGAAGGCTATATGGTGGCATAGTACTAAAACCCACCAATAGGACTACAGGTCATCATTTCTGGTTAGGTTATTCAGTTTCTTTACAGTAGGTACACACAGCTTCACAGATTTCTTTGCAGTACTCATTTTCTTATAATATAAGTAAACAAGTCAGGTTTGGTCAACACAAATAGCCATTGCTGTAGTTGCCTCATGTGACTTCAAAAATCTTTGTAATACTTCCTCTGTGGTTGGGCTCATCAGGAAATTACATCAGGGCAACAACTACTCTACTGTAGAGAATCAGTAATCTGCTATTGTTTGCACATGGTAGCAGAGGTACTTTGAGGATGAAAAAATTACAGCTATCTGGCTGACTATGTACAAATCACCACTGCAAAGACCTTGTAGACACTGAATGTAAGATTTCAATAAAACACATGTTCACTTCCAATGAAGCGGTGTTATTGCCTCACACAGTCTTTCCATGTACAGGCTATCATAAAAATAATTCTTAGGGTGCAGGCCATGACTAGGCCTCTGTTGCACTTGTAAATGCCAGATGGTTAATTCAAGTATAATTCTCCAGGTTACAGAAGCTAGGTTGTCAAACATCACTTTTTCGGGGTATTCCCGAAATGCCCATGCCAACTTACCTAAACTTTCAGTGTTTCTGGTACTTCATTTTATAGGTTCATAGGAGTATACTAGGCTAAAAAACACTAGGGCCTTTGTGAGCCTAGCCATATATCCCAAAGTTCTGGTACCCTTGATAAGTGTAAGGAGGGGCTTGAGAGATGAACCATTCACAGGTTGCCACTGTCAATTAGAAATATAGGTGGGAAATCAGGGATGAATTTCTTGTGCTCCATCCAATTGTCCAAGTTACACTTGAATTGGGTTAGGGAGGAACTCTGCTTCAGAATGGGGAGACTTTTCCAGAAATGGGTAGTCTCTGGGATACATAACTATCTCTCCAGCAGGTCCTATTTGTATCACAGGCAATGTTTAAGTCTTTAGAACTGGTAATTGTGGTACTGTTTGCTTTGTGGATAAGAAAAAGTTCCATCAGGGTGGGGTTTGACAATGTATAGTATGCTGGGCACAGATCTCCCCTCATCAGCCCGTAAGAAATGAATACCGGGATAGGGCTTTGAGGTGATCTGCACATCACATGTTATGCCCCGTTTCCCTTTAGTGAGGAACCACTGTGGATGTCCCAATCATTGGCTCTGCCTGGTTAAGTACACACCAAAAAGTGCATGATACCCAATGACATGCAAGATTTATATTGAATATAGTGTAACAATGACCTCCTTGGACCTATATGCTGTACCTTTGTTTAAAAGTTGCACAACATAGAATGATTTCCTCACTACTGTAGACAAGTGATGGTCAAAGGCTAGCGTGTCCCCAAGTCCATGACCACTGGGTCAATTCTTAGGGGTGTGTTGACAATACAAAAGCTATCAGGGGTGGATGACTTCCTGAAGGATACTATTATGCATTTCATGGCATCTAATTTTAGTCCACAGCTCTGACACAAGTTTTTTGTCATGTCAGACTTTCCTAGAGGACATTAGTGTCAGTGGGGCATTTTGTTGCTGCTCCTAATTTGCAATTATCTGCAAATTTGGTCAGCCAGAGGCCCTTGACATTGGTCTTAACTTCAGAGAAGTAAATGCCAAAAAGGACAGGTTCCAGGACAGATCCCTGAGGGACTCTGTTTGACTAGCCTCTTTGTAGAGGTGGACCCTCCAATGCTAACTTCCTGTGTCCTGTCTGCGAGGCAATGGGCTATCCACTGGGTGACATAGTGTTTATACCTAACCTCTTGAGTTTATCAACAATGTCCAAGAAAGGTATTGTTCAAATGTCTTGGCCAGGTCAAGGTAGGCGTGTGAACTATTTTGTCTCGTCCATTGCTTTGGTGACCATCTCAAAGAAGTCCGCCAGAATGAATAGGCATGACCTGCCCTTGATGAAACCAAGGCAAGTTGGTTCCAGTCATTATTTATCGTTTCCATGATATTTCTTTTCCTGGCATTGCATAGGAGACTAGTGAGACCCATCTTTGTGCAGAGGGATGATTGTTGCTGACCTCCATGTATGAAGCATGAAGCTTGTTTGGAAATTATGGTTAAATAGTGAATCCAGACAAGAAGGCCTGGTAGGTCATGTTTCACTTTATGGCTTGCCCTTCTGCAAAAAACAGTGTTTCATTGTTTTTATGTACCAAGATGATGTCTCAGGGTATGCAGTGTGGCATATATATTTTGTTATTTACTTGGGTCATCATTTTTCTCATTGACATGTTGCTGTTCAATTCATTCCCACATTTACAAGCAAGAGAAAGAGATAGATACACAGACATACTCACATCCACACACACAGACACATGCATAATCATATAATCTGTATTTATCTTTCTATTTATATACACATATATAATTGCATAAGCAAACATCTAAAAATGTCAAACACCAGAATATTGGACAAAAGTGCTGAATATGCAAGAACTGAAAGATATTGGCTCCTATGATACCAAACTATAACAACATACCAGTAGCAACTAAAACATATTCAATATGCATTTTTTAGGGTGAAGCATTCCCACAGATGTATATATAAGTAACTCAGTGGTTGCCTTAACTGGAAGAAGTGAGAAATCTTCCTATAGAAAGGATCCCACTGCTGGTGTATACAAATGCATCCCATCAGCAGTGATTTATAAAGGCAAACCATGTATAAAAATAAAACTACATACCACAACATAGCAATTCTGTCCCCTCCACACAAATGAACATGCAATATTACATTCACAGAGCAATTTGACCTTATAGCACTTGACCAATTGTAAATTCAAAATATTGTACATTCAGCATTGTGCAAAACAGTCTAACTACATCAGTTTAAATAAATGCTCAACATTTTGAACTGCCCACGCACACATACATACTCATACACATACACACACACACACACACACATAATAAATATATCTGCATATGTGTACGTGGGGATACAAATATATATAAAATTACATATCTTTATATATTTTATATACAAATATATGAATTCAGTATTTTTCATTATGTTCAAAATCATCTCCTTTTTACAAAATTTTGTGTAACTTCCTCTGCCATAACAGTCATTTTTTTCTGTAATGTTTATCTCTGTTGTATTGCACTGAGGGCTGCAATTATGCTTCAAATTCAGGAAAAAAAGGATAATTTTATTTAGCAAAAGAAATTCACTTAAAGTTTTATTAAATACCTTTGAGTGTTGTTAATCTCTAATCTTGTAAATATAAAATATTAGTATCAACCACCACCAGATAGCAATAAGAAAAAAGAACAGCTTTAAAAGCTGCACAATACTTGACTATTACACAAAAAAGTGAAGCAGAGTAACATATATGACAGCTTTTAAAGATGTTCACGAAATCCATCTTCCAGAAGTAAAGGGCAGGAGCCATTAATATGACCAAGACAACCAAGATTGACTAGTTTTCTGCTTGTGAAGCAGACACAGGCCATTGTTGGGGATGCACCATGATCACACAGGTAAATCGCAGGTAAATGTACAGCATCTGAAGGGAGCTACAGCTAACTGATATGTGTAGTGATGTGTGCAATGTTACCAGCTATGTCCGTTTATGGAATACTGAAAACTTGCTTGGTGTGTAGTACCTACATATGCAGCAATCTGTCCTGTTCCACTTACTGCTACACAAATCACCACTAATATGTTCTAGTAACTGTCTGTCGTACTGGGGTTACTTAAAGAATAAATTATGCATCTAGGCCAGGGATGATCAGCTGCAGAGACATGCAGAATTGGGAACAAAAAAAGAGATATTCAGTCAGGTTGTGTTGAAAACAGCTTTCAAAGCTGTAAAGTAAAACTCTTCATGCACCCACACTTTTATTTCTGTTATTAGTAGTACATGTAGCAGAAAAAGGTCCATGTACTACAGAGATTTATGATTTGGTCTCTCCAATCATAACTGATTGTGATGTGCTCTTGACATGGATCGTGCAAATATATAACAAATATCAGATAACCAGTTATAATCGCTTTATAAATTGTTCTTTTTCACCATTGTTTCTCAGTTTCTAGGTTACTTTTATGACATTATTATGATCAGAAGTGATTAAAATGGGATCAAAATATTGTACATTCAGCATTGGGCAAAACAGTCTAACTACATCAGTTTAAATAAATGCTCAACATTTTGAACTGTCCACAAACACATACACACTCATACACACACACACACACACACACACACACACACACACACACACACACACACACACACACACACACACACACACACACACACACACACACACACACACACGCATGCACACACACTTACACATGCACACATAATAAATGTATCTGCATATGTGTACGTGGGGATACAAATATATATAAAATTACATATCTTTATATATTTTATATACAAATATATAAATGCAGTATTTTTCATTATGTTCAAAATCATCTCCTTTTTACAAAATTTTGTGTAACTTCCTCTGCCATAACAGTAATTTTTTTCTGTAATGTTTATCTCTGTTGTATTGCACTGAGGGCTGCAATTATGCTCCAAATTCAGGAAAAAAAAGGATAATTTTCTTTAGCAAAAGACATTCACTTAAAGTTTTATTAAATAACTTTGAGTGTTGTTAATGTCTAATCTTGTAAACATAAAATATTAGTATCAACCACCACTGGATAGCAATAAGAAAAAAGAACAGCTTTAAAAGCTGCACAATACTTGACTATTACACAAAAAAGTGAAGCAGAGTAACGTATATGACAGCTTTTAAAGATGTTCATGAAATCCATCTTCCAGGAGTAAAGGGCTGGAGCCCTTAATATGACCAAGACAACCAAGATTGACTAGGTTTCTGCTCGTGAGGCAGACACATCCCGTTGCTGGGGATGCACCATGATCACACAGGTAAATTGCAGGTAAATGTACAGCATCTGAAGGGAGCTACAGCTAACTGATATTATTTGTAGTGATGTGTGCAATGTTTCCAGGTATGTCCGTTTATGGAGTACTGAAAACTTGCTTGGTGTGCAGTACCTACATATGCAGCAAGCTGCCCTGTTCCACTTACTGCTACCCAAATAACCACTGGTATGTTCTAGTAACTGTCTGTCATACTGCAGATACTTAAAAAATAAATTATGCATCTCGGCCAGGGATGATCAGCTGCAGAGACATGCACAACTGGGAACAAAAAAAGAGATATTCAGTCAGGGTCTGTTGAAAACAGCTTTCAAAGCTGTAAAGTAAAAATCTTCATGCAACCACACTTTTATTTCTGTTATTAGTAGTACATGTAGCAGAAAAAGGTCCATGTACTACAGAGATTTATGATTTGGTCTCTCCAATCATAACTGATTGTGATGTGCTCTTGACATGGATCTCACAAATATATAACAAATATCAGATAACCAGTTATAATCACTTTATAAATTGTTCTTTTTCGCAATTGTTTCTCAGTTTCTAGGTTACTTTGCTGAGAAAAACTTGTGTGACATTATTATGATCAGAAGTGATTAAAATGGGGCCTGTACATTTAAACAAAATATGTTTTCCCATATATCTGTCATACATAGTGAATTTGTGGTTCATTCACTTTTATGTAAGTGGTTATAAACCCTAAATATGATCCTTACTGACAGATTGTTCATGCAAGTGTGCAAAAACAGTGATTTGCAGACATCCGCCTCAGACAATTCTTTTGTTGATCTTATCCTTTGGGAATACATTGCTTCCATCTTATTACAGTCAGATATTTTCCATTCCAAACTCATGTTTACCATTGCATAATGCATTGTTTGTTGTCTCCTGTTAACAGAGTTATTTTTAACACTTATCTAAGAAGGTACTTTGATTGCTGATTTATCAGATGTCATATAGTTATTTTGATACCTGCAGCACATTTCCACGTCTAAGTCAATCATTTGCTGCTATCTTGATATTTATTTTTATTTAATAAGTACATACATATTTTGTTTCAGTTAAGCACTAGTAAAACAAATATTTCAGGGATACCAGCTATAAAATCGAAATATGATATGAGCTGCATGACTGAAGTGGAATGAACATATCCCAAAGACATGTTGATTGCTTATTACCAGAAAACAAAAACTGAATCCATTTATTTACATAGTTAAAGCAATCTGTTTTACTTTTTCAGGTCAATAGCTGTATTTCCGCTGTATAGAATCTGTTTCTATATAACAAGCAGAATGTATATTTGCCTCCTGTTGGGGCTTGCAGTTGACAACTCTCAGATGTTTCAGTAGTAGATTTCCTTCCTTTATTTCAGAAGCCACGCATTTGACTCCCTTAAATTATTACCAGCTGCAACGCCTTTCTTAGATCAGCTGATGCTTGTTATTGGCCATCACTAATGCTCATCCATTCTTTACTTAGCTAGTGCTTACCAGCTGCTCTTAATTATACTAAAACTCCTTCCTTAGTTTTTTTTAAAGAAAATTACTGTAGTGCACATTCTCTCATCACTCAGTTTCTGCTCAGCAGCTGTTTTCCATTACATTATAACTTAATCCAAAGACAGTTTTATTTAAAGAAAATGGGTGTGTATATTTCAAGACAAGACAGTCCTTAGAAAAACTAAAAGTGTCACTCACATTAAATACAAGGGAGCTACAGGAACTAGTGTAATATTTCTTAACAGCTGAATGTTTTATTTAATTGCATTTAGAAAAGCAATAGTGATGTAAAATTATTCACTCTAATGATAGGAGTGCTTATGTGTTTTCTATCTGCAGGGAAACCTGGTGCCCTAACTAAGATGTTGTGAGACTTTGTCTATACTTCTTATAGATTCATAGATTCCACAGTTGATTGTTTTGTATAAAAATACTTGAATGCTTTAACTCCATGTTATTTTCTACTTCCTATAAAGATATACGAGATCTGAATTCCAACGCATGCACAGGAACCAAATGGCATTAGTATCCAATGTCCAATATCCAATAACGAAGGTCACCAAAATCACCAAATAATCTTACAAGCCAATACACAGTGATGAAGTATAAAGCTGTTTATTGCTATATAGTAGTAAGCGCTTTCACCCGAAGGCTTCTTCAGACTTTATTTAACATCATCAAAAGCTGATTTAAATAGCATGTGATAATAGCTGATAGGCTTATTTTATACACACGTCATAATTAAAAGAAATAATCTTAAAAACTTTAAAAGCAAAACTATAAAACCTTATAAAATTAATAACAATCCCAGTTTATCCTCAAAGTGCAAATGCATAACATTAATTGCTTAATATTGCTTTTATAATTAAATAAAACAGTACCAAGTATATTAATGCATGGCAGTCCCATTTTTTCACCAAAGTGCAGGTGCATAACATTAGTTTATAGAATTATAAAGCAGTAACAACAGTGTTAAAATATTTCATATTTTGGGCTTGAAAACTCTTCTCTTACGTAAAATAGGTCTTAACTGGATTTTATCATTCAGCCCAGGTGGTTTATCTGCCCTACATCTAATAATCCATTTTAACTCACATTCCTGGGTGAAGTTATCAGTATCACCCCCTCTATTACTTGGAAATATATCCTGAATCCTATAAAGATATGTATAAATGCATACATATGTAAACACTCCATAATGTAATGTTCATAATTTCAAACATGTTTAACACCAGCAGAAGTGATCAAAACTCATGTGATCACCACTGCCAAAGTTAAGTCTGTGCAAGACTGTACACTGTAAAGATCAAGGACATTGTCCTAGCCCCACTGTAGTGCAATCTCTAAGTTTGTATATATCATTAGTAGAGGGTGTGGGGTGTGGGGATGCAGCACCCCACATGAAGGTTTCAGGGGGACTTGCCCAACCCTGCGAAAACATAAGTGTTTTGTTTTTCACTGTTTTGGCTTTAGATCTTATGGAATCAATCATTAGCCATTCGAGATTTGTTTACTTTGATGTTTAGAAGTACATCATTGTAAGTGTGTGTGTCTGTGTGTATATATATATATGTATATATATATATATATATATATATATATATATATATATATATATATATATATATATATATAAATAATATGGATCATAGTGACATCACTGAAATTACAAATTTCCAAATCCCAGATTACTGAGACCAGAAGTCTGAAACACTGTTTCAATGAAAGATCAGTATGCCGAAACACAAACCACTGAAACAAAACAGTACACAAAACACCAACAGTACAACATACTCTAAAACATTTTTGCAAGCCCCCTGCACCCCCATGTGAGGGGTTTTGCCCCCCAGACCCCCTGCTAATTATATATACCAACTCCAAAATCTCACTACAGTAATAGAAAGGGTATATATCCAGATCATCACTGTATCACTGTACTGCGCTGTCCATGTAAAATTACAGATGCTTCATGTTACCTGTTTCGGTGGTGTGTGTTTCGGCATACTGATCTTCGTTCAAGTGGTGTTTCTGACTTCTGGTCTCGGTAATTTGGGATTCGGCCATTTGTAATTTTGGCAATGTCACTAGGACCCATATATATATATATATATATATATATATATATATATATATATATATATATATACATATATATATATGGTTCCCTATCAGAAGCCTGAAACACTATAAGCCTGAAAATCAAAATCCTGAAAACTAAAGCCTGAAAATTCAAAATCCCGAAAGCCCAAAATCCTGAAACTCAAAATCCTGAAAACACAAAATGGACATACTGACGTCATTGTGGCTTTGCTATTGTTAGCCCTGTGGTGTTAGGTCATGCGTTGGGTTCAGGTAAGTGTCTTGGTTGGTTTTATGTTAGGGTTAGGGGCGGTTTAAGTGAGTTAGGGTTAGGGCGCAGGTTAGGCATGTATGCAATAGTGACAAATATTGGGGTTAGGGGCGGTTTAAGTGAGTTAGGGTTAGGGCGTGGGTCAGGTGAGTGTGCGATAGTGACGGACCTTAGGGTTAGGGTTAGGGTCAGGGTCAGTTGGTAGATATTATTGTCTTTATAGTGACATATTAGCATTATTTGTGTTTTCAGGATTTTGAGTTTCAGGATTTTGGGTTTTCGGGATTTTGAATTTTCAGGCTTTAGTTTTCAGGATTTTGATTTTCAGGCTTATAGTGTTTCAGGCTTCTGATAGGGAACCATATATATATTTCACTGATGGTATATATTTCTTCATAATGAGTTGCTAATGCCATTTTGTAAATTAGTAAAAGAGACAAAATGGGATCTGTCTCAGCACTGCAATTTTAAATACAGCTCTGTGTGATTTTACATTTTGTAGGGCAATGACTATTCATGTAAACTATGTTTGACTTTGTTTCATTTATTTTTCCATTACCGGATAGGTGAGCACTTTTTGTGTAACAACTCAATTTCTGTGCACAATCAAAGGCTATAAGAAGCATATGAAGATAATAATCGATTCACATGATCTTCTATTTTTCTTCTTATACAATAAACTTTAAATCCTGCTTAACATTGTATTTGTGCCCACTGGTCTCAAAATTGCCCATAGGGTTTTCAATTCCTTATTGAATTCAGGAGTTAATTTATTGTTTCACTTTATCACCTCTTTATGATGGCTTCTCAAATCATTCATCATCGATCACCTTTTCTGTGAAGTAATGCATTATTACTGTCAAATACTATATTATCGCTAACTGGGTAGCCAAAGCAGCACAGCAACACTGGATAGAAATAGATTGCAGCTGACAATGGAAAGCACCTGCCCAGCTTGACAAACATCACTTTTTATAAGCTTTCATGTGAGTATAGTTGAGGTCATATGTATTCAAGTATGTCTTCAGGATGTTGAATTTTTTCTTTGAGAGGTATATTTAACCTTTGTGCATTTGACATTACCCAACATATAGTTCAGCTAATCTGAACATTTAGGAACTTGGACTCTGATTTGCTGTTAATTATTGGCTATGCTACTTCACCCAATCTTGGATGTTCAGCTTGAAAAGCCTATGCATACATCTCAACCCTGATACCTTGAATAATATGTGCCTTTTAGTGTGGTCAGACTCTGCATAGTTCTATTCTGAGTGCATATCTTAACAAGCTACTATCTATGGTAGAATCCAAAGTTTCAGCATGTTGTTGGCCTGGTGTTGTTCTGAGAAATGATTGTGATTATTTTTCAGTACAGTATAAGTCTTTATTTAAGGTATAATTGACATAATTGGGCTTGTTAGTCATGTTCACAAAGGAAGTACTGACCGGAAATGTGTAACTGTGCTTCAATTTTTACAATGTAATGCTGTTTTAGATTTAGCATTCTTCAGCAGAATAAAGGAAGGTGAGGAATTCTTGTTCTCATAACATGGTGAGGTAGGACGTCTTGCATACATGATGGGGCCGGCCTTGATATTTTGCAATATTAGAGTCAGTACTGCTCTAACTAAACATATAAGATAAATAGGGAGCTTAAGAAATATTTTCCTCTGTAGTTTGCATTTGTGATAACTATTTACTTTCAAAAAAGCATCTCACATCTTATGTAAAATTCCCATGTTGAAGTATTCAGTGATAGCTTCTGTCCCTATCCATAGTGGTATGAGGTATGGGGACATGGCATCATGATCAAACATTTTGTTATGCATACGTCTGCTGTTGTCACCTATACTTGTTTCAAGCAAGTGTGCATTTCACACAGCTGTTAACTGATTTACAGTCCTGCTCACAATAAAGCAATAATTTGGTTGGGGGACCTTGGAGTGGATCCTGCATGTCCGTAAATACTCCTCATGTTTTTTTTTTTTTTCGTTTTTCTTTCCATACCCAAAGTCATGCAAATAAGGGAATGGATGATCATTGTGATCTCTTTATAGGTATGTGTCTGCAGTATGACAGTATAACTACACATCTTGTGATGGGCTATCAATCCATCCTTAACTGATTCTCTGCCTAAGGTGTGCAGCTAGTGTAGGGTTCAACTGTTTCAGAACCATAAACAGGACAAAACAGTTATTCAAACATAATGAACGGCCATTTTCTTAATGACTAGATTTCCCATTGGTTTTAATTGTGATAATAATAAAAATAATAATAATAACAACAGACTGATAAAAATGGCTACCACTCTTTCCAGTTACTGATGCCTCTTTCAGTCCATACCTGTATTTTACCATCCTCCCTTGTTATTCTCTTACACTGATTGCATAACTTTAGATCATCTAATACAAATAAAGGCAAGTTCCTTTACTTAGCCATTTTGCTGTTATTCCTCCTCCAGTTCTCTACTTCTTGCCTGCGTTTTTCATTCAAAGATGTGCTATTTTGAATCAGTTTATTCATAGGTTAATAGGTGTGTACTAGGTAATAGCCCTGGGGACCTTTACAAGTCTAGCCAAAAAAAAATTGCCCAGGCACTGTGCCACCCGATGTTAGTTCACAGTGCCCCTATCCAGTAGGACAACTGGAGTGATCCCTGGGATGAACTTTCTGTTACCCATTCACTCGTCAAGATTTCTTTTGAAGAGAGCCAGCAAGGTGCTCTGCTTGACATGAATGGGAAGCTTATTCCAGAGTATGTGCAGTCTTTGTGAGATGGATCTGTCCCTCCAGCATGTTCTGTTAATTGTGGTAATGAGGTTCTGATCTCTGGAGCATGTGGCATGGGGGGATTGGGATTTCTTTAGGTGTAGCATTTTAAGTAGGGCTGTGTTGGACATGGCTTTGTAAGTCAAACAGAGATCACCTCTAAGTAGACGATAAGAGACTGAGAACAGCTGAAGTTTCTTGAGTCTGTCCATGTAAGACATGTTTAAGGCCTGGGATCCTTTTTCTGAGGTATAATTCAAAGAGTTCAAATAGTGCTCAATTTTACTTACCTACTATTTTTTGTTGTATGTATATCCATACATGATATGTTAGCTTAGAAGACTTTTTCCTTACTCTTAAGCTAAAATGTATTTACTAGTATTCTCTTAGCTAAAATGTATTTACTAGTTAAATTTGTTAAATCTTAGTAATGTACTTATGTTATCATGATCTTTTTTCTGGAATGTGGAGGTTTTCTCCCTGGGCCTCCACTGAATATGGACATGTATCCAGTTGGACTAGCCCGGTCAACAAATGTAAAATAAATAAATAAATAAAAAGGTACTTTTGTGGCCTCTCCAGCAGTTGCAGATGTCTCATCAGGTACATGCCAAACAGGGCATTTTATTTGATGATTGTTCTAATGAGGGATGAGTAGAGAGGGATGATGACCTCTTTCTTCCTGGATACAAAACCTTTGGTTATAAGATGTGCCACATAGAAGGACTTTCTGACCACAGTGGCAGTGTGGTGCTTGAAGGTGAGGTGGCTGTCGACTAGGGTGCCCAGATCTCTTATGGCCCCTTCACTGTTCAATGGGCTCCCATCAATGTGGTAATTTATGGGAAATTAGTTTTTTCCAAAGGGAATGATAATGCATTTTTTGGGTGTTAAGCTTCAGGCCACAGTTCTGATATCAGTCATTGATCTCAGAAAGGCCCTTTTGTAGGACGTCTGCATCACTTGGGGAGTTGATAATGACTCCTAGCATGGAGTCATCAGCGAACTTGATCAGCCAAAGTCCTTCTGTATTGTTGCACAGCCATATTTATATTAAACTAATGTGCATGTTTCATGAATATCTCAATAAGGTATTTGTTCAGTGAATTATTGCAGAAGTTGATAAGTAATCATTGGTAATTCGAGAAGTTAATCATCTTGATGGTACCTAGGTTTGTAATTTTAAGCTGAACAAGAATAATTCAGCCCAGATGCTATACAGAGTAAATGCAGTCTGTGTACAAGAAACAAGACTGCTATCACTTCATCAATAACCAGGTGACATATAGACCTGTACAGTGCTTTCTCTGTAATTTTGCTAGTTAGATAGAGAATGTATATGATGATTACATACCAGATCTCATCCTCCACTTATATGCAGATGCTAGTTTTTAGGTCAAGCAACAATTACTATTACCTACAAAAACAACTCCAAAATTACCTCATTCATGGTTTGGCTTAATGTCAAAAGTCTTCTACTTAACCCCAATAAAACCAAATATATGGTTTTGGTACCCTCTAAAAACTATTGAAACCCCAAACCATACTGAATGGCTCCATGGCAGAGATGGATAAAGCCCTTCCTGCACTCTGGGTAACCCATGATCAATTAGAGGCATAGATGATGGATGGGGTCAGGAGGATGATGGGAGGAAGCAGCTGATGTTGGTGTGCCCATTCTGGGTAGAGGGTGGCAGCCTTGGCACACTGCAACTAGCAATGTATGAGCCTGTCAGGCTCTGTGCTGCAGAAGTGGTGAGATGATTATTTAGGAGGTGGTGAATACGTGGAAGAGAGCTTACCTCTGTGATGCAGATGGGAGTTAGGGTGCACTCCCTGGCAGTGTGACACTGCAGCAGCATCCTCATACCCCTCACTTATCCTAGATGTGGGGTGGGCTGATCCTGGAGGAGGCTAAGGCAGGTCCTATAGACCCAATGTGTGAGGAGAGCATGTGGTTGATGGCATCTGATGTAATTAAAGTTAGCTGGAAGAGGCTAAGGCAAGTCCTGTAGGCCCAATGTGTGAGGAGAGCATGTGGTTGATGGCATCTGATGTAATTAAAGTTAGCTGGAAGAGGCTAAGGCAAGTCCTGTAGGCCCAATGTGTGAGGAGAGCATGTGGTTGATGGCAGCTGATGTAATTAAAGTTAGCTGGAAGAGGCTAAGGCAAGTCCTGTAGGCCCAATGTGTGAGGAGAGCATGTGGTTGATGGCAGCTGATGTAATTAAAGTTAGCTGGAAGAGGCTAAGGCAAGTCCTGTAGGCCCAATGTGTGAGGAGAGCATGTGGTTGATGGCATCTGATGTAATTAAAGTTAGCTGGAATAGGCTAAGGCAAGTCCTGTAGGCCCAATGTGTGAGGAGAGCATGTGGTTGATGGCAGCTGATGTAATTAAAGTTAGCTACAGGAAGGGAAAAAAGATGGACATTAAAGATCAAAAATCAAAATAAACTTGCAACTGATACTACTCCTCCTGCCCCAGTTGAAAGATAGACCAACCTAGTCATAGTATCTAATAATAATAATATTGCTTTTAAGGTATGTCATTCTGCTCAGGGGATGCAAGGTAATGTATGATTTTTTTTAAGGTTAACAGTCTCCTCTTAGTGATGCAGAGAAACATAATCGGACTTCTTTCTATTGGAATCTCTTGATTTACAATTTTCCTTCAATCAGCATGCACATTTTTGAATACGAATGACCCTTTATTGTATAATTGTATGTAAACCATAAGTGCAATGAAAGGGGCTTAGCCAGCAGGTGGCATTACGGAGAATTTTTCTAGTTGCAACAAAAGATGAGTGAACCAGCACGCAGGCAAATCTAGTGATACACCAGCTGAGTCCAAAACAAAAAACAAAATCACTGGAAACCAGGGCAGAGTGAGCTAAAATCCTTTAATAATTCCAAGCAATTTTCCAGGTGCACAGAATGAACTGAAGTCCTTTAATGATTCCAAGAAATTTCCAGATATGCAAGTAAAAATTTTCACCCAGAGGGCTTCCTCAGGTGCATAAATCAACTAACAAAGGATAGTGTATGGTTTAATTACAGTGTAAAAGTCACATGTCTAAGTTAATAGGCAATTAAAAGTCAATTAAGTTAAAGAAGTAACAAGAAAAAACAAGAAAAACATTATGGCATATTATGATAAAATCTTGTAGTTATACATTTAAGAATTACGCTTATAAATACACATGCTTGTGTATAAGAACCACATTGATAAAAACGCACACATTAGTATGCATAAAAATCCATATTAATAAAAGTCACATTAATAAACGTGTGTGTGTTTGTGTGTTTGTGTGTGTATATATATATATATATATATATATATATATATATATATATATATATATATATACATACATGTGCAACTGAAAATATACATACAAAATAGATGCAATCAGATATAATATCAGATAATACAGCCCAAAATATGTTGAAGTTAAACTTACACAGATTCATATAATATGCCATAATGTTTTTTCTTGTTACTTCTCCTTTAACTAAATTGACTTTTAATTGCCTATTATCTTAGACATGTGACTTTTACACTGCATTTAAACCATACACTAGCCTTTGTTAGTTGATTTATGCACCTGAGGAAGTCCTCTGGGTGAAAGTTTTTACTTGGTTATCTGGAAATTGCTTGGAATTATTAAAGGACTCTGTGCACCTGGAAAATTGTTTGGAATTATTAAAGGATTTTAGCTCACTTTGCCCTGATTTCCAGTGTGCGACAGGTAACAGAGTATTTCTATAGAAGTTTGCCTACTGTTTTCTTAGGTTGGTAGATGTCTAGTAGTTGCTGGTTTGAGGTATGGAGGGTCCGAGGTGGAGAATAGGTATAGACCATGGATGAGAGAGATGAACAGGATGAAGGTTTATATAGAATGAAGTGTGACATTTGAAATTGTGATAGTTGAACTTGTTGGGTGAGTTCTAGCCATTGGAGAAGAGTTTAGTGTGATATAGTCATGTACATTGTATGGAGAATTTGTGATAGATCTATCTATTTTATGTTAAGTTTGTTGAAGTTTGTTCAAGGTTATGGCCTGAATGTTGGTAAGAACTGGGGCAGCATATAGGATGGAGAGGAGGAGGATTGCCTGTGCTAGGGAGAGTCTGGCATTAGGGGTTAGAAAATTTTTGTTGCAATACAGTAAACCTAGTTTCTGGTGACTTTTTTTATGCATTGGAGTATGTGCAGGTTGATTTGAGTTCATTATCAATGATGACTCCAAGAAATTTTGTGTGGGTTTCAGGTTGGATTATTGTATTGTTAGAGGATGTAATAGTAAAGGAAGATGTATGGTGAGTAAGAGAACGGGGAAGAAAGAGTAAGAGTTTGGTCTTCTTAGGGTTAAGTATAAGTAGATTATCAGACAACCACTGTACAGTGGAGAGAAAGGCATGTTGGGTTAGGGTATGGAGTTCAGAGATATTGTTTGTGATGGAGATGAGAGTAGAGTCGTCAGCGTATTGGATGAGGGAGGATTGTTTACAAGATGTATAAAGATCATTGGTGAAGACATTAAACGGATGGGGGCCCAATATGGAACCTTGTAGTACTCCGGTTGGGACAGGAATGAAGGGAAAAAAGGATGAGAGCCATTTAACAGATTACTGCCTGCAGTATAGGTCACTAGAGAGCCAGGCAAGGGGAGCTGGAAGATAGGTTGAGATTAGCAAGTTTAGATAGCAGTAAAAGATGAGACACTGTATCAAAAGCTTTGGAAAGGTCTAGGAAGAGACAGGATATAAGTTTATTGTTATCTTAGGCCTCAGCGATGGTATGAGTGAAGGATAAGAGGGCAGTAGTTGTGCTGTGGTTAGGACAGAAACCGTGCTGAATGGGCGTGAAAAGGTTATGCTGGGGGGTGTGGTTAAGAAGCTGTGAGGGAATGCATTTTTCAAGTATCTTAGATAGGGGGGATAGGATGGTGATGGGTTGGTAGTTGGCTGGGTTTGTGGAGTTTCCCCCTTTATGCAGGGGAATAGTGAAGAAATATTTCCATAGGGTAGGAATGATGGATTCTTGAATCGATCTACTGATTAGAATAGATACAGGATACACAATGGATTCAGCAGCAAGTTTGAGGAAGGTAAGACGTAGATTGTCAGTGCAGGGAGAGCAGGGTTTGAGCTTTAGAAGAAGAGATTTGATGTAGGAAGTAGGAACTGGGTGAAAGGAGAAGTGATTTTGTCTGGAGGGTTGGGAAGGGTTGGCAGAGAAGTTGTGGTAGAGTTGGAGGGTATGAGTTTTTGGATGGTGTCAATAAAGTGTTTATTGAGGAGGGTAGTGGTTTTCTGAGGGGGTGTATTTGGGTAAGGGGAGGGGTTGGAGGGACAGCCGGGGGAAAGAATTTTGTTAAAAGTAGACTAAAACCTCCAAGGGTTGGATTTGCTATTGAGCTGAGCAGAGTTATAGTAGGACTTTTTGTCTTTATTAGTTTATTTCTTAGCAAGATTCCTTAGTGGCCTGTATTTGTGTAGCAGGGGTAGTTATTTTGTTTTGGTCCAGGCTTTCCAAGCACTATCTCTTTTTTACATAACGGACCTAGTTTCCTTAGAAAGCCAGGGAGCATAATTTGATTTTATTCTAATCTTTCTGGAGGTAGCAAGGGAGTTTAGGGTATTCAGGAAAAAGCTATTGAACATACTGGCTGTGTCACTGAGAGGGATTTGTCTAAGGATGGACCAGTCTGTACTGGAAAGAATGGAGTTGAATTGGGAAATATTAAAGTTAGAGAGCCTGAGATAATCTCTGTAAAGGTGGAGTTTGGCAGGTTGGGAGGAGTGTCTTAAGACAGAGATCAGGTAAGGTAGTGGGGCTGTGGTAGTGGTGGGGGGAGTTAGTGAAAATCCAGTCAGTTATGGAGCTGGAAGATGAGTTTTTATGGAGGAAATAATAAAGATAATCCTGATTATTATTTATTTTATTTATTTATTTTACATTTGTTTACAGGAATGTCTGAGTGGACAAGCTGTGCATTATCAGCAGAGGCCCGGGGAGTAAAGCTCTACACAAAACATGACAGAAGTGCTTATAATGGTTGTACAAAGTCTTGCTATACAAATGATAAGTTGTTATATTAGTCACAGAGGTAAAAGTCACATACAAGATATTGTATAATTTCAGTACTGCATTATTTGTAACAACAATACAGAGTATAATCTAACAATAAACAGGAGGACAAGTATGAAGAGTAGATACAGAGGTAGAAATCACATTTAACAGTTTTTTTATAATTTCAGTAATGTGCTTTTTGTAACGACAGTCTTAGTCACTAAACATGCAGTATAAAGTGTAACAGCAAACTTAAACCCTGTTTTTGAAGGAACACATTTGAGAAATGTATTCAGTGGAGGATGGAGGTAGGTGGCTCATAGTAATCTTTATCAGATTGAGGCTGATTAGCTAAAAGTTTGCATGTTCCTAACCTGGGCTGCTACAGGAAAGAGCATAACCAAGTTCCAGTTAAATGTGCTTTAAGTGTCTCTTTGAATTTTTTTTTTTATTACAGATGCAATTTTTATGTTTATTGGGAGAGAATTCCATTGTTTATCTATGCAATGAGAATAAAGAGCTTATCCACCATTATTGTTAGCTTTAGTTATCTTTAGTAGTGCTCTGTTGTTAGAACGAAGGACTCGGTTGGCAGAGTATGGTTGCAGGATGTTAAGGAGGGCAGGAATGTTGTCCAGAGTAATTGGTGAGCTATGGACAGTTGGTTGTAGACCAGGGGTTTGGGCAGTTCTAGCCAATTGGGTTTTTTAGTGCTCAGTAGTGATGAGATCTGTAAGTAGATTCAGGGGCAAACCTTGCAGTCTTACTGAATGATGTTTTGAGTTTGTTTAGATCTGATTACTTGATGTTGTAATTTACTGTCGAGGCATATAGAAGCATGGAGACTAGGTGAGTTCTAGAGATGGTGGCTTTTGTGCTGTTTGAATTTTTTGTCTCCGTCTAGTTATCCAAGTTTTTTATGAGCTTTTTTTATTGAGTGTGCTATGTATATGCCAAATTTCATGTTACCATCTATGATAACTCCAAGAAGCTTGGTATGGGTTATGGGAGAAATGATTGTTTTGTTTGTTGATGATATATTAAAGGACAGGGGGCATTAGTTTTAGTGGGATGGAAAAGCATGAACTTTGTCTTACTGGAGTTAAGAATTAGCTGAGTGTTAGCTATCCATGATTCTACCTCTGAGAATGATTGCTGGGTTATATGTTGTAGTTGCTGGGAGTGTGGGAGCAATGCATATTAGGGTGGAATCGTCTGCATATTGGACCAGGGAAGCATGTGTAGTAGCAGTAGGTAGGTTATTAGCAAATAGAGTGAAGAGGAGAGGGCACTCCTTGAGTGACTGGTAGGAGAGGGGAGAGATTTTGCTGTCATTTAACTGCTTGCTGTCATCCAGCTAACTAGTCCTGGAACCATGTTATAGTGGTGCAGCTAAGATTGAGATTGGATAGAACTGAAATGAGTTTGTTATATGAAATAATATGCTTTTTTGCTTTGTTTAAGTTAAATATTCAGCCTTCCTCTTTCCCTCATCTTACTCTTCCATATCCTATCTTGGCACACTCACCATTCTCTTCATATCACTGTGCCTGAAGTTTTCTCCCAAGTCCGGATCTTGCCATCCCTTTCATCATTCTGCCTGTGTCTCTCTCACACACACATGTGCGCACACACACACACACACACACACACACACACACACACACACACACACACACACATACACACACACTTCCTGTATCCTCATTTCTTATTGTTCATACTAACAGACACAATTATCTTACATGTCCTGCATCCATGTAGGCCTCTTAATTATATGAGCACTCATAGCTTGCACATGTGAACCATCCATCTCCTTCTCTGCTCCAATTTCTACATCATTCTTCTTCCTGCATCCTAATTATATATCTATATCTAGCTGTGTGTGTGTGTGTGTGTGTGTGTGTGTGTGTGTGTGTGTGTGTGTGTGTGTGTATGGCTGTGGTGGTGCGCAAGTTCTCTGGTTTGATCCTCGGCTGGGGTGCCTTCTGTGCGGAGTCTGCATGTCCTCCCTGTGGTTGCATGGGTTTCCTCCGGGTGCTCAGGTTTCCTCTCACATCCCAAAGACATGCTGTAGGTGGATTGGATACTGTAAATTGGCCCTAGGTTTGTGTGTGTGTGTGTGTGTGTGTGTGTGTGTGTGTGTGTGTGTGTGTGTGTGTGTGTGTGTGTGTGTGTGTGTGTGTGTGTGCCTTCTGTGAAAGGCTGGGTGCTGGACTGGCAACTTGACACTGTAAAACTCCACTGCCAATCATGAGTGGACACGTGATCTGCTGTGGCGACCCTTAATTGAGAAAAAGCCGAAAGACGATATATATATATATATATATATATATATATATATATATATATATATATATATATATGTATAGAGCTATATATGTTTCTACTTTATCATGTCCTTCAGTCTGTTACCACAGTTTGATTCCCATCCTATCCAGGTTGTTTTATAATGTTGGTAAGATCTTCCATTCCTTTGCACATAGTTGCCTTCAGCTATCAGGTCAGTAATTTGCGATAGCATCCTATTACTCAACTCATTACCGAAAAGTGATGCTTATCTAATCTCTTAATTTTGCCCTCTTTGTATAGCACCGATAACATTCTTCTAATCTTTGCATCTAATGCTTATAAACTGTTCTTTTCTTTGTCCGCTGAGCTTCTGGTTCAGGTGGAAGTCTCCTTACAGTTTTTGTGTTTTTGCGGTTTTACAGACATTTGTACCTGTTGGCTTTCTGTGCTTAGGCGTGCAGCTACAACAGATAGTTTGTGCTCTCTAACACTGCCTAGTATGTGTCCATAAACTCTGCATATTTACATCAGAAGACTTATTTCACTCTGTGGTATTATAAATATGACAAATATTGGTCAGTATTAAAAAAATAGATTATTACGACTTATTTCAGTCTTTGAAATAAAATACTTAAATTTCACTTAGTATTAACTAATGTACATGTATATCAAATGTATAATTATGTAGTTTCCTCATTACTTTAATGTTTTCTTGTGAAGTACTTAGAGATAAGCTTAAACAAATGTACCCACTTTAATTTCCTGATAGTATTATCTGGACAGTAGTGATAATAATTCAAGTACTGTTTTTCCTGTATCACCTCAGTCCACTGCATGTCCTCTCACCCTTCTGTACAACATAAATACCTTACGAACTTTGTTCATTATAACGTTTGCCATGTGACACCTTACAGCCCTATTTATCTAGTGGTTTCATGTGCTCATAAATGTGTCTCTGAGGGTGAAGTGATACCTCCATGCCTGTCCCACTGAACACTAAAATGAGACATTTATGTAACCTCTTACTGATGTTCCCTGAATAGAGTGATACAGTCTCCCTTACACTTATAGACATGAATTCCAGCCTTCTACTCTATACAAATAATCACTTCTATACAAATTAGCAGGCATTAAACAAAAATATTTGAATGTGGCTTCAAGAATGACATATGTAGTAGCCACACAATAAATTAAAACAAAAAATAAAATACACACTACACAAGCCTTTGCAATACACTGCTTCAAGTGTGGCTACTACATGTGTTATCCATAGAAATGAATTTACATGAGATGGAAGATTTTGTGTTGTTCTGGAACACAATGGGGTTGGGGGAATAGCTTAATGGTTAAGGTATTTAACTCACAGACACCAGGTAAAAGGTTGGGTTCTCTTCTTTGAAGGAAATTGACTAGGCTTGAAATGACCAGCAAGGGCAGTTAGCCTATGAATCTTAACCAAAATGGTGGCAGTTGGCACAGAGGACTAAGGCTGGAAGCAATAGCTCCTGAGGTGTCGAGTTTGATTCCCACATCCTTCAATTTTTGGTTACACAACCAGGCTTACAAAGGTCGTAGTGGTAGTTAGCTTAGTATACACCAATGAATCTATGAACTTAAGTAATCTGCTACAGCATGAGTTGTGTGGAAAACGTGTTAAAAACTTAGGTGTACAGTCTTGGAACTAGTTGCCCTTCTCTTCTAAAATATGTTCTTGACAATTTTGTTAAAGCTTTAAATATCAACATTTTTCCTAGTAAAGGTACATACATACATATATAGAAATGTTTCAAGCATGGGCATTAATGCTCTTCCAGCCTGCCAATATACCAAAACAGCTGTTCCCATAATGTGTCCACACGCTGCTATTAAATATAGTTAAACTAGTGCTTGCTTGAAGCAATTTGGTAGTCTATTCCACGCAGCAGTTGCTTTCTCAGAGAATCAGTTAGTACACCTCTCATTCCTACAGAATCTTCTTACATGGGTTGTCTGATGCTTCTCTACCACTTTTGTGATAACCTTAGACATTACCAGAGGGACTTTTCTCTAAATGCCCTATATACCCGAATAAAGTCTTCTCTTAGAATATCTATATGAGACACTGTAGAAGTTCATACATTTTAGTCTTACATAATAGTTTAACTATGAGACACTGTAGAAGTTCAGATATTTTAGTCTTACATAATAGTTTAACTTTTCACATCCATGGACGCCCATGATACAGTTCCACAGTACACTTTCCAGTTAACTTATAAGGTTTCTATATTGCTATTCCATACTGAAGTCTGAGTCTAATATAACTAACAAACAATGATTTCATCATTTATGATTTCCTAGACTTTATAATTCTTTTTCAGTGTAATCTAATTTGATTTCAGTATCTCAGGTTACCTGGATGTCAAACAGATGCTCAAGAATGTTAATGGGAATATTAATGATGCAAACAATATAGATATGAATATGATTATGTATGGATATTATGAAAACAAGAAAAAGATAATGTGAGAATAGTAGATAATAATTTATGTAATATGGGTTACTTGGAATGAAAGACTGAATGAAATTTTGTTTACTAGGAAATGGATTTTGGCTTATATACTGTGAAAAATTGGATTATGGTTGTGGAAGAAGGAAGAGCTGGGGTCAGTTATGGAAGAATTATAAGAACATGTAGATAAGTACCTGTAAATATGCATACTTTGCAGTTATGTAAATAAAGTTTTGTTAATTAAAGAACCCATACACTTTTCAGTAGCTGCCATTAGCTATTTTACCAGCTCCTGTGAAAAATTGGATTATGGTTGTGGAAGAAGGAAGAGCTGGGGTCAGTTATGGAAGAATTATAAGAACATGTAGATAAGTACCTGTAAATATGCATACTTTGCAGTTATGTAAATAAAGTTTTGTTAATTAAAGAACCCATACACTTTTCAGTAGCTGCCATTAGCTATTTTACCAGCTCAGGTGGATGGGACATTGATTAAATGCCTCATTGGAAGGATTACACACTCAGCAGTGCAATACCCCCCTTTATGCTGCTATTTAGTGTCAGTAATCAATCTACCTGGTGTGAGAATAGAACCCACATTCATCTGCACTAAAGCTGAGTGTCCTTCCTGTTGGACCACTGACACTGCATAGATGTACTTGGGTCTACAGTGAGGGATGTCAATTTGTTAAGAAATGCCTCATGGTCTATTGGTGTCATAGAGATGGTATAGTAGTTGGCTACTATATGGTGCTGGGTTTGCTGTTGTAAGAAGAATGTGAAGAAGTCCTAGGTCATTGCATTTAATCATGAGGTGAATTCAGAAAACATTGCTGCATCGTGGTAAGTAAATTTGCGTGATGAGCAGCCACATGCAGTGCATGTGCAATTCAGAAAAACGTGCTCTGCATTGTGGCTAAGCCCAGGAGCTCTACTGCACACAGAAAATGCTAATGGCTGTATAATGAGATGATAATAAGCAACATTATTAACATGAGCCTCTCTGTGTATGCTAATGAAGCAAAACAAGATAGCAGAGTGATTCAGAAATGTATAAATACTGTGCAATGGACTTGTACCTATGGTATATATGAGCCCTGCTGAATGCTTGTGTTCAGACTGAGGAAATTTTATGGTTTGCCACAGCATTAGCAAAAGTATATCTTCAAGAGGCTCTTATTGCTGGTACCATTCTCAGTGGTACACAACACCACTCCAAGTGGCATGGAGTCATTCAACTCACTTAACATTTCATGGCCTCCACAGCATCAACATTGTGGGTCAGTACCATATACATAGGGACACCATTTAAGACACTGTGGACATGTGACACCCCAGTAACCTCCAAAACTCATTCCTAACCAAACACCCCTTCCTACTCAGCCCACCCATCTCCATCAAAAACATGGACCATGCCACTATCACCAAAGCCATCAAACACCCAGCCCAGCTACCTCAAACTCACCCAAACAGTTTAAATGTATTTCCTTAAATACTTTGTACCATCTATAATAAAATGTCATGACTGGATCTCCCACAATAAACCAGATACTCTTGCCATAACTGAAACATGGCTAAACCCCATATACCTAACTCTGAAATTTCACTCCCTGGTAATAATATCATCAAGGCTGATAGATCTCAAATAAAAATATGGTGGAGTAGCTTTACTATACCTAAACTATCTTGAAATCCTATATTATAATAAACCTATTTCCAAATTCTATAATGCCAAATTCTTCATCTCCCATCTTAAACTAAATGATCATAAACAACTATATATTACAATACTCTATATTACCCCAGGCAATAATGCTACAGGGCTGGAAAACATCTTAAATTTCATCTCACATTCAATTTCTAATGAAAAGATAATTCTAGTTGATGTTAATTTTGACTAGCATATTATCCACACAGAATGCCATCAATTAGCCTCAACCTATTTGGCCTGACTCAATTCATTTCCTCCTACACATGTTATAACTATCCCAAAAACTGTGTATCAATTCTCAATTGGATACTGGTGTTGATTCCACAAAGTATGTCTCCAGTGGCACCCTCTCTGATTCCCTCAGTGACCACCTCCTTGTATATGCAAACAAACTCAGTCAAACATCATGTCAAACAGCACTTACTTCTAACTTCCCATAACCTCACTAATTTTAACCCTGCTACATTTAATAGAATCCTAAGCTCCTTTAATTGGTATATCCTGAACTGTATCCCATTTGAAGCTGTACACAAATTTCAATGACTTCCTGAAAACCCTCAATAGCATGGTTCCAACTCGAACAAAATGCATAATGAATAACAAAACTCCTTGGTTTTCCAGTTGTAGCAGGCATCTAATGCATGAAAGAGATAGGCCTTGGCAAGAATAGTAAAAACATAGATTTCTCTAAAACCTACAACATTTAAAAGAATTATGCAACCATACTAAAAGACAGTTTAATGCAGAAAAGAAAATCTACTGCAGTAATCCCTTACTAAATCAGTGTTCCAACCCTAAAAAATGTCTGGTCTTCTAATCCTGCCCCAAATAACACTTCCTCTGAGAAAGCTGCAAGTTTTGTACCTACAAATGTGATATGCCTCTACTCAGACAGCAAGCCTCCTGTTTCACCCTAAAACACATCCAGACCTCCTACATGAAATCACTGCTCCTTAAACAGAAATCCTGTTCTCCTTTAGCAGATCATCTCCCAGCAGAATACATCAAGCTACCTGCCAGTTTCATAACCTAGTTTATGTGTCCTAATTAATAGATCTATTAGGGAATCATACATTCCCTCTCTATGGAAAAAAAATCTTCATCCTCCCCCTGCATAAAGGAAGAACCTCATCTGATATAACCAATCTAGACCTGTTGTCATAGTATACCCTTTGTCAAAACTGATGGAGAAGTGCATTCACAAACAACTATTTGAATGCATCCTTCAGGACAAGCTCCTTATCCCCACACAGCATGGTTTTAGACCCACCCATAACTCTACCATGGTCACATTAAGCTTCACAGACAGTAATAACAAAGCCAGTTACAAAGGAAAACTCATTTCCTCTGTATTCCTTCATCTCCCTAAAGCTATTGATCTAGACTCTAGGCAAAGCACCTTTGTCAAGTGTCTTCCCTAGGGCTACCACAATCCACACTACTATGGTTTAAAACTACTTAACTGATAGATACTATTCTGTTACATGTCTGCCCACCTTTTCTTCCTTCCTTCCTGTTAATACTGGCATGCCACATGGCTCCATTCTCAGCACTTTAATCTTCAATATATTCACTAAAGATCTACATAATTCCTCTCACCAAGCTTCCCTCATACATTATGCTGATGATTCTACCCTAATTTGCATTTCCAACAACACAGTATATCTTCAGAAAATAACTCAAGAAGCCTTTAACTCTATTGAATGTTGGCTACAGGATAATTGTGTGCTACTGAATCCCAAAAACAACTGAATTACCCCCCCCCACCCAAAATGCAATTTCCATAAATAAAAAAAAACTTTGAAATTTCTTCCTTAAATAATATTATGAATGGAGTTACCCCACATACAAAGCTACTTGGTATGACAATGATGGCAATCTAAAATTTGATTTACATAGCTACAACAGCATCAAGAAAACCCATCAAAAACTAAGTACCCTTCAAACTCTGCAAGGTAACTCTACCACTTACCCTCTGTCCTATATGGAGCTCCTATCACATACTGTCACATCCAACTTACACAAAGTTGCCAGACTTGCTTGCAAAAATAACTTAACAGACCCACTACTGTTTAGCACTAAAAATACTTAAATGGCTCAAACTTCCTCACCACATCTCATCTTAACCCACAATGTCATCTATACCCCATTTGCCCAGCAATTAGCCCAATACTCCAATCCTATCTACCAAACCATCCCCTTCAGTCAAACAATAAACACCTGCTTACCATCTACAAACCACAAAGGGCTGTTGTGGTCAGCCTTTATTCCAATAATGTAGATAAAACTTGGAATAAAATTTCTATATGAATCATGTCTGTCTAACACATTATTTTCAAACTGTTACTACAATACTTCCTCTCTACCTCCTAGCACTGCCATTGCTCCTCATCTGGGACATAGCGTCTCCTAACATCCTTCATCACCTTGTTATACCTCCCTTTAAACAGTAAATCAGTTAACCTGTCTATCCCCTTCTAATACTTCACTTTAGTGTAGTACTTAAATTGATATACCTACTTGTAATTCTCACAACCAAATTACCATTTCATTGCTATTTCTCTATTAACACTTAAACTTGCTTATCCCTTCTAATGCCTTACTCTAATTTATTTCATAAATTAGTCCTACCTATCTTATATACCACTCTTCTATCTCTAAATTCTCAATACACTGCTTTTATATTAATGTTTGTGAGTATGAATATAAATTTTATTATACTGACTACTATACTATGCATTCACTGAAAGCACATTATAAAATGTGTTATTGTAACTACTTATTGCATTAAATGTTTTACCTTAGAACCTTTCTTCCAAGCATCCACTAAAAAAGGGCAACTGTGCCTAGTCCAACTTTCCTGGGAAACAGATGTCAATAAATAGATAGATAGATAGATAGATAGATAGATAGATAGATAGATAAAGTGTCAGCCTTGTCTGCAGCCCTATGAGAGTTGTGGAATATTTATCCCTGTGGACATTAAGGTATGTGCAGCTCTATGTATATTAGCTACAGGAATCTTTCAGTGACATAGTGGGGACACAGTGGTTGATTTCTCATGTATCTGCCTTGTGAATGCACAATCAGTTTCTCAATGCCATGCTTCATTATGTGAGGAAACATATGTGGTTTCCATATAACAAAGAGGGTAAAGCCAACACCATGTAGGAATTCAATGATATACCCCATTTTCCTGAGGTAGTGGAGGCCATAGACAGTATCCAAATTGAGATAAAGACCCCAGCTGGTGAACTGGGAAAGAAGTATGTTAACTGCAAAGTATATCACTTCATCGGCTGCAGAGTGGTCTATAATTCACAGGGCATCATCTACAATGGGTATGCAGTCTACCAAGGCATTTATCATGACTCCCACATATGGCACACCTGTGCCCTGTACCAATGGTTTGTGAGGGGTGACTTCACAAAGAGTTATCTTGTTGGTGATGGTGGATATGTCCTGGAACCCTGGCTCATGACACGCATAAGAAATCCACAAAATCAAACAGACCGTTGGTATAGCCATACTCAAACACAAACAAGACACATTATTATTATAGCACTTGTTTTGGGTGCTGAAGTTATGCTTTCATTTTCTGGATTCAAATATTAGTGCTCTGCTGTATGACCCTGGCATATGATGCAAAAATTATGTCATTGTGTGCAATGTTACATAATATTATACTTAGAAAGCAGATCAAGCAGGGTTGGTGCTTTCAGGACCAGCAGGACATAGCAGCAGATTGGGCAGCAATAGTGGAGTCAAATGAAGAATGAAGAGAGGAAATGGCAACAGGGAATGATCATACCAGATGGAGGTATGTACAGTATGCTGCGGCACTGGCAAAAGGTAGTGGATTGTGAATAGCTTTAGAGCATAATTCATAAGAGTAACACAGGCAGGAGGACTGGTGGTGGCATAATGGTTAAGGTGCTTACCTTACAGACACAAGGTACAGGGTTTGATTCTCACTTTAGAGGGAAATTAGCTAGACTTAAAATGTCCCACAAGAGCTGCTAGCCTAATAGTTACTTATGAATCTATAAACAACAGCAAAGGTGATACACGCAAAACAAACACCAGGTTGTACTTGTTCATGCATAGACTGACCACACAGTGTATCAGACAAAGGCAATCCATGTAACAATGTACAAAGGGCAGGGCACACTTATCATTACTTGCATGGATGGAGAAGGGAGCACCGGCGTGGATGCTGTTCAGAAGGAAGTATATGAGTGCTGACAAGTATGAAAGAAAAACGTGGCATTCATTGAAATGTCAGTTCAAGGTTGGCCTTTAATGTAACAGCCATCGGAAAGGGCCAGTCCAAGTGGAGGTGTGTAATGTGCTGAGGGCTGTCCTGGTGTCAGTGTGGGTCTGCAGGGACATAGCCATAGCTGTAGTTTTATTATTCCACATCTGTCTACTGGACAAGTCCAGGGCATGTATGCTAAAGGGTTCAGCATTTCATGCTAACCCCCATCCACAGGAGCTGGCTCTACCAGGGGTTGCACTGGATGAACCATGACCCTGGTTAGATGATGGTGTACTGTGTGACCATAAGTAACATCTGCTATGAAATGTGCCACTCTGGTGATGACCATGACTATTAGTGCATCTTCACCAGAAGAGCTACCACTGCTGGAGCAGGATCTTGTTATCTAGAGTTACGTTAGCGACCATCTGTGGATGTAGCAGTTGACTGCCTTCATGGATGAACATTGCCACTAGTAGGGAAGCCAGGCAAGCATTTTCAAGTGTGAGATTGAGTCTATCTAAGCAATCATACAAACAGGATGTGTACTACTATAGGTCATCATACACACGCTGTATCGCCCTCACTGCATAGCTTTGGTGGTAATAGCCCATGCTTCCATGATGGACCTGCACATACACTGGGTTGTGGTGACTTGCACATCAGCCTTAGGGTGAGGGCAATAACCATATCTCCAGGGAGCACCATTACCCAACCCCTTGTGTGGACTTCTTTGTCCATGAATGCTAGAGGCAGATTCTAACATCTGTCTACAAGGGGCCAGTACACTTCCCAGAGTGATAGTGTTCTCATTTCCCTGTCATCCCTGTGAGGTGTGGCTAGCCTAGAGGCTGTATCCATGGTGCATGATGGGAATACAGCGGTCACATTCTCTGTGTCCATCACAAATTCTGTACTCCTTGACATGCCAGCTCATCCTCTCCATCATTATCATAGTTCCACAGTGCTGTTTCAGATAAAGAATGACCTGTGAATACACCGAAGCACAAAATATCCAGTGTAAGAATTACCTAGCACCAGAAGTATACATGCAGCTGATTTCTACAAATATAAAAATTATAACAGTTAGTAATTTACTTGGATATTATGTGCAGATGATTGTGGATGATAAACCCCTGATGTACCTGTATACCAAAAGTCAGACATCTTTAATAAGTTTGATATTAACTCATTGTAGGGAACCTAGAAATATTGATACTCAGAAATAGGTCTACATGCCTGGAGCAGCTCCAGTGGATTGTCTCTGTGGCCTGTCCAGCTCTGCTCCCACATCCATCTCCACAGTTTTGGACTCGGTAAAGGTGCTACTCCCTCTGAGAGAGGTTAGAAGCTCTTCTGTCTACTTGACAGCCCGCCAATCATTGTCCTAACCTCATGTGCCAAGAGTTGTTCTTTTTTAGGCAGCAAACATATCATTGGCCCTTCCGTGCTCCATTTCATAATCACACACGTGCCCATAAACTGCATTAACATTTGTGACAATATCATCTCAGGTACACTCCCAGTAGGGATGAAGAGCTGCCTGCAGGACAATGAGACATTGCCCATGGAGACAGAAGTACTGAAGTTGCACCTCATTCTCAACATCAGAGAACTTAGGCTTATAGATGGACATCCCAGTGGACTTAGCTCTGTTCTTCTGCAGAAAACAATGAAATTACTAGCTTTGTTCCTGCATGGCCCTTACAAATCCTTTCACCATCAGTGTACTCCATGGCCATAAAGTATGCTGTTCTTGTGCCATAAAATCATGTATTGGTATCTACAATATTTATGATAATATCAGGCACACAAATTTACTGAGCACATTTCCGCTATAAAATAATCACACACCAGTGCATATGACCGAGATGACATGACTGTTATTCTCAACGTTAAAAATAGATTGCTTCTGATATATGTGCAATACATACATCAGTCGAGCATATTACTGAAAGTTGTATTATACATACTGGAAAAATATTGCAAACTGTAATCTGACTACTTCTTCATGGGTGTGTCTCTCTCTTTAAGTTCAAAAATCCTTCAGTTCAACAATTGCTTTAGTCTTGCAGTCAATCCACCTTTCCTAATACATTTACAAGTACTGACAAACATGCATCTTATGAAAACAGGTTGAATAGCAGTTAAAAGCAGCTTAAGTAAAAATAAATGGACTTATAAAAAGTAGCACTTACCTTGTGCAATCAAATATACTTTTTGCTGAAATAATGTTTTGAAATTGAGATTTTGTGATACAATCAAATATATTTTTTGTTGAAATAATGTTTTGAAATTGAGATTTTGCTGATGGTGAACTTCTCTATAGTTCTTTTTTGTAGTACGATGAGGCTGCCTGCCTGCTTTCACACATATCATGCAGATTTACCTGGTTGGACATGATGAGAATGTGAATTCAGACTGTTCTCATTACTGTTTCTGAACTGCTAACTTTGCATAGCAAGCACAGCTGCTAACCGTCACACACAACCCTACATGATGCTGTGCACACTCCTGGCTCACTGCAGACACCACTGTGCATGTGCAGTCCAGACTGTCCTTCCATGGGAGATCTGTAGTTCCAAATGTAAATGTCTGTGAATAGAATTCCCATAGTAACTGATATATCAGCATACATAGGGATTCAGGATTGCCATGTCTAACTACTTAAAGTGCCTTTGTGAACCATGATACCAAGTTATATTTTCTGATTTTGCCATGTGTCACACACATGAGATCTCCATGAATACCTGTCATTGTATCACAGATGGGACACATGAGACCTGATTTGGGAGCTAATTTTCTGTCATTTGCCTTTGAAATTTCAAAGTATGACAACATGGCTGGAGAAGGAGATCGTAGTGCTCCTATAAGAGCACACAGGTGGAGTGTGGTGGAGTCAAAAATCCTTCTTTACCTCTTCCATAAGGATAACAGTCAGTAGCTCCAGCAGAAGTGTCATAAAGGGCCTCAGTATAAGATAGAAGCCTGGAATAGTTTAGCCCAAACTGTGACCCATTCAGACTTGCATCCTACACGTCGGGGGAACAGTGCCTCCAGACTTATACTGACATGGCAATACCGATCTTCATGGCTGATGGGAGGATGAAGTAAAATAGCAGCCAGCAACTATGCACTGTAAGTATAACTTACATCTGCTACAACATATAATCTGCCTCTGCGTGCTGTATACAGATATTACACAGTGCTCTTTTTATGCATGATGAAACTGAAGTGAACAGCAGCTGCAGAGGAGATGGCTAGAGTGCCTAACAGTGCACCATGGTGAGTATACACAGAAGATGGCTAGAGAGCCTAACAGAGCCCCATGGTGAGTATACACAGGAGATGTCTAGAGTGCCTAACAGAGCATCATGGTGAGTATACACAGGAGATGGCTAGAGTGCGTAACATAGCCCCATGGTGAATATACACAGGAGATGGCTAGAGTGCCTAACAGACCCCCATGGTGAGTATACACAGGAGATGGCTAGAGTGCCTAATAGACCATCATGGTAAGTATACTTGGTTCAGACTGTACAGTACAGTTTTAATATCAATAATGGTAAAGTGCTAGAGATTCATTCACAAACAGTATATCTTTCATGCACTGCAGCCAGTTCTGTGATAAATGACAAAGGTCAAAGTTAGCAGTATGTAAATGTTATTAGTGTGTCTGTGCATGCATCTTCTCATATACTTGGAAGGGTGAGTCAGAAGGTTAAGACTCTGTTACCACATTGTGAGGAACTGAGGATGCTTGTGGGTTCAACCCCTCCTTATGTTATGATAAAATATTTAAGCTTTGTTTTTTGTCTCATTGTACTAAATATAGAACTAGATGGGGGAAATATGTATAAGCAATACTTCTGGATGTGTCATGGACAATATTTGTCAATACAGCTGTTTTCATTGCTTTGAACTGTGACTGAAATATGTCTGAGCAGCATGCTAGCTTTGTATCTGTATATTTATCTCAGGCATCATTAATAGATTTGAGATGACAGAACCTTGATGGTTTGTCCAATGATATTATCATGTTAATCTTATATCTGTCAGAAAGCAGGTGATGACAGCTGTTGGCTTAGGAACCCCAATAAGTTGTGTATGCTGACAGCTTTGTTAAATTGAGAAGTGTTTGTTGGTCCTTCAGGTGTAGATATATATATATATATATATATATATATATATATATATATATATATATATATATATATATATATATATATATTTCTATTACATTCATTTATTTTATTATTTTTTTTCTTTCCATTTATTTCACTACTGCATGCAGCATCATCATGACGTGCACCCTTCCAGTTAGGCCTGGCAGCTACCAGAGATGGCAACAGCAGTGTTACCACTGCTAACACCACCACCAGAAGGAGTCAGCACAATACCTCTCAACATGCTAGAGCAAGAAATCTGGGCAAAGCCTAAAACAGTGTGGGGATAAAGGCCCAAAATACAGACAGATTTTAATTATTGCTCATATAAGCTTAGAAAGTTGCTAGAATAACATGATTTGTGATAGCATGCATTTTCTCTAAAGGGTATGAAGTCTGAAACATACATGTATGTCATTATTTAGTTACTTCCATCCGCACTGATTTGCCAAAAACACACAAATTTTATGCAGAACACACCAAAAAGATGAAGCCAAAATCTGGTCATTCTGCAAAAATCTGGACAGTTAAAAGGTATATCCAGCACATCTGGATTCCAGCCTGCTACGCTCACCTCCACACCTCCTGTTTTACCTGAACACCCACTTGAGGTAGCCCTGCTTTGGATGCTGGGACTGTTGTACCATCTGGTAGTAGTATCAGTGGAGGTAACACCTTTGTCACCCATCGGTACCTGGCAGATATTTGGTTGGGGGGGGTTACTAACAATTTGCACCACTGTTTCCATTCTTGAAAGCATAGATAAGCAAATTTTGAAATTATTTCTATTCATAATTAAGTGGGGAGATAGGACAGCAGCTATTCATACCTATAAATAAGTTTCCCTGTTTTGTTTTTGGCACATGTTTTGTTAAGCTGAAGTGAGGCAGAAGATCACAGTTATCTACTACAAAAATAACATTTATAGTTTGTAATATTTTCAAAGCATTTTATACAACAGACTAGGTATTAGATGTGGACTTGGAAACTGCATTTCAGGACAGTCTTAATAGTAATTTTTTGGCTGAAATATTAAAATGTAAAAAGAGAAAATTTGTGTTTAACCATTTTATATTCTGAGACTCATTAATGCAAGTTCAAGAACAGCAAGACAGAATGAGAAAAAATGTGAACTTACATATATTACATCTGAGATTGCCATTAGAGTACACCCTTTTATTTGAGGTATGTCAGTCACATAGTTAATGGTATACATACTTCAAGGTGTGTGAAGCGCATGCTCTCAGATCAGGGGTGTAAGGGAAATGTCACCCTGGAGAAAAACTTTAAAGAAGAAAGGCGCGATTTTGACATTCATAGTTCTAAATTTCAGATCGGGGGTGCAAGGGAATTGTCACCGTGGAAAAAAAAACTTTAAAGGAGAAAACTGATTTTGACATTCATAGTTCTAAATTTTCATAGTTATTCTTTTTGTAAATCCAGGGATCATACTTACAAATCCTAAAATTACAATAGGGACTTTGTATTTAAAGTTCTTGGGAATAGTTACACATGTCTGAATTTTTGCATTTCTTTTGTTGTTGACAAGACATTTCTGTAATATTCATGGAAGCATCCATTTATCTCTAGCATCTTGGTGAGACTATGGTTGCAATGGCAGTGTCAATGCTGCAACAGGTAGCACACTAACCTTTAGTGCTGAAGGCTGTGAGTTCTATTCCCATACTGGGTAGTTCAATTGTTGCTACTGCAGTGTAGTCTAATGGTTATGCTGTACTCGTGAGTGTGTCATCCTTTGAATGAGAGGTTGAACTAATACCCTATCTATTTGAACTGGTGGTAACTCAGATGGCTATAAAAGACTGCACAGCATCTATCAAAAAGAGTAGATGAAGTTCCTGATGCCCTGACCAATGTTCCCCTAGTACTACAAGTCCTACCTTATTTATCCCCTAAAAATAGGCCACTAGCCTAGTGAGAATAACCTGGTCATCAAAGGGTAAATAAATAAAATAAAATATGTGGATCGTGCAGCTTGTACTCCAAAACTGAGAGAAAGGTACTCTTGTTGTAATGAGGTTCACATGTAAAGACCCCACTATAATAATATCATTAAAGCACTGTTCTTTCATGTGAACTTTGCTGTTATAACTAAGTGGGCATTGTGCCGCCACATACAGAAGTCATCATGGTAATTATTTGGGAAAATAACAAACAGTTTTAAAAGCAAGAAATTTAGCTGCTTGATACTTTGTGCTCACACATGCCTCTTAACTGTCCCTAATATTTCAGAATCATCCCTAGTTTTGTTTTCAAATTTTTCCTTTGTCTTTCATAAAAGGATGCAGTTTTGAACCACAACTGTTTACGTATTAAGTCATTAGAAAGTTACTTCTCATTCTTCTGAAAATGGACTTTTAACAGAAATAATCAAAATTCTACATAATATTAATATTTAAAAAAGTGTCCCTGTCTGACTTTTATGCCTCAAAGTGGGACTTTATTATTTATTATGTAGTACAATTGATAGTAATATTATACAACTCTCTGGCAAGGATCCTTATCTCTTACTCAAGATGATTAATTTTGCTACCATTTCTGGTAGGATACAGATAATGTAGGTCATGATCCTGCCTCATGTGTTGCATGTAGTTAGGAAGCTCCCACTCTCCATGACAAACCCTGGATATAAATATCTCTAGTTTCACATTAATGATGTAGTGTTGGAGTGAGAAGGTAGACAAATTTCTTTGTCAATGGCAAATATGCCCAGTATCTATGAGGGTCACAGCCTTCCTCATCTGGCAACCTATATTCTAGCTTTTCAAATGTGTCAGCTTGTTAGATGGCTTATGAAGGAAAGAGTAACTAGCAAATTGAATATGCATAAAATGGAGGCAGTAGATGCTTATCATGTTGGATGCAAGCCTGCAGATTGGGTATGGCAGTTATATACTGAAAATTTGAAAGCTATATCCATAGTTTAAGAAACGAGTCCAATAAATTATATTTGGCGTCAACTTTTAGTGGGGTATCTTGTATCTAAGCCCGTAGCAAATTGTTTGATAACTAAGGGGATCAGATATTGGCCCCCCATTTTAGACAACCAGTCAGGACCTGCACTTAAAAGCTTCCCTATTATTCAAAATGAATATCAGATATTGGGGAAAGAATGGTTGACTTGCGTATGGATACGGAAAGTATGGTAAAAAGATATCATACTGGCTGAAAGGAATCAGCAAGTGCTACATTGGCAAGAATGGGTTAAAACCCATATAGGTAGGCCAGGTCTCCTCTACAAAGACTTATGGGAGTATAAGGCCATAATATTGAAGCACTTGAAGGCATACAGGCTGAGAATACAAAAGAAAAATTTAATTTTCCAGTAATGAATGGGAGCAGATTTGCTAGGCAATTTACAAACTTAGGAGGTGGCCAAGATATCAATACCAACAGATGAGAATAATATACAAGAAGTATGTCACTCCATGTAAACATTGGAGAGCAAAAATGAAGGAGAACAAAGAGCGTTGGAGATGCAGGATACAATATACTGATAATATGTGTGTGTTTGGGGAATGTGTGTATGTACGGGGCTTTTGAAAATATCTGAACCATAAACCGAATTGGATGTTTAATGTGACAATTTATCTATATTGAAAATTCTAGGTATTTGAAATTTTTCTTAAGAGGCAATCCCATTCCTAATTTGGGGTTTATTGAGTATAGACTTGTGCTATCAACTTACTTCATGCAACACATTGGAAGTCCAGGGGGAAATTCTCTAAGTGTATTTGTAAAAATCTTTTTGGACATTTAGGTAACATTTAAGGCCCAATTATATGAGCAATGTTTCTTGGCAATGGAAAAGGCTGGTAACCTATTATAGGGACTCTCACCATATTTAATATGCTGTAAGAGCTTTTCTTTTTGGGGATGTTATTATTTTAAGAGAGGCATGTATGAATTTAATGTGGAATGCTGAGTCTGAAAATAATGTATATAGTTTTGTTGACATTGTACCTTTTTTTTTCTTCTTTATTCTGCTTAATATTTATATTGCACTAATGTTCCTGAGTGTTACTCCCATTCCTCTTTTAGATATTTGTTAGAATTAAATAAACTTCAGTTCAAAACGTGTCCCTCATTTTGAGAGTTGGCCCATGATTAGTTTTGGCTTTTCCTCTGCTTCTTGAGAGAAGATGTTAAGATTAATGAGCTGGCACACATTTTAAAATGGTTGTTCATAGGTGTAGCTAATATTCTTCTACAGCAAACAAGCATGATAGGGTCTCCCATCATATCCATTAGTTAGCACCTCCTCAACTTTACTATTGATGAGGATTTTGTGAATCTTCTAAATGAAATTGCAACTTGGTTAATGAATTTGGATTGCAAATCTCTATGTTTTTTGTACTTTGCGCAATATAATTTGGCTAAAATAATGGCTTGAAATGCTGAAAAAAAGGATCCAGCTTTTTGTGTGTTACAATATTTATATTTCCTTCTAACATAGTAAAATTGTTTTGGTTCACTGTCATCTTTTTTGTGTTATTTTACCTTTAACAATTGTCACATAAAAACTATCTGAATAATTTACTGATAAAAACAACTAATAAATTTGTAATCATTCATATAGGAGTTAAAATTATATATATATATATATATATATATATATATATATATATATATATATATATATATATATATATATATATATATATATATATATATATATATATATATATATATATATATATATATATATATATATATATATATATATATATATATATATATATATGTATATAGATTCACTTTAGAAGCTCGAAATACTGAAATAACGAAATTCAGTATTTCGAGCCCATAAAGTGGAATCCTGACAAGAGTGAAAGCTCAGACGCGTGAAATTCAAAACCTTGAATACCGGAGGTTTTGAATTTTGCGCTTCTGAGGTTTTGCTGTGGTTATGGCTTCAGGTAAGTGTGTGGTGTTGAGGGTTTTGGGTAGGGGTTGCGGTGTGTGTCAGTGTGTTTTGTTGCTGTGATGTGTGTGTGTGAGGAGAATGTAGCATGTGTGGTGGTGTTTTGTGTGTGTTTGTATGTAGTGCGACCTTGGAGTGAGAATATTTAAGTAGGGGGTGTAGGGGATGCAGGGGGTGTGGGGGATGGCCCCCCTGCTTTTATGTAGTAGAGAGCTTGTGTTTGTGTGTGGGGAGCAAGGTGTGTGTGTGTGTGTGTGTGTGTGTGTGTGTGTGTGTGTGTGTGTGTGTGTGTGTGTGTGTGTGTGGGTATGGAGTAGAAGAGCAAAATTCAAAATCTCTGGTGTGCGAGATTTTGAATTTCGCAGTTCTGAGTTTTCGTGGTTTTAAATTTTAGACTTTATAGCTTCAAAATACTAAATTTTGACATTTCAGTATTTCGGGATATAAAATGAATCCATATATATATATATATATATATATGTATATATATATATATATATATATATATATGTATGTATATATACATGTGTATATATATATATATATATATATATATATATATATGTGTGTGTGTGTGTGTACATGTATATGGATCTACTTCTAATCTTCAAAAACTTATTTCTTTGAAGATTAGAAAGCAGACACCCACTTTCACGATAGTGTATTTAACCGAAAGTACACTTTCACGAAAGTCAGTTAACTGAATCACGGTACAATGGGGATAAGGAAACATATCCTTTTCCCCACTGTAGTGCGATGGAGTTAGTATATAAGTAACGGGGGTTTAGGGGCACAGCCCCCTCCACATGGGAGGTGCAGGGGGGCTTGGCCCCCTGCAAAAATGTATTCTACTTTGCTTGATACACTTCCAGTAATTGTATATACTAACACCTAAATCCACAGTACATTGGAGATAAGGAAATATATCCTTTTCCCCACTGTATTGCAATCTCGGAGTTAGTATATAAAATTAACGGAGGTCTGTTCGGCAAAGTAGAATTAATTTTTGCAGGGAGGCAAGCCCCCATGCCCCACCCATGTGGGAGTCTGTGCCTCACCCCACACACACATGCTACTTATATATACTAACTCCGAGATCAGACTACAGTGGGGAAAAGGATATATTTCCTTATCCCCACTGTACCAGGATTTGGTTAAGTGACATGAGTCAATTAACTGACTTTCATGAAAGTGCACTTTTGGTTTAGTGCACATTTGTGAAAGTGGGTGTCTGCTTTCTAATATTTGAAGAAATACATTTTTGATGATTAGAAGTAGACCCATGTACATATATATATATATATATATATATATATATATATATATATAGATATATATATACATATATATATATATATATATATATATATATATATATATATATATATATATATATATATATATATATATATATATATATATATATACACACACACACACACACACACTCCTTCAGATTGTTTTATTGTAAAACTATTCAGGATGGTTTAATTTTATCCCACGTATAGTTTAAGGAAGAAGCCTAAGGATTTTTTTAAGCACCATACAGAATCATATTCATTTAACTTCTTTTACAACTACAGCACTGGAAAATTTCTGTGGCTCATTGAAAGCTTTTGTGTGGTATATTGCTGATTTATAACTTGGATATTTATGATGTAAAGCAGAGTGGTCTGTGAATATCTAAGACAATAATGCTACCTTCCATATATTAACTAAATGAGTGAGGTTAGTATGGAGTCTAACCTAACAGTTTATTTGGTTCTTTGTGTCAGAAATGAGTGAATGTTTGGCAGACTGAGAAGTTATGTCTCCCATTATATTTTAAGCACCAAGAGCCCATAACATCCATCAAATGAGTCAAACATAATGTGTGATATGAAGTAAATGTCTTGCTGATATATATTTAATTTCAGATTCAAAAACATTAAATTGTCAGAAAGAAATATAATAGTTTCTTGTAGCTCAGCCAAAATTTTTAACTTCTCATTCAAAAATAATTAATAGCTGTTGAAAAGTGTGTTGACTGTACTCAATTTAACAAATTTCTTATATGCATATTGCAATACTAGTTTAGACCACATTACCTTGCATTGTATTGTACATTTGTGAAACTTTGCATTTGGGCTCCTTAATGTAATTGTCAGTTCTATTCTACTCTCTTGTGAAGAATTATCAGCTTCTGGAATTTTCTGAGTACTGTTATTATTTTATTTTATTATTTTTTTGAGTTTTTGTAGTCTAGAAGCAGAAACTGTAGTTCCTGAATGCATAAAGAATGTATTATATTGGTGCTTTTAATACAGAAGCATAAGGCACTATGCACATATGTCAAGTATGCATGTTACCACAGGGTTCATCTGTTATGCTAAAAATACACCACAACATGCCATAGCTGTGTACTAAGTTAAACGGGAAGGTAAAGTACCTTATGTTTGCATCATACAGTGAAATTAAACATGATCATTTAGATGTGCAAACAATAGAAGGCAAACAAATGTAAAGACAATAATTGATGATCTTTGCCAATATGTCCATGGTATTATACATACCTACATCATTTCTTTATAAAGCAGAAACATTAATACTGGTATACTTAAAGAAACAGATAGAATGTTACTAGAAACATGTCAAGCAGCATGAGTTTATGATAGTGTAAAGTTGCAGTGCTGCAAGAATACAAAAATGGATATATGAAACAACATGGCTCATACACAATTTGTAAAACAAATCCCACCGCTGTGTCTCTCAGTCAGCAGAAATATCAGGCTGATACCATAATAAACACAGATTGCTTGATTAGCCAAAAGCACAAGAGGGAAAAATAGTACAAACTGACAAGTTTATTTAACAACAGTAGTAGAGATATGTAGGTCATACACACTTTAATGAGCTGTTGACATCAAATAAACTGTCAATTTGCACCCCATTCCATCTACAAACATGAGAAACAGTGCTTGCTAGTTGCCAAATGACATCTAGATAAGATATATTTATCTGCCATCTTCAGTAAAGGCAGTCAATCCTGCCCCATTGTGAAGGGCAGTTGCGCTGTGGATACAGCAGGAGAACAACCTTCTGCTTTGTCCAGTGTTACAGTTAACTGGATACTTCCAATGCTTTTTCAAAAAAAGTATGGTCCTCAGCCATTATTCCTCCATGACAGGTAAGGACCACTGGTAAATGAAGATACCTGTGGGGTACTAGCATTGGGAAATTCCTCTGATGCTCTTATACTCAGATGGCTGCTTGCCTTAGTTGTCCTGAATGGACAGCATAGTCAGTCTACTTACTTGAATCTTTCATGTTTTTGCTATGGATTAATGATGCAATAACCATATTGGCTGAAAGTGCTTTTAGAAAGCTAGTTAGACTACTATGTTCTCATCAGCTTCTTTTGCTTGCATTTGTCATAACGTTTCATACTTTGCTTAGAGAATTTTACCTTATGGCTTAAATAGTTCCCAGAGCTCCTGGACTGCACTACATTTTTGCTCAACTTCAGTGATACATTTTAAAAGGTAAGACATTCCCCAGGATTAATAAATTCCATGTAGGCACAGAGTAGAGCCTACATGGACTGTATCCATGTACATGGCCATGGTTCCCCCGTGGTAGCGAGCGCACCATGCATATTAATGAAAGCCAAGGACATGGATATTAAATCAGTGTAGGGAGAGATATAATGGCTACCGATGGCTGCAGATGAGTGTGAGTCTCCCTGTAATGCTCTTCACCACTGTTGTAATGCTGTGAAGTGTGTCAAATGTGTAACATCTCATTTTTATGATGTAATATGTTTCTTTTTGTTGTAACTGCATGTTTGCATGGAGCAATGCCAAGCTGCGCTCACATAAAGACAGATGACACCTGTCAGACATCTAAAAATAGAAATGAGATGTAATAAATAAATATCATAATTAAATTTTTTCTTTTTTTTTCAGTTGTCATTTATGCAGCGCAGCATGGAGTACAGCAGAGCCAAGCAGAGCTTATACATACATAGGCGACACCTGCCAGACATCTAAACATAGAAACTGGATGTAACTAATTATTTATTTATAGGTGTGTTCAAGTGTGTTTGAGCGGCATGGCAGGGTGCTCAGCAACAGGTAGCTTAGTAGTATATGTGAAGGTATACCAGTTTTTATAACATCCAACTAGCTACATGGGTAGAATTACAGTCTTATGTGTAGTAGGTCCTGGGTTCAAGTCCATAACAGGCAGAATATGTCTGTAAATGAATGTACTATTTTCTTTAATTTCATTAAACTATTGTGAATTTTGGCACTGCTGTACTTTGCTAAGCACTGCTCATTCATGCTAAGCAGTACATAAACATCCTAATGGCTACCAATGTTTGAGCTGTGCTAAGCCTTGCTAAAACTACAGTTCTGTGAGTTTTCGTGCTGCTTGGTTTTGCTTAGCAGGTTTACACTGCGAAGTGATGCAGCACTTTGTTGAATGTTGCTCAATGACATGTAAGGGTGGTAAGAGAGCCTATATTAAGTCCAATATGTGGGAATTCTGCATCATTCATTGGAGTTCAATCAACTGTTGGTATGGCTGGCAGTATTGGTGAAGGTGTGCGCTTTCGGGTGCAGAGGTGGGGTATTTAGTATTCCAGGGTCATTGTTGGGCTCCTTGTTAAAAAACATAAACCCCACCTGATGGGGTGGATTCTAGAGCTTGGAGTGTAAGGCAGAGGCCTGGGACTGTTTTGCCAGGGAACTTACCAGTGTTACTAGTATCCCCCACACAAGTGAGCAGTGTCATCATCATTATGATGACCTGAAAAGGAGAAAGAGGGGAATCTTGGACACCTGGGACCAAGAAGCTGAAGCAAGGAATGCTCCCACAAATACACAAGTAATTTTTCCTTTGTTTTACCAATATGCAAGCTGAATGTCTGCAAAACTGGTATGTATAATGGTGTGCTTCTCTCTCAACAGCTGCAGCTTGAGAGTTTGCAATGTTGAGTCCCATGCTGGGCACCTGGTCAGGTTGCACTGTGAGTGTGGTAAGTACAGATTTAGTATGCTAACTGTAGTGCAATAAGCAAGAAAGAGTAAAGCATTTACTGCACTAAAGTATACACAAGAAAAACTGTAGTGCAACAAATGGTCATGTAGAACTATAGTGCAATAAATGGGCAATTAGAGCTGTAGTGCAATACATGAACAATAACAAATGAAGTTTAATAGGTTCCCTCTTACATCCTTGAATACACACTTACCTGAATACATAAACATTGACACGTCTCCATCGAACCACGTAAACATCAATCGTCCTGAAGCACGAAATCCGAAATGTCGAATCGTCATGGTTGGCCCTTCCGTGGTATAGCTCCGTAAGGTAAGTGTGTGATAGTTACGGACCTTAGGGTTAGGGTGTGGGTTAAGGTAAGTGCATAGATGGTAATGTATGTGAGATTTAGTGTAGGGTTAGATGTAAGGTTTTGTTATGTGTATGTGTTGGATTATTTATTTTGTTTGGGTATAGCTTGTTAAGGTAAATGTGTGATAGTTACGGACCTTAGGGTTAGGGTGCGGGTTAAGGTAAGTGCATAGATGGTGGTATATGCAAGATGTAGTGTAGGGTTAGAAGTAGGATTTAGTTTAGGGTTAGAAGTAGGGTTTTGGTTGGTGTATGTATGTGTTTGTTTAGTTTGTATGGGTAGGTAGTATGTAGCGGGTGGTGGGGTGGGACAAGTATGACAGTTCGAGGTTTTGAATTTCGTGGTTTAGGGTATTCAGTATATTTGTGGTTCGTGGAATATGTGTCGGTGTTTTTGTATTCGGTTATTAGGGCTTTCGAGCCTGCAATATAGACCCGTTTAATAAACAATAAACAATACCAATAACAGTAAGCAAAATGGTGTTCATCAGGATTGTATTGTTATAACCATGGCAGTAGAGCTGTATGCATTGCTTGTCTATGGTAAGGTTGCTGCAGTCAAGTGTAACACTGTAATAGCTGTAGAATGCAAAAGTAATGGCCTACAACTGTATTGCTTAACTCATAGTACTATCCAAGGCTGTCTTCATGACACTATTGGATGCATAATGCTCTCTGTTCCTCCTACTACAGGTAATAAAGGTGTATTGGTGAGGTAGCCCACTCCATGGGCAGATATTGTGTGTGTACTTCACAGATATTTCAAAGCAATAACAATACAAAATGTACACCAGTATTGTTGATACTAAAATAAAGCTGTTTTAATATATGCAGTACAGTTGCATTCCATGCATGTATGTTCTACTGGCACTGCAGTCAATTATAACACTGTAATAGTTTTAGAATGCAAAAAGAATGTCCTGTAACGTGTATTGTTCAATACATAGTATGGTTCTAGGTTATTTCCAGCACACTATCAGTCACATAATGCTCACATTTTCTCTCTCCCCAGGAACAAAAGGTATATGAGTGAGGTAACCCATGTTATGAACAGATATTCCCCTGGATTCTCTATGCCCTGCACGGCGTGCATGATTTATGCAGGAGCTCTAGCAGGCAATATGTCTGCTGTGCGATCCAGGAACAACCTGCATGGGTGTGCACGAGAGCTCCTGCACTAATCATGCACGGTCTAAGCCCTGGTATGCAAATCACCTCATTTGCAGCAGATATTCATGCAAATGAGGTGATTTTGCAATCCAGGAAGCTTGCAATAGTCCATGCAAGACTAGTGCTATCTGCAGAAATGTACTCAGTTAGTAACCGGGTACATTTCTGCAAAATCCGAAACGGAGCTATGACAGCTCCAAATAAAGGCTGCATATCATTGAGGAAGCATGCCAATGGCCAAGTATAAGGCCACTGGCATTGCAAACAATAAAAAAAACAGCTTTTATTTTTTTCCGCCGATCTCAGCTGTTTAAGCATAGGGCAGCGGCACGCAAATGGGATCGGGGGGAAAATAATAAAATAAACCTAAAATAAGCATTCTAACTAAAATCAGTATTCTGCCATGCAAGTCAATGGCAAGCAGAAGACAACCTGGCCAGTGAGTAATGGCTGCCAAGAGGGGAGACTCAGTGTGAGACATGTAACTATGCATTAGCATGCAATCCTATGCAAATGAGGGAAAGGATAGTGAATCCCAATTTTCCCCAGCATGTAAGGCAGGTCCCAACAGTGTAAGAGTATGAATAGCTAGGTGCAAGACTAGGATATAGGTGACATCATGAGGGGGTGTAAGATATACTGTAAGTGGATTGGAGCCCTGTGGCTCGGGATTGCTCCTAGCTTACCATAGCTAAGCTAGGGGGTGTGTCTAAACCTGCCTAGCACTCTTTACAAAGCCTAAGTGGGTGTGCGCGCCGCGCACCGGGTTTTAAAGAAAAAAAAAAAGTAAACCAGGAAATAGCAGCACATTTGAGCACTCTGTTTGGGCAGCGCGCCCCTGGCCTTAAACAGGAAGGCAATGGGAAGGGAAAACAGCAGTAGGAAGTAATCAAGGAGAACTAGCTAAGCTGGCAGATGAAATGTATCAGAATCAGCCAATTACAGCAGCAGACCAGCCCAGCCCAGCACACCACTATAAACTATGCAAACACCTTTCCCCCTTGTTTTTTCCCAAAAACTCTGAACCACCGGTGTATACAAATGGGGAAATTTTACAAAACAAAAGCAAAACAAAAAATGTTAGAGGCTGGTTTTGCTATCATAAACCAGTATGTGCAAGAGGTTGAGGGTGGTGAGGATGTGAATGCTGCTGACCAACCCACAGTGAGGAGATGGAGAAGAGTGTACAGACCCAGGGTAACCTACCAAGGGCTACATGAGCTGGAGATAGTGGAGCACTATCGGGTGGACAGGGACCTCCTACAGCAAATTGTTGAGCTGTGCCGGCCATGCCTCACACACAGAACTAACAGAGGGGAACCCATCCCAGTGGATACCAAGGTATGTGTAGGCCTAAGAATACTAGCTACAGGTACCTTCCAAAGGCCAACTGGGGATATGATGGGGATTTCACAGGCATCAGCATCCAGGGTACTCCACCAGTTCCTGGATGCCATGTCAGCACATGTTGGTGAGCACGTATATATCCCCAAAACCTGTGAGGCGTTGGCCAGCAATATGTGTCTCTTCCACCAAATAGCAGAATACCAAGAGGTAGTGGGTGCAATAAACTGCACACACATATGCATCAAAGCATCACCCAGTGAGCGGGGTAGGGTCTACATCAACTGCAAGGGCTTCCCCTCCATCACCTGCCAGGTCATGTGCGATGGCCAGGGCAGAATAATAAATGTGTGTGCTGGCTGCCCTGGAAGCTATCACAATTCCCACATCTGGCATCTGACGCAGCTGTACCAGAGATTTGCCAATGGGGACACCCCACACTGTCACCTAGTGGGGGATGCTGGATACACACTGGAGCCATGACTAATGACACCCATCAGAAATGCACACACACCCGAACAAGAACTCTATAATGAGGCACATGCACAAACAAGAATCACAACAGAGCATGTGTTTGGGATGCTCAAGTCACGGTTCCGGTGCCTGGACACATCTGGTGGAGCCTTGCAGTACTCACCAACTACATGTACCCAAATTGTCCTTGTATGTGCCATGCTACCCAATATGATCCTGCAGAAACAGCTGCAGCAGGAACAGCATGGGGCAGGGCCACACAGCCCCCCACCATTACCAAGGCCTGCACAGGCACAGAGTGACTCAGAGGAGGAACAACCTGAGCCTGCCCCAGTAGGCAAAAGGAGGCATGCCCAGTATGCCCTGGCCTTGGCAAAGAAGCAACGCATAGCACATGCACTGACACAGTAGGGACCCAGGGTAAGACACCTATCTCTGACTCACACATACAGTAAAAGGGATGCCAAACATGACACTACCTGTGCTCAACCATGTATAGGGAGTTTTCTATGTGCATCCGACATAGGCAGCTCTGCAGCACCACCCTCAATACTGAGACACCCACAAGGTAAGTGACTCACACATGCCAGTCGGGGGGGTCACATACCCAACAACAGTCACAGCCAGCAGGACAGGTGTAGACAAACACAAACAAATGCTGTACTATGGACTCTGAATGAGGCCTATGGGTAACCCCCTCCCAGGCCTACACAGACAGACTACAGCAGGCCAGGCAGTTGGATGTCAGTTGTGAAGGCTAGGAAGTCAGAAACTAATATGTAGGTAATTAAAAGCTAAGAGCTGTAGTACACTGGTATGCCTCTAGCCAGCATGATAGGTAAGACTACAGACTGAAATGTAGTACCCGACATACCAATACAGTCCTAGCAAATGTGTACAAGTGTCAGGTGTGGCCTCCCCCATCCAACGTAGACATATAGTAACAGTCAGGTGTGCCCCCCACTCCTTTGTAGAAATGTAGAACTAGTCAGGTGTGCCGTCCCCCCATCCGACACAGAAATATAGTAACAGTCAGGTGTGCCCCCCCAAACCTGTGTAGAAATGTAGAAACAGTCAGGTGTCCCCACCCACTATGCAGAAATGTAGCAACAGTCAATGCCAACTGACCGATGGATACCCTGCAGACGCATCATGCTACCTGTCGGTGTACATCACTAAGGTCAGTACCGCAGCACAAACCACCTAGACTTGATCCACACACGCAGTATAGACGGCCATACTGGGCATGCTCACACACTTACAGAAATGAAGGCAATGTCAGTCAACAACATACTGAAAGGTCATACTGGGTGTGCTCACACACTTAAACACATGAAGGCCATGTCTGCAAACACCAGTGGACCAGACATATCTGGCAGTCACAGTTCTTAGTGCAGACACATGTCAGTATGCACCACTCTTGCCTTGCACACACAGTGGATAGGAATGCAGACATATATGTAAGCACAACACACTATAATAACCCAAAGGCAGACGGACATAGATGTGTGGAAGAGGGTGACTGTGACAAGGAGCCACCCAGCCCTGTCCCACCCAGCACACAGCTAAAGGGCCCCAAACACATGAGGTGCAGATGTCACCCACTGCAGATAATAGCCACCAGTATCTGTCAGCATTACAGACTATGTGGTGCATGTGCCAGCTGTGCAACATGACTGTATACAGGTACCTGTGACATATGACCCTGTGTGTGCCCGCATGTGGTGTGTGAACCCCTAGATGAATGGGTTCTGGCCCATGCACACACCGTCCTCCCCATAGCCCTACTATGACAAGCCTGCTGAGGTTATCCAATGTGAAATACACCATGGGAGAGCTGTAGCCCAGTAATCTCTGTGGTGTGTCCCATAACTGCGTACTGTTGTAGTGTGATAAACTAGTTAGGTAGGAGTTCTAATCCCAGACTTGGCAACTGTGTGTGTGAGTGTGTGTTTGTGTGCATGTCTGACTGTGTAGAGAGCAATGCTTTTTAGGCTACTCACACTCCTTACAATTCATATACTCAGCTTTGGCAAGGATGCTGATGTCACCCACCTATAAATACACCTCCAGGAGCATTGCAGCACCGTAATCTCCGTAGCACGTCCTATAACTGTGTACTGCTGTAGTGTGATAAAGTATTTAAATAGGTGTTCTAACCCCAGACCTGTCAATTGTGTGTGTGTGTTTGTGTGCGTGTCTGTCTGTCTCTGACTGAGTAGTGAGCAATGTTTTTGGGCTACTCACACTCCTTACAATTCATATACTCAACTTTGGCAGGGCTGCTGATGTCACCCACCTAGAAATACACCTCTGGGAAGGTTGTAGCCCAGTAATCTCCCTAGAGTGTCCTGTAACTACATACTACTGTACTGTGATAAAGTAGTTATGTAGGTGTTCTAACCCCAGACATGTCAATTCTGTGTGTGTGACTGACTATGTAGAGAGCAATGCTTTTTAGGGTACTCACACTCCTTACAATTCAGATACTCAACTTTGCCAAGGCTGCTGATGTCACTAACCTAGAAATACACCTCTGGGAAGGTTGTAGCCCAGTAATCTCCATAGCATGTCCAGTAACTGCGTACTGCTGTAGTGTGGCAATTCTGGATGTTTTGTGTGTGTTCCAATGTCTGTGTATGGAGCAATGCATTATAGGCTAGTCACACACAGTACATTCCAAATGCCCTACTTTGGTAATCCTGCTGATGTCATCCATTGTGAAATACACCTTTGGGAAAGGAGTTCTCAAGTAATCCCTGTGGTGCATCCTATAACAGCTCAATGCTGTAGTGTGATATAGACCTCGGTCAGGGGATCTATACCCACACATGTCAGTTGTGGATGTTTTGAGTTTGTCTCACTGTCTGTGTAGGGAGCAATGCATTTTAGGCTACTCCCTTGGTATATTTGAAATGCCTTACTTTGGTAAGCCTGCTGATGTCATCCATCGTGAAATACACCTTTGGGAAAGGAGTTCTCTAGTAATCCCTGTGGTGCGTCCTATAACAGCTCCATGCTGTAGTGTGATATTGACCTTGGTCATGGGTTCTATACTCACACATGTCGGTTGTGGATGTTTTGAGTGTCTGTGTATGGAGCAATGCATTTTAGGCTACTCACTCGCAGTACATTTGAAATGCCCTACTTTGGTAATCCTGCTGATGTCATCCATTGTGAAATACACTTTTGGAGAAGGAGTTCTCTAGTAATCCCTGTGGTGTGTCCTATAACAGCTCCATACTATAGTGTGATATAGACCTCTGTCAGGGGTTCTATAACCACACATGTCGGTTGTGGATGTTTTGAGTGTCTCTCACTGTCTGTGTAGGGAGCAATGCATTTTAGGCTACTCACTCACAGTACATTTGAAATGCCCTACTTTGGTAATCCTGCTAATGTCATCCATTGTGAAATACTCCTTTGGGGAAGATGTACTCCAGTAATGTCTGTGGCGCGTACAATAACTGTGTAGTGCTGTGGTATAATAAACTAGTTAGGTAGGGGTTCTACTCCAAGATATGACAGGTGTGTGTGTGTGTGTGGTGTATCACCCATTGTACTGGGATAACAGATGTAAATAGCTGAGAGGCTGGGGCTGCAAAGCCATACCCATCAAGGCCAGGCAATCACAGTTAGCAACCCCAGATCTACCTATGTCTCATACACACACATGCCTAGGCAGCAGCCAATATGTGGGTAGTACACTGTATGTTGGCCACCGATAGTGACTAGGGAGTGATAGTGGGCTACAGAGGGCATGTCACCTGCCCATCTGTCCAATATGCACGTACATGCAGACAGTGCACCTTCCTCATGTTCCCCAGTGGACACATACCTTCACATGTGAACCACATGCCTGACAACATGCCCTGTATGGACAGATGCCACTGACACCAGGGAATGCTGTTAGCATGCTATCAATGTAAAAACCTGCTGTCCATTAACAGTTCTTGCACATCTGATGATAAGCCATGTTGCCAGCCACCCCAGGTACAGTTCCACATGTCACTGTACATGCATGTGGGAGGTGTGCACATCCTAGACACCATCCATGTCATGGACTAAGGAACACATACATGGTAGGCGATGCACAGCATTGGACACACACAATAGTCACCCAGGTGACTGGATGGGGGATACAATACCCACCTATGTGGGCAAATGCAGAAACTACAGCCCTGAGCCATGATGTAGGCCACTGTCACATGGCCTGATGCCAAGGTATACCCATCACTTACCCTTGTATAAGTTAATCACCACACACCTGTGCAATCATGCACCAGACATGCACCCATGCATGTCAATACTGGCACCCAATGTGTTTGTGTGTGTATTGTATGGTGCATATGGCCACATGCACACTCACTACAACCCCCATGGACATACTAAAGCATGCTGTCCAATGTCTGACACCTCATAATCTTTGCCCTTATGACCTCTGTATGACCCTTGTGGTGCATGTGCACAGTGATATGTTGTGGCAATCCCATTACTGATGAGTTGTATTCCTGGCCCTGCCAAATGTGTCAATGTGTGTGTGTCCCTGTGAGACTGTGGCTGTGTTGATGCTGGCACCTGTTCATGCAGACAGGCATGTGTATGTCACCTACCTTATATGTATCATATCCCTGTTGCAGATGTCACTCACCATCACATATATGTTCTGAGTGCCACAACAGGTAACCGATGTGGTGCATCCAATAACTGCATCTAACTGTGATAGCACTACATAGTTGTTGGGGATTTGATACCCTGTGCTGGTAGGTGTGTGACACAAACATGCTACAGTTTTACTCTCCCACCCCTCAGTGACAGGTATTTGCTTCTGTCTGCCTCTCCCACCCCCTCTCTGGTGGATGTGGAGACCCACACCTGTTCTGCTTAGGCAGCAGCATGTGTATTTTAAGTGATGCTCATTATCAGTTGATGGCCTCTGCATGAATTGTAGCCCTCCCACAGCTGATTGCATGTGGAACAGCTGTGGTAACATTCCCATAGCCAACTGCATGGAAACACACTCCAGTATCTAGGAACATCATGGTGGTGTTGGCCCTTTTCATTCACTGTGAGCAGGAACTAGATCTGTTGTTTGGCAAACAGCATCTTAGATGGATTGGGGATTCACCTCTAACAACATACACTGTGGAAAGAGGGCAACAAACAGGAGGGGGGTGTGCCTGACCTGACTACAGACTGTAAGTGCTGCTATACTGCATTTCGAGTAATGTTGGTTTAACAGTGTTTGTCTGGATATGGCTGTCGTACATGTTGCAATACCTGCCATGTCAGTTCCATATTTATGAGGAATCCCCATCTGCAGGGTCATCTGTAGACTGGCCAGTGTTGTGCCTTTTGTTTCATGTGTTAGCCACAGAGAATCTATCTGTGGACAGCAGAAGGTAGTGTGAGGATTGCAGTCAGTAGATGGTGAAGGCCGTGACAGTTACTGACTTCATATTCCTCATAGGACATATGTTGCAACAAACCCTGTTACAACAGTAAATGTATGAGGGTATCACAGCAACATGTCAATATTGGCCCTGTGTATCTGCTTCCAGCCACACCTCTGTCAACCTTTGTACATATGTTGTGCATGAAGTGGTGCATATGTGCCATACACCATAATTAGTGTCATCATATCTTATAAAAAGACAGTGATATATCAGACTGCTACACATGTTATGTACAGTAGGGGTTATATTTACTGACATAACCTGGGCATTCTGTGGATGATGTACAGTACTGAGGTCTGTGTACTTATGGTGAATGTTGGCAGTGTGTGCATTATTAATATGTACTTTAGCCTGTATACAGACTGTGGTAGATGTCATTGTTCTAGCTCCACTCCTATCTGATGTTACATGCTGCCCCACTGCATGGTACTGTATTGGTGTACATGTTCGTACGGCCATACACACACATGTCCCATACCACAGGCAGCCATCAGACCAAACTGTGTAGCAGCCCAGTATATGTAGGGTCATTTTGTGAGTGGCACATATGAGGATGGTGTGGAACAGATAGTCCATATACTGGAATATTATGCAAGCTTACCATATGAGGCTGTGGCCTTGTTCACATTGGTTGTGGTTATGCACTTTCACACAGGTGTATCTCACCCTGTGCTCTGACATGCCTGTGGAGTCTGCTATATATGCAGGTACATGTGCATTCCCCCATAGGGGATGTAGGCCAGTGTTGAGCCAGTCTGCCTGTAGCCTGCATAGTGCATTGTTACATGCCTAGCAGCTTAGTGTAGTTACCCAGTGAGATGTCATGTGCATATACTTTCCAGATGTACCGCTGCCGTGCCTCCCTTAAAAGTCATGCATGTCAGACAGAGCAGTGGGATGTTGTACAGATGTAGTGGGTAGTATGTGGCCATGGCACCCCTGCACCAGCAGTCATTATGTGTCAGGACAGACAGGAGTGTGTGAATGCATAACCCCTGGTGGCAAATGTATACCAGTCATTATGTGTTATACCCATCTACATGGCTGTCTACATCCAAAATGACAGGCATGTTACACATGTTGTGCACTAAGGGCTTATGTGTATACCTCTGGACTATACAAGGTGTGTCAGAATTTCCACATATATTGGCCAATATCTCTGCTGCAGTCCACAGAGCCATTACATGCTAGCAGCGGTATATTACAATGATTTTCTTAGGATGGCTGTCATTAGCCAATGGCACACATGTTAGAAGCAGATGTGACCTTCCACACACACCATGTCTGTGAAGACAATGCCAGTGACAGTAGAAATAGTGTACTAGTATTCCTGCTATACATACCTGACATCCCCTTACACTACGACTTTGGGACTATAGGGTCTGGGGTAAGGCTACACTCCATGTCCAGGACATATGGTGGAAATGTATGTACATATACTTATCCAGATAGCTATATATATATATATATATATATATATATATATATATATATATATATATATATATATATATGATTACATATGTGTAGTACTTCCAATTATCACTGTCATGGCAACCACCCACTATAAATCCCTACATCATGTGGGCATGGTCCCTTTACATTTCCTGTGTGATGGACATCCTTCCTGTGTGTGGGCGTCAGTGTTACAGACATCAGGTAGCACTACCTCTTACAGGAGAGCCTGCACACTCAGGGCAGCTACATATTTGCAGGAGGTTCAGGAATTACAGACAGAGTGTGAGTAGGGTTGTGTTATGCTTTGTATAGCACTGGTGTTACACCGTGTGTGTCTGTACAAACAACTATGCCTTGGAATGCAGTCTGTCTGCATAGCTCTCAACTGTGGGCCTATCCTCTTAGTGGCCAGGCGTGTGCCTCTCATGTGTTGTCTGTCCACCACACAGGTTCTGTGTCAGATATGTCACTGGCAGTGTGTGTGTTGAGTGCTATCAGTACATGGCTACATCCATTTCTGTTTCTGACCTCAATACCCTGACTAGGGGTATGTTGCAGACTATCCTGTAACACCAGTGACATGCTTAGTGTATGGCAACAGTTCTCCACATGTTTGCCTGTGTCCCAGCATCTGTTCTCCATCTACATATCAGGCTTTGCATACATGACATGCTGTAGGCAGTTGTTCCATAGTGGGCTGTGAGTACATCACACTGCCATTGCTGCCAACAGTCCACTTCTGTTGTATCCTCACACATACAGTGGGGCTGGGGCCATATATGTGTGGGCGTCACCTACACAATACGTGTGTACTCTTATGCACTCCAGAGGCCAGTGTATGTAACAGTGGTATATGGCCCTGTATAATGAGTCGGGGGGGAGCACCATAAATGACCTAGGCTGTTAAAATATGTGGGGGTATCAGGGGTGAGCTGCCTTAAGTTATCTGGATGTACAATACTGTATACTTCACCTATATTTACATTACTTACATATCCTGCGTTAATGCAAGACTACCACCTCCTGCCATACAGACTGTTCTGTTTGTCAGTGTGCATGTGATGGTGTCAGTTATGCCTTATTATGTAACACTTACAACCCATTTGGTCACATGACATCTTTACCACCTACTGATGTTGTACAGAGTGTAGATAGAGGCTGCTGAACTATACCACTGCATTACATACTGCTGATTGTTTGGTATCCTGTGGCACAGTCTGTCATCACTATTGTACAAATTGAAGGGCTTGGCCTGGACAGCAACAGTTGTGAACCTTTCCAGACTACTATAGTAGTATAACTGTTTCACAGTTGCATTTCTCTGTATATATGGATGTCAGTGTCTGAACAGCTATATCACATGGCATATAGAACTGTAATAGTACACAATGAAAGGTATTACATTTCTGCAGACCTGTCTGTGGCGTTTTCCCTATGACCTCTCTGTGGGTATATGTTGCAGGCAACAAATGTCCAGTTGTTCAGGTGTTAACTGTAGGCATAGTGGCTGTTCCATAGTGTGTGCACCTTCTACACATGTATCGTACTGTACATATATCTGTATGTGTATGTGTAGTCACATGTATATACATATATATGTATATATATATATATATTTATTCATATATATATGTATATATTTATATATATATGTATATATCTATCTATATATATATATATATATATATATATATATATATATATATATATATATATACATATATAAATATATATATATATATATATATATATATATATATATACAGATATATATATATATATATATATATATATATATCTATGTATATATCTATATATAGGTTCATAGGTTCATACTAGGCTATCTGCCCTGGGGCAATTATAAACCTAGCCCGATTCTGTATGGCTTATGCCACCCCTTGATTTGAGTATACTGTGCCCTTTTTAAGGTTTAGTTTACTGTGCCTCTGTCTAATAGTGACATGGGAGTAATCCCTGTGACAAACCTACGATCCCCCATCCACTTATCGAGATTCTTCTTGAAGAGATTCAGTGAGGTGCTCTGCCTCACATGAACTGGAATTCTATTCCAGAGCGAAGGGAGCCTCTGGGTTATGAACCTGTCCCTCCAGCAAGTTCTATTTATTTCTGTGCTGAGGTTCAAGTCCCTCGAGCGTGGCTCTAAGGGATTTAGATTTACTGAGGTGGAGCATGTCCATTAATTCTGGATTTGACATAGCTTTGTATGTCAGGCATAGATCGTGTCGAGTAGGCGGTATGCAACTGAGTAGAGCTGGAGTTTTTTAACCGAGCAGCATATGGCATCTGTTTGAGACCCTTGATCCTCTTGGTGAGATACTTTTGGGGTCTTTCTAATTGCTGCAGGTGTCGGGTAAGGTACATCCCAAAAGGGCATTGTATTCTATGATGGGCCTGATGAGGGATGAATAAAGGCACGATTACCTCTCTTGATCTAGATGTGAAACCCTTCGTGATGAGGTGGGCTATGTAGAAGGTCTTTCTAACCACTTTGGCAATGTGGTTTTCAAAGGAGAGATTGCTATCAACTTGGGTCCCCAGGTCCCTAATAACTTTCTCTGTACTTAATGGGTTTCCGCCTATGTGGTAATTTGTGGGCACATTGTTTTTGCCAAAGGGTATGACTATACATTTTTTGGCATTTCGCTTTAAACCATGGCGCTGGCACCAGTTATCTGTCTCTGTGAGACCTTTTTGAAGGATGTTTGTGTCAGCTGGAGAGTTAATTATGGCGCCCAGTTTGCAGTCGTCTGCAAACTTGGTGAGCCATAGTCCTCCCACGTTTGCCTGTACCTCAGAAAAGTATGCACCGAACAAGAGTGGTCCCAGGACAGAACCCTGTGGGACACCACTTGTGACCAGTTTCGAGTCTGACATGGCTCCAGCAACTCTCACTCTGTGGGTTCTGTCTTTGAGCCAGTTTGCGACCCATCTTGTGACATAGGGGTTTATATTTAAGCTGGATAGCTTATCTATGATGCCCGAGTGGGGTATTGTGTCAAATGCCTTTGCAAGGTCCAGATAGGCTGTGTGGACTACCTTCCCTTCATCTATGGCTTTGGTGACTGTTTCAAAGAAGTCAACCAGGTTCAAAAGGCAGGATCTGCCCTTGACAAAGCCGAACTGGGTAGGATCTAGTGTCTGTAGGTCCCCAATGTCTTTGTTTATGAGCTCCATGATGATCCTCTCCATAGCCTTGCAGACTAAGCTAGTCAGGCTTATGGGGCGATAGTTTCCAGGGTCCGTAGAGGCTCCACCTTTGTGGAGTGGGACCGCTGTTGCTGTACACCATTCTGTGGGCACATATCCTGTAGTGAGGCTGAGATTGTATAGCTGTTTTATTTGAGGGATTAGTTCCTCTTGTAGTTCATGTAGGACGCAACCTGGGACGCCATCTGGTCCCATGGAAGCAGTGTTTTTTGCTTTGGAGAGGGCAGCCTTCACCTGAGCATCTGAGATGTTTGGGAGGCAGCCCTCTGCCGGGATAGATACTTGCTCTTTTGGGGGGCAGGGGGTGGAGAAGTTTGCACTGAGCCTGTCTGCCAGGATATTGGCGATGTCTGTGGGTTCAGTGTATTTTTTGTCATTTAGAATCAACTCAGACCAAGTCTGGGAGTTGCATCCCAGGTTTCTAACATAACTGAAAAAAGCCTTATGATTGTCTTTGGTGTCCTGTGCAATTTTTCTCTCGAAGCTGGCCTTGGAGGATTTTATGAGGGATCGTATTTTTTGCTAGTACTGATCAGAGATGCCTTCCCTATTAGGGATTTTGCTCTATCATGTAGTAGCTTCCTCCTTCTGTTGTACAGTTTATTTATGTCAGGGGTCCACCAGACTGGATGCCTGCCTTTGGATGATTGGGTCTTGGTTTTGTTTGGGATAGCATGATCCATGCATTCCTGGAGATGTCCGTAGAATGCATTTATATAGGATTCTGCAGTTTGGGCTGCAGTTTCCACTGGCCCTGGGGCCTTGAAGGATTCCACTTCGGTTTTGAGAAGTGAGAAGTTCGCTTTTGAGAAGTTTTTCACTGTGGATTTCTGGGCTGGGGGTGGGGTCGGGATGTGGACATCCAGTGAAATTAATTTATGGTCTGATCTTACCAATGAGGGATATACTTCTGGTGTGGAGCATAGAGTCCCCATGTTGGTAATGATCAGGTCTAGTATGTTGTCCCCTCTTGTGGGAGTGGTGACTAGTTGTTCCATAGCATTTGAGTTTATAATTTCCAGGAATCTTTGGGCTAAGGTGCTGGGGCTTGAGTAGTGCTTCCAGTCAATGTTTGGGTAGTTGAAGTCGCCCAATATAATGGTGTTTGGAGAGATCTTCATGTGCTCCAATGTTTTCAGGAAAGCCGAATGGGATTCCTGACTTTGAGAGGGTGGTCTGTAGGATGTTATAAACTGAAAAGCAGTCTTGCCCACTGTTAGTTGCACATGGATGGTCTCCGATACGCAATGCCACTAACCTGGAGGTGTGGATATCCTTGATAAATATGGAAACTCCCCCTCCTTTTGTGGTTTGGTCTGGGTTTTGGGGCCGAAAAGCATGATATGAGGTATAGCCTGGTAGTGCTGGTGTGCTCTCTGGAGCCTTGAACCAGGTTTCTGTCACTGCACAGATATCGATGTTCTCCATACTGAGGAGAGCTTCGAGTGCATGCATCTTGAGGTTAAGACTTCTGGTGTTTAGCAGCATTACCCTTAGTTTCTTGTTCCTTGTGCTGTCTATGGGGGTGGATTTGACTTTTGAGCCTTGCCTAAAAAAGGCACTATGGGGGTGGCAAGAGCCTTTGCCAATATCCGAAAGCCCAGTAGTGACAGGTGCAAGCCATCCCTAGTGAAGCAACGTGGCTTGTCGAGCATGTCATCCCAGGCTGACAGACACTGGATCCCCTTTGAATGACACCAAAATTTTAGCCAATTGATAAAATCGATCATTTTGTCTTTGTACTGTGGCATCATTCTAGGTGAGGGTAAGATGCTGCTCAAGGTCAGGGTCATACCAGCCTGGGCTACATGATCAGAGAGCTCCTCTATGTCTCTTTTCATGTAGTCCAGGGAGGTACGTCTCAGGTCATTCACACCAGCATGTACAATGACTGAGTCATATTTGTATTTGCTTTGGAGTGACCTGAGTGCTATGCTACGTGTCGGATCCTAGCACCCGACAGGCAGCTCACTGTGACCTTCTCTTTATTCAGCCTGGTGAGTGGGACGTCAGTGTGTCTGACAATAGAGTCACCTATAACAAGAGTATCAGGTGTGTTATTCAGCCTTAAGGGCTGTGGCTGCTTGGCACACTGACTTTGTGGGTTATGTGTTGTGTGTGTTTTGTTTTGAGGTAGCGTTTGCTTGGATGTCTGCTTTGGAGGTCTCTGTTGCTTAGGTAGATTTTTATTTAGAGCCTCCAGTATGTTTTTGTGTATTTATGTGTTTGGTCTGATGTGGTGGGACTATGTGATACTGGAATTGTGTTGTGTGAGGTTACTTTCTCCTCCTGACTGGTTACACCAGTTTTGAGATGAGAGAGCTCAGCCTCCAGTTTGGCTAAATAGTTGCATCTCTCACATATATTTGAACCTGTTTGGAGGAGGAGAGGGTTGTCCGTGTACATGAAACAGTTGTAACATTGCCTCAAAATTCCCAGATTCACCAGCTGGACTGGAGAGGAAACCATTGACTGACCTTTGGACATGCTAAAGTAATAGGGAAACTGAATTTAAGATGGACCAATAGAGGACAGGGTAATCGAGAGTATAAGAGTAAGTAGTGCTTATGGTTTAATAGTGCTAACTTGTAGGATTACTTAATTGGACCAGTGAAGGGCCTTAGAATGAGAATATGGTGTTTAAATTGAGAGATAGAGCAGTTCTAAGGGAAAAAGTGAAGAGCAGACTTTGTGGAGCCAGGAATAGTTTAAACCCAATTAGGCGCTGCCCGCTGTTGCGCTATGCTCAAAAACGTGCAAAAGAGGGTTTTAAGAGAGGAAGATGAAGGAGTTTTGGAATTGACCCAAAATGGCCAATAAAACTACAGTTTCAAGTCAGTAACCACTCCCACAGGGGCAGGCAGGCTGCTCAATGTTTTTCACTGCCACTGATCAACAGAGAGACTTTCCTTTAGCCCAAGCAAAAAATGGCCTCACAGAAACTTACAAACAGTTCAAGAACAGCAAGCCTGTAACTGAACTTTTTTAAATCTCAGAAAAGTGGGAAAAAAGCAAGATTTGTTTTGTTTTTTTTGTTTTTTCAGAGATAGCAGAGGTTAACAAGTATCAACAAGTTATAACAGTGCAGTAAATGACCCCACACAAGAGTGCTAGGCCAAAGACAGATAAAATGCAAGTTTTGAGAAAAAAACGATTTTAAAAATAAGTGCAAACAGGAATATATATATATATATATATATATATATATATATATATATATATATATATATATATAGATAGATAGATATGTATATACATATATATATATATATATATATATATATATATATATATATATATATAAATATATATATATATATATATATATATATATATATATATATATATATATATATTTATATATATATATATATATATATATACACACACACACACACACACACACACATATATATATATATATATATATATATATATATATATATATATATATATATATATATATATATATATATATATATATATATATATATACACATATATATATGTGTATATATGTATATATATATATATATATATATATATATATATATATATATATATATATTTATCTGTATATCTATGTATCTGTATCCTGGGGATGTTGATGGCTTCCACAGTTTACATTTCCTATGGGAGGCAGACTGTACTGCATGATATGTCACCAATACCAGCCTGACATCATACAGGTGGCATGTAGTAATGTTAACATCTTGTGTCCATGTTGTGTCAGGTCCTGGTTATGAGTTCTGCAACACTTGGTAGTGTATCACAGGGTGGACGTGTATGGCTGAGGGGGGAGGTCTATTTGTACAAGATGTATAGTGTGTGGGGCCGCCCAACCCCATTAACAGTGCATGTGGACATATATGTGTTTGTTACTCTGCCATTGCTACCTACAGATGTATGGCCATATATACTGATATATAAATATATATCTGCTTATATATAAATAACTATGTCCGTATATACCTATATAGATGTATATCTGCGGACACATATGTAACTTGCTGTGTATATGTAGACATATAGGTGTAGGCAGATATATGTGTTGATGTAGGCATTTGCATGTATATATGTTCATATATATTTATATAAATGTATAGAGAAATTATATATATTTACATATATAGATATGTTGTATCTGTTTACATATTAATATATTTCCACACATACATCTAGATGATGGTATACATTCTCTGTACTGTTGCATTACTGGACTGGATGATATGTTTGTGAAAACATCAAGATTATGCATATCTGCTATGGCTTAGTGATAAACCACTTTGTGTATGGTGTTCAGGGTCCTTGGTTTGAGCCTTGCAGGAGCTGTTTGTTTTGTTGCTGGTCAGAACTTGGCCTGTTGGATACAGACAGATTAAGGCAATTTTTATCATTTGTAAGTGGGTCTGCACGGCAGTAAGCACTGCCTACACAGGTTAAGCAATATAGAAGTTAACTGAGTGTAAGTTACTGTAACTGGAAGTTGGCAGTGCTTAGCTCCGCGGAAACGCATAGCTTACAACTGCTTAAAAGTGCCTTAATCAGTCTGTATCCAACGGGCCATGTTCTGCCCAGCAACAAAATGAACAGCTCCTGCAAGACTCAAAACCAGGACCCTGCACACCATATACAAAGTGATTTACCATTAAGCCATGGCAGATATGTATAATCATGATGCTTTCACAAACATATCATCCAGCCCAGGTATTCAACACTACGGGGAATGTATTCCACCATGCAGATGTATGTGTGTGTGTATATATAATTTATATTTAAATGGATATAAAATATCTATATATGTAGATATAGATATATAAATATATATATATATATATATATATATATATATATATATATATATATATATATATATATACCAATATATACATATATACATAGATATGCATACATCTATAGATATATATGTATACATCCATATGTCCACATATATACAGCAATAAATAAATAAATATATATATATATATATATATATATATATATATATATATATATGTACTCCATCCCACCTGTATGATGTCAGGCTGGCATCAGTAACATATCATGCAGTACAGTCAAGTGAAGTGTCATACTTGGGTGCACCCCCTGGGCAGGCTCAGTAAGTAGCTGGGATCCCTCATACAATCCAACAGGCTGACACCTGACAATGGATTCACCACTGTTGCCAAGGACAACCACAAATCCACCATGTCAGCTGGGAACTACCACCCAGTAGCCTGATGAGCCTGGTCTGCAGCGACATGGAACATATCAACATGAACCCATGGCCAATGTCACTGAAAATCTTAAAACCCTGGACCCCACCAATGTTGGACTTGTCAAAGGCAGAGAATACCACCTGAACCTGGTACACCTCCTTGACGCAATCATGACAGGTGTAGATGATGGTTAGGAGGTGCACACAGCCCATGTAGATCATAGCAGGCTTTTGTACACCATCCCACATGTAGGAATGTGTGTAGATGTTAAGGGATCTACCTCCATTCACAGAGTATGTTTCCCCCAGGACTGCTTGGCAAATGCCAACATTCCACAGGATGCAAGCCATGGACATACAGTCCTTCACAGGTCATAGATGTGTTAATGCCCTCCTCCACACTGTAGAGGTGTGCAGTAATACTGGGGTTGATATAACTCACTGGGTGTGGCTGTTGTGGACACATCCACCATCATTGTAGTTACTGTTGCCTCTATCCCCCCACATAGCTGTCTGCAATACTGTACAGTGTATGTTATCAGGTTGGTTAGTTGTTGTTTACACCATTCACAGTAGTAGAGCACCTCATACCCTCCTAAGGGTATGGCTATGCCACAGGCATTGGCACACCCATGTTACTGAGGTGAGGATCACAGTAGAGTGGGGAAAGGGACATACACCCTGCTGTTAGCATGTTCAATGTCATTCAAATAGCAGACTGCATATATACCAATGTGTGGTTGTGCCTATCTTGTCTTGGTGGGATTACATGGGCAACAGATGTGTTACCTGCATGGGGACATACCTCAATGTGCACAGTCTTGTATCTGTACTGCATCCAAACCAAAGGCTCTGTGTGTTGTACCCAGCCATGTCATGTGTACCACCCACTACACTTACTGGTGTCCACTGTAGAAGGCCTGCTGACACCACTACACCCATCAGCCATGTGACACATGGACAACCACAACACAATCAGAACAGGCAATGGTGAAAACAATACAACATTGTTAATTACAGCTACAATGCATCATGGCTACACAGCTACACTTCCCAGAATGTTAGCATTTCACTTTACTGCTGACAACATGCTATTCTATTGCAACACTGTTGTACAGTCACCCAGTACAGCCTGGAACATGTGTGTGTTAGCTTGCCCCTGCATCGATGTTATGGATGACAGGATGTGGCACAGGTATCATCATATGCACAGGGTGTGTTGTTATTTTGCCAGAGGCCTAGGCTGAGCCATACAATTGACAACATGTGTTTGTGTGTGTGAGGGGGCTGAGTAATCTTATGGGCCAATGGTGATGTCATGTGTGCAGGTATGCGGTTGCCCTAGGTTTGCTGTTTATGTGTGTGTGTCTGCATGCACACAGTTCCACCATGTGGCTGCCCTATACGGGGATTTGTGAGACAGCTGCAGACTGTACCTGGCAGGGTTTGCAGTTCACCATCTCTGGCCATGGACATGGGACCTGTGCCTAGCAGGGGTGCCACAGGCAGTATCAGGTACAAAGCCAGATAGGGTACTGTCCCCGAAGGTTGAAAAATGTCCACTGGATCCAGATCCCTCCTGGAACTGACCAGAGCCATGTGCACGTGGTCTGTTATGATGGTCTGTGGACAGCATTCCCCACAGTGCTGGGACTGGTACTGCCAATACAGGAGCAGCTGTGACTGGTGGGATGTCCACAGTGACCTCCAGCTGCTGATGTTGCTGGCATACATCCATGTGGCCGTCGCAACCGTCCCACCTTGTCCTGATGCATGGACATGACATTGTTGATGAGATTCAATGTCTCACCCCACCGTCTATCCATGACCTCAGTGTAATTATGAATGGCACCTGCTAGGTCACTGATGCTATCATTTACAGAGGTCTGATGAGCCCTCTGTGCCCTTAGACCCTGTCTGGTGTACCATTCCATTTGTGCCTGTCCCTCCATGACAGCCTGGAACATGTGTGTGGTAGATATACATGTGGCTCGTCTGCCAGGGGCATGATGACCAGCAGTGATCCGACGAGCACCCCTGAAAAACTGCCTATGTGGTACCCCACTGGACATCTGGCTATGGCTGCTGTGTCCTCACACAAGTGCCATGGATACCACAATGTCCTGGCCAATGCTAACCATAGACTGTTCCTCAGCTAAGACCAATGGCGATGAGGTATGTAGAGGCAGTGTGAATGTGTGCGTGGATGGGGTTGATACTTGTGGGATGTCAATTGGTGGCCCAGCGGCAGCCCCTGATGACCCTGCCTGTGCCTCAACACACCTATCCTCATGGTCACTGTCTGTATCAATGACATCAGATTCCCTGCAGGAAGGACCCAGCCCCACCTCACCACCTGTAAGAGGAAAACAGGGAACAGACTGTAAGACCTGTACATCACCGCTAAACAGTACACGCACACACACACACACACACACACACACACACACACACGTGTGTGTGTGTGCAAACATGGCCACACACACAGACATACACACATGCGGTCGACATACATGACAACCCATACACTCCACCAGTGAGGTGATCAGCATAGCACATGTTACTGATGCCCTGTATTCTTTTAGTGAGGAATCTTTGTGGACAATCTAATTGTTGGATGAGCCTGGTTAAGTACATACCAAAGGGGAAATTGCACTCAATGTTAGGTCTGATAAATGCTGAATACAGTGAAACAATTAACTCCTTGGACCTATATGTCATACCTTTGTTTATAGGTTGCACAACATAGAATGATTTCCTCACTACTGTGATGGTCAGAGGCTAGATTACTGTCTATGCATGTCCCCAAGTCATTGACTACTGTTTATAGGTTCATAGTCAAGTACTAGACTATCTGCCCTTGTGGACCATTTTAGGCCTAGTCCATTTTTTTGCCTTAGTGAGAATCAAACTCTGCACCTCTTCTTCGTAAGGTAAACATCTTCACCACTATACCAAACCCCAAAAATTCAATTGCACTTCTTATAGGTGATTACTAAGTTAATGACCTCAAGGGTGTTTTTTTAAGATAGCTTTGTTATCCAAGGTGAGAATTAAACTCTCTAAATTGTGTCTTTAAGGTAAACACCTTAACCATTATGCTAACTCAAGTTCACAAAGTTAATGATGACCTCCTACTTCAAGATAAAATTTGTTATGTAGTGCAAGTCCAGCTTAAAGATTTTATTAATGTACGCATTATCTGATTCAGTCATGGATGACAGACATCATCTAAGTCTCTCTACACCAGAAGGACACATTTATTATATGCAAAGTGATTCAATGTCATGTTGACTTAAGACCAATTTGATTTTATATATAAAATCTCAACCATTTAAAAAGAATCCTTGTAAATGCTGGTTTGACCAATTTTGAAAGCAAATTGAACACAGTTCAAAAACACAAATTTTATCTAGAACTATTGATATTGAGGATGCATTACCAAATCTTTTTTATGTATCTTTGGAAAACCAAACACGTAGGGGCAATGAATATTTTCAGTAGAGTAATATTTCATCTACACTATAACTTGGTGTTTAGTTAATAAATGGCATTCATATAATTCTTCATCTTAGTTACTTTAGTGCCAGTGTTAGTTCTATGTGCTACTGTCATTCATTTGGAAACTACAGTGCTAATGTAATAGTGTCTGTTCAAAATAGTAATGCTGCTAGCTGCTTTAGTGTGATTTTCTGAATGATGAAATATTTTTTTTTCTCTCAGGACTTATAAAATTATAACTAAGACAAAAGACTTGGAAAGTAACACACTCATGCAATATTCACATATTTGTTCAGTTGTTCAAGCCACAGAAATGGAACTGGGTAAAAAGTTTTAGATTTAAGAAAAGCACAGTAATCAACCACAGATGCATACAAAAACAAGAACTTAAACCCCGGGATTCATGAAGCTCAGTGCAAGAACGGTTTTTGCCTTGTGCCGAGCGTCCTCATTACAGATGGTGCAGCAGCGCCATATGAATATTTATGAGGTTGCGCTGCTGCACCCTCGACATGCACAGGAAATGTGTGCGAGAGCAGGGGGCGTGTTTAAGTGCTCTACAGAGGCGGAAACATGCCCCCACAGCTGTACAACCTACTATGCATACTATTAGATCCAGCCTTTAATAGTAAGCAATTAATTCAGTGTCCGTGGATACTGAAATGTATGCTAAGCATACAAGCGTGTCCACGAACACTGAAATAAAAACATGCGGAATCAATGTTAACATCAATAGTGTAGTGGTTAGAGCATCTGCCTAACGAACAGGCATATACAGTTCGAATCCAACTATAGCATATATCATTTTCCATGTGGAATGCCGTTTTGCTGTATAACCTACATAATAACATGTAAATGTGAACGGAGTACCGCATGAAATGTTTAACTAATGTCATTCAATCAAAGTGGTAGTGTCATAATGAATAAGGCATTAGTAAGCAAGTGTAAGCACAAATAAGCAGTAGTAAACATATATAAGTACCAGTAAGCAAGTCTGAGTGTGCTTGCGCAGGTGTAAGCAGTGCCCAGAATAGGAAATGTATATAATTATGTACATGTATGTGTATGTGTATGTACAGATATATAAAAAAAAGAATATATAAATATATATATATATATATATATATATATATATATATATATATATATATATATATATAAAATCTCTATGAAGAATGAACTTCGTAACAATAAAGCATACAAAAAGAATGAGAAGGGAATCAACAGCAACTCCAGTATTATTTAGTGCTGTCAGTGCATGTCATACAAAGCTGGGCAGGGGTGAGCAGAGCACTGCTACTCACACCACATGCAGGATACTACCAGTGGGAGTAACATTGCTGATCTGCTAAGTCTACTTTACAAACAATCACAGGGTAGTCCCTGGTGGGACTAACCAAAAATTGCTAGGATGGTTGGACCTCCGACCATTACACAAGCAAGGGCAGGTATGTTCAAGGACTAAATGGTGAGAGAGCCTGATAATACATGGGTTGGGACAACATATGTGTAGGGCCCTTAACGCTGGGGAGACGGCAATGTGTGGAGGTGTGTCATGGCTGTAATAGCAACTGGAAAATGGATGGTTTGCATGTATGTCGAACTCGGGTGGGGTGGAGGAGCTATGGGCATGAAATTATGGAAACAGGCGTGTCAGGGTTGGATGGCCTGGCTCTAATTGGACCGCCTCGTGGAGGTCAGCGAGTTCATTATAAGTATATATGCATACATCAATATGTATAAGTACATTCCCTGTAACACATTCATTCCTTTTGCAGGCATAAATAACATGAAAGTGCCCCTACAAACCACGATAGTAGACAGAATAATAGGCTATGCATAAGTGGGAAGGGACGAAATTGCTAAAACACAGAAGTGTGTACAATGTTCGAAGTTAGTGCTGTTCTCAAAAAATCAAATGTGAGGACTTTCTCACACATGGAATCATTCCTGTGATCTGCCTGCTACGGCAACTCCAATCACTAAACTGGTCCTATTTGTAAAATAATTTTGCCGAACTCTTACATTATTAGCTTTCATGTGTAACATGTGCGTTGCCACATAGTCATACCTATTAATTTATTGTAGCGTCATGTTAACAGGAGTAATGATGTAATGAAGTATAGAGTCTAATCTTGAAATAAAGAAGTGTGTCCCAGGTGGGACAACCCAAAAATTGCGAATAGTGTCCTATTGTTCACTCATTTCACCAATGTTTGTGGACTAAAAGTTTGGGATGTCTGAGGATACGTGGAGTGAGTCAACCCATGGGATGGGTCTACAGGAGCAGGGAGTGGTCAATATGTAGTGGTGTGGATACACCGTGTATCCAACTGGAAAATGGATGACTGCTTTGTTAGTGTAGTGTTGGGGTGGGTGTTTGGGGAACTAGGAGTCATGGGTTTATGTGTATATATGCAAATGAAGCAGCACAGCAATAGTGTAGTAGTTAGAGCATCTGCCTAATGAACAGACATTCCCGATTTGAATCCCACTGCAGTATATACCATTTTCCATTGGTAATCTGTATATGAACATATTTCGACATCTGTCTGCTGTATAACCTGCATAATAACAATTAAAAGTGAACTGGAGTGAAGTGTCATAATGAATAAGGCAGTAGTACACAGGTTTAAGCATAAATAAGCACCAGTAAGCGTGTTTAAGTGCATTTGCGTGGGGTTATGGATTGCCCTACAGATATATATTTATATATATATATATATATATATATATATATATATATATATCTATATATATATATATATATATATATATATATATACATATATATATATATATATATATATATATGTGTGTGTGTGTGTGTGTGTGTGTGTATATATATATATATATATATATATATATATATATATATATATATATATATATATATATATATATATATGTGTGTACACACAGATATACAGCTATGATAGGAAACAGCACACAAGAATAAATATGGTCACAGGTTATGCCAATGGAAGTGAGGGGCCCAGGCAAGAAACATGTAACACGTAGCATGACCCCCCCCCCCCAGCTGGACAGAGGAAACATACACACAAACCCGCAAACAATGTAAATAGTCCACTGATCCCCAGACCACAGACAGGATACAACTGGGGGAGCTTCACAGTGCACCTGTGAAATCTAATCTTGGAACACAGACAGGAGTGTCCCTTGCGGGATGCCCCAAAAATTGACATATAACCAAAGGAAGGTGATACGTCAACAGTTTTGGCCAGGGTGTGTACATACGTAGAATACAAGGGTGGGAAAGCCTGATGACCCATGGGTCGCAACAACGTATGACATGGGTCCCGTGAAGTGGAGAGTGGGCAGCGTGTAGTGGTGTGTTCAGACCCGACCTGCACCCAGAGTAAGGATGGGTGATGTAGATGAGGTGCAGATGGGGGAACGGAACTATGGGTAGCTAGTTATGGGTCTAGGTGTGCAGGTGTTGGCTGATGTGGGTCTATTTGGACAGCCCCAGGGATGTAAGCAAAAGTGTTCATTGGGCAGAGGCATCACCCAATGAGCAGCCACACCCACTACGAGTCCCACTGCAGCAAAGTGTAATCTACATGGCAAGGAACGGAATAACCAGATGTAGATGTATATATGTAGAGGTATGTGTGTGTGTGTGTGTGTGTGTGTGTGTGTGTGTGTGTGTGTATCTACCTATAGCTACATGGAGATATACCTCTCCCTCTCCGTAGTACAAATGTATACATACAGAGACAGAATACATATACATACCCACATATAGATATATACATATACAGACACCCATACACCCATATGTTGCTAGATATATATAGACAGCAATATATAAATATATACATGTATGCATACATATACAGATATATTTGTATATAGTAATGTGTGTATATATATATATATATATATATATATATGTGTGTGTGTGTTTGTGTGTAAATATACACATCTATATAGCTAGGATATGATACAGCAGTTACAAATTACATATGTTCACAGGCCGTGCATATGGGGGTGAGGGGTCCAATCAACAAACGTGTAACCCCCCCCCAGCTAGAACGGTGAAATATACAGACACACAATAAAAGTAAACAAACCACTGCTTCCCAGACCACAGGCAGGATACTACCAGTGGGAGAGACCTGCCAGGTCCAATCTTGAAACAAAGACATCAGTGTCCCTTGAGGTACACCCCAAAAATTACTGATCATTGGAGTCAGTTCCTGTCATGAGTCATCAAACCGGCTGTAGATATACACGGACCAATAGGTTGTGCAAGCCTGATAACCTATGGGTTGACACAATGTACGACATGGGTCCTGACACGTGGAGAGTGAGCAGTGTGTAGTGGTGTGGTTAGACACCACCTGCACCCACAGTAAGGTTGAGTGCTGTAGAGGAGGGGCAGGTGGGGGAACTATGGGTATGCAATTATGGGCCTAGGTGTGCAGGTGTTGGCTGGACCAGTTGTATTAGGACCACCCCGGGGATGTTAGTAATATTCCGAAATGGGCAGAGCTTATGCCCATATCTCTCAACCCCTAAGACCAAATTCACTGGACAGGACATAAACCACTGGGGGAACAAATAGGCACCATACCTCTCAACTGTCCCTGATTTTCAGGGACGTCCCTGATTTTGACTCAAATTTTCACTCTTTCCCTCTTAATCCCTTCTAAAACTAGTGACTTTTGGAGGAAAGGTGGTGAATTACACTTAATGAATAATGACAATAATTAAGAGCTATAAACATCTTTTACTTCAGAAAATGTGTATTAATTCACATGCTCTGATTCTGTCAATGTTTCAAGTTAATAGCACTAATATTTTAAGTGTCCCTGAGTTTTTCTTGACTTGTCCCTGATTCAGTTGAAATTTTCCCCACTTGTTTGAGAGGTCTGATAGGGACAGAAAACACATATTCTATTTGCAACCTTAGACAGCTGATAGAATAATAGGTATGCATTAGCATGACTCCGTTGAAGGATTTGGGGTCCTAAACCCAATTACTTGTCTGTATTTAATGGTGTCAGTTCCCAGGTATGTGCCAGACAGGTGCAGATTGTAATTGGAACACACCAATAGTATGAAGCAAACTCTGGACAGGCCACGGATTCTGTACAGTCGACCAGCATATTTACTCCTAATGGGCAGCCATTCCCGATATGGGTCCCACCGCAGCACAGTCCAGTTTAAATGGCTAAGTATGGTATGACCATATGTGTCGTTGCATAACCCACTACACAACACCTACGAACAGATGGTTGCAACACCCCACTGTAGACACATAAGCCAATGTAATAGGCATCAGAAGGTATTATCGTAGTCCTCACCCCCACCCAGGGGTGTGAGTGTCAGATGCAAACACCAAATGCAGTGCATTTGCAAGTGCAGGAGCAAGCGGGTGTAAGCCTGTTTGGGCGCCGGTATATGAGTATCACACTGGTAAAGCAATGCAGAGGCTAAATGAGTGTAAGAAACTGTAACCGGAGGTTAGCATTGCTTAGCTCTGCTCAAACCCACGCACACCCGCTCACAACTGCTTTAAAGTGCCTTAATGATTCTGTACCCAACAGCTCATGTTCTGGCCAGCAACAAAATAACCAGCCTCTACAAGGCTAGAACTCAGGACCCTGTACATCATACTCATAGCAGTAAACCACTATGCCATGATAGCAATACATATAAAGGAGGTATCAGCAAACTAATCCTCACAACAGGGAAGTCAAATCAAATATGTGAACGAAATCTATGCACAGTGTAATGTGCTATAACCTGCCACAAACCACAAATATGTGAATTGGAGCACTGCAGTAAACATAGAGTTGAGGTGTCACTGTAATAAAGATATGAAGTCCCCAGAACCCCATACAGTGTATGTACGCATGAATGACGGATACCAGACACATATATAACCTGTAATGAATAAGACATAATTGACAAAAGGCAAATAAAATGCTAGATTACCAATAAGCAATGCTAACCTCAGCACAGCCCAACTAAGTAATTGTAAGCAATGTGTAGGGAAGTCAATACAATATGCCCACAGGTACACCTCTTTAAGCAGTGCCAACATGAAGTAAGCACATGTGCCCATAGCTTAGCCTTTTCGAAACCGCCCAATTATGGAAAAGTGTAGGAATCTGGCCAGACTTAAACTGAAGAGGTGTGAATACGGCTCATAACTGGTTGTAGCATCCCCCTGCAGGCAGAATGGCTGGAGTGGGAGAAGGCAATCGCTTTAGACTGCAGCGCTGTGGCATCCAGGAGTCCAAATTGGTATGGCTCCTGGTAAAGCACCATGACAGGAGACTACTGCAGAGCCAGTACCAGGGCTCACAGTACAAAATGGAGGCCTGGGATAGTCTCGCCCATGACCTCACTAGCACCACAGGTATCCCTTGGACTGGTGAGTAGGTCAGGCACCATCATGCAGACCTGAAGTGGTGGAGGGGGGGATGTCCTGGAACAGTGGATCCAGGAAGCAAGGCAGATGCAGAATGACCTAGAACTGAGTAAGTACTCCTTCCACTACGTAGTTAATAATTGACTAGCTTGTGTATACTATGAATAAGTATGGCTAAATATCACTGTACTTCTCTGACAGCGGAGAGATGACCGTGCTGTGAACCAGCAAGCCTATGATGCTAGGCTGCAAAGGATGTGTTGCGAGGCAGGTTAGTAAATAGCCTGCATGTACTGTCATAACAAATAAATGTAAGAGCCTCAGAAAGTGTTGTACCAGTATACAGAATTGTGTAATATGCTGCGAATAAATGTATAACCCCTGCATTGCTTCTGTTTACTCTGCAGTCATATGTTGTTGTACTGTTGCAGTTATTAAATAGTACTGTTGTAGTAAGCAGTGTTACCCACACTGTGGTATGCAGATAAAATTTGTATGAAGTGCTGTATAACAATGTCGGAAGTGCAAACAGGTCAGTCATATTAGACTAAATACATTGGAAAGCCTCACAACAATTGCCTGATAGCATAGTGTACAGTGATCTAAACTCTAATGCTTTTGTCACACACATCAGGGCTTTGGATCCCAGCAGCACCAGTGAGTTGTATGCATAATCATTTCACACAACTGCACACAGTTTGTTAGAATGTAAAGTGAGAAAGCCGTATGCATATATACACTTAACAACTGTACAGATTATGCTAGAATGCTCAAATAGAAAGTGGTATGCATATTCCTACCCCTCAACTGTTCCAATCTGCCTGGTATGTCCTGATAAATGGCCCAAATTACCTGCCTTTTGCCCTGTTCCCTTTACAAATTAGTGTGATGATCCAAGAAATGTAGGCAGCTGTAAATGACATATAACTGATAGACTTGTACATAGTCAGAGAATGTACATGCAAACATACCTGTCATCCCAGCATCTCACCCAAAGTGTATGACAGCAGTCAGCAGTCTCAAAACATGTTGCATTAACACCTGCATCTTGTCAAGCCTGTATGTAAGACACAAGTCCTGTACTTACTAATCTACAAACATACCATTGTACAATATAACACCATTGGGTAGTGTAATAATACATGTAAGGGACAGACCACTGCAGTGACTATGAATGTTGTGAAAACTACAAGGATTTATTAGTTGTTAATTGAACTCTCTCTCTCTCTCACCCTCACCCCTGCCATATGTGCAAAAATAACAGATTTACACAACTCATTTGGTATGTCTACACTCCTAACCTTTGTTGGAACATATGTCCTATTGGTTTATAAATATTCACATCTGTTTCTATGCATGTGCCATGTTAAAATACTCCCATATTGGTGTCCTGTTGCCATCAATGAGACCTGCATGTTGTTGTAATGGCCACTGTTTACCCATATATGCATGTGTTCTGCCTGCTTTGCAGCTATGTTATATCTGGTGCCCTGGGTAATGGGAATACCTATACATGCTGTTATAACTAATCATGAATGCTGTTGACTATTACTAACCCATATCTGCCTTAAACATGCTACACTGTAGCTCATATGGGAAGGCCAGTCCCAGCGGACCCACCTGTCCCACCTCAGCTGGCCATGGCACCAGCATATCTGGGGCCAGCCTGGGACCTCCTCGTCCATTGGCCCTGCACCACCTTCGGGTGGAACTGCCGCAGGGGGTGGGGCTCGCCCCCCCCGGGAGCAGGAGCGGACAGGAACCTGTCACCCATGGTACGGTCCAGGCAGTGGTGCGTAGGGAGCTTGAGAGGGAGATTCGAGACTGCCTATGCCAGCTTGAGGGCTGAGTGGCACAGCTAGAGGGGTGAGCCTGCCCCTCTTACACAGCCCCCAGCACAGCCACCTTCTGAGCTGTGAAGGTGCAGTGGTGACTGCCCATGAGTGGGGACCTCAGTCCCACTGTATCCATTTGTGGGCTCATGGGCTTGCGATTTCCAAACACCCCTCCCCATCCAAGGTGTTCCCCCCTGTCAAAGGAAAAAACTTCAAAGACCAATACACGTAAGGTTCAGATAAGGCACATTTAATAACTTGCTGCAAGGAGACAAAAACATGCAAATACAGGATTTTGCCTAACTACTAACAGGAAGTATGCTATTCTTATACTATTCTACAAGACATTGCCTTCTATGGTTGACATAATGAAACACAACTTTCAGTATTGTTCTACAGCAGATGTTGCTCAGATTTTGACATGACTGGATTTATGAAAAACATTTTGAGAAAAACAACCTGGCCTTGGTGGGCTCTAGCCCGTTACAAGCTTCTATTGTGTAGTTCTAATACATGTGTTACATTTCAAGGTACTTTTCTAGTTTAGGCACAAGCAAATGCTGATTGCAGTTCATATTTTCAAGCAGTCTTTGTTCTGATTATCTATAGCTTCTGCAGCTGTGTATTTTCTCACAGCACAAGGGGAACTCCTTGTCTAAGTCTCATAACATTAATACATCTATTCATTATTTTCCTGACACAAGCAGAAATTATCTGCTTTCCTTTAATTTCCAAAGCATAAGCAAAGATTATAGCTGCACATATTTCATGACAATACAAGGTTAGAAAGCTTCTGCAATTCGTACAGATTTTATGCAGTGTGAAATAGAATAAATGTGTTAACCCTTTTCAAGCCTTAAATGCACTAAGCATATTACTAATATATACACTAATACATATTTTTCTAACATTCCCCCCCTTTTAATACTTTTATTCTACTTTCAAAATAAGCATAAACAGTTTTTTTCTTCTCCTAACCTCTTCCTACTCAGGATTTGCAGTTAAGAGAGTCATTCAGTTTAAACTTATGAAAGCATTTTCAATCTTTTAACAGTTCTTCAAACTCAGTACTTTGATATAAGGTTTCAGAAACTGACATGTCTATAAAGTCTTTAATCAGTCTTTTCATGCAGGGGATGCCACAGCAAACACATACTCCCAGTAGGATCATTCCTACACAAATGGCAATCAGGATGTTCATTAGGATAGTACCCCACCCCCCAAACCATTTCTGGAAAAAGTCCATCAGTGGGTTTGGTCCTGGTTTGGTCATGTCTGACACTTGCTGAATTACGTCAAGGTGATTGTCTATCTCATGTTTATGGTCAGGAATATACAAACAGCACTCCTCCTGGATTAAAGCGCAAGTTCCACCTCTCACCGCTAGGGTGAAGTCGAGAGCCATGCAGTTTTGAAGCACTACAGTTCTCATGGCATTCAGTTCATCAGTCACCAATTCTAGAGCAGAAAAAGTTGCATTGCTCATTACTTCGAGAAGTGTAGACAGTTTTCTCAGCTCCCAGATCGATTTCAGTGCTCCATATGCTGGTGATATGCCTGCCCATGATATAACACTGTCACTCAAGTCCATGTGTGTCAGTTTATCACCTATAGAATGATGTTTTTTCCAGCGTGCATCGATTTGCCCCACTGGATTTACAGGTTTCTTGATGGGTTTCTTGATGACCTCTTGGACATTCCAAATTGTTCCTCGAGGTAAGACTGCAGTGTGTCGTATGGCCGGAACCAGGTAGCCCAAAAACAACTGCCAGACCAATTCTCAGGTAACCACTTGTATGCTTTTCTACCACATACAAAATAACAATCCTCTACTTTAGTAGTAACTTTACTATGAATATACACTTGTCCTGCATGAAACATTTTTCTATCAATTATAGACAGTTGTTTATAAAGAACAGAATCATGTTTTACTTCATCAGTTATTTTGTGCATCAATTCAAAAAATGAATCATAGTTTGTATTACAATAAGAACCTGCATTGTTAGCTTTAGTGTAACATTTATAAGGAACAGCCACATTGTAATTGCTCCAACCCACCTGAACAGTATCATTTTTATAAAAACACATAATTCCCTTTTGTGGAACAGACAAGTGCAATTGTATTTTATCTTGTGATGTAATGCTTGAGGTATCATAAATCAAGTTGTCCCAGGTCTCGTTGACCCCTAGGGGGACTGCAGTCATTAATAACCCCCGTATGCTGTCGGCAAAGCTGTGCAAATCCAGCAATTCGAAACATTGAAAGTCTCAGCATACACATATTTAATTGCCTGGTAAGTGTTGAAGTTTGGGTGCCAGTCTATGAGTAACGCTTCACTTTTATTCAGTTCAGTTTGTGTGGCTGGAAAAAGGAATGGCCACAACAAAAAGATTATTGTCACTAGTACAGTTAACAGGATGATTATGCAATACTTCTGAGGAAATGGCTGTTCTGCATTCCTGTTTTTTCTGGATTCTATCATTTTTGCTCTTGACATGTGACAAGATTCTTGTCCAGTTCAAAGTTCTTAACTAGTTTGCAGTGCATCAGGTGGATCCACAAGGCACATTCATGCCATCTTGACTGCAGTGGGTGTCGACAGAAGCACTTGATATGGACCTTCCCACTTTGGTAATGCCCAATTCTTCTTTTTTATTATCTTCACCCAAATCCAGGTTCCTGGAGCCACTGCCACTTCTGATGGTCTGGTTTGTTCTTTATCTGAAACAGAATTTGACTGCAACAGATGTTTAGAATTCAACAAATTTCTCATATACTCTGCTAGTGTACAGTCAGCGTCCTGGTCTGCGGGCATGAGAAGTTTCCACTGAGGTATATAATAAGCCCTTCCAAATAGTTTTTCAAAAAGAGTCAATCCTTTTGCATTCAGAGCAGTTCTCATGCTCAACAGTGCCACGGGCAGACAGTACACCCAATTTATCTTTGTTTCTGCTATTAACTTTCTTAGCTTACTCTTTAAAATCCCATTATTTCTGGATACGTACCCAGGGAGTGGCGCACTGCAACTGTGGTCCTACTTCACAAAGGCGGTGCCTCCACCGACCCTGGAAATTACCGGCCCATTAGCTTGACAAGCCTTATCTGCAAAGCCATGGAGAGGATCATAATGGACCTCATAAATAAAGACATAGGGAATTTGCAGACTTTGGATCCATCCCAGTTTGGCTTTGTCAAAGGCAGATCATGCCTTCTAAACTTGGTTGACTTTTTCGAAACAGTCACCAAAGCCATTGATGAGGGAAAGGCAGTCCATACAGCCTACCTCGATCTGGAAGGCCTTTGATACAATACCCCTCGGGTATCATTGAAAAACTCATCAGCTTAAATGTTAACCCATACATCACAAGATGGGTTGCAAACTGGCTGAGTGACAGAACCCACAGGGTCAGAGTTGCTGGCGCCATGTCAGACTCAAAGCCTGTCACAAGTGGTGTACCACAGGGCTCAGTCCTGGCCACTCTTGTTTGGCATCTACTTTCCGAAGTACAAGCAAACAGAGGAGGGTTATGGCTGACAAAGTTTGCAGATGACTGCAAACTGGGCGCCATAGTAGAAAACACATCTGACACAGATATCCTTCAGAAGGGTCTCACAGAAACGGATAACTGGTGCCAGAGCCATGGCCTAAAGTTAAATGCCAAAAATGCATAGTCATACCTTCGGGAAAAACAAGGTTACCCTAGCTACCAAATAGGTGGCAATCCACTGAGTACAGAAGAAGTTATCAGGGACCTGGGGACCCAGGTTGATAGTAGTCTGTCATTCGACACCCATGTAGCTAAAGTAGTTAGGAAGACCTTCTACATTGCCCACCTTATCATGAAGGGATTCCCATCTAGATCAAGGAGGTCATAGTCTCCTATACTCATCACTCATCAGACCAATGATTGAGTACAATGCCCCATTCGAATGTATCTGACCCGACACTTGCAGCAGCTGGAGAGGCCACAAAAGTTCCTCACCAAAAGGATAAAGGGTCTCAAACATCTGTCCTATGCTGCCCGACTGAAAGAACTCCAGCTCTATTCAGTCGCCATCGCTTGCTCAGAGGTGACCTTTGCCTAACATACAAGGCCATGTCAAACCCAGATTTGATGAATATGCTTCACCTCAAAAAATCTAGATCCGTCAGAGCCACAAGGGCGGGACACTTAAACCTCGACACGGCTATTAATAGGACGTGCTGGAGGGATAGATTCATCACCCAAAGACTCCCTGTGGAATAAAATCCGGTATATGTGAGGCAGAGCACCTCGCTGGCCTTGTTCAAGAGAAATCTTGACCAATGGATGGGAGATCGCAGATATACCCCAGGGATTACCTCAGTGTCACTGCTCAACAGAGGCACAGCAAAATAATGGGTATAGTTCCCCATACTAAAGGGGTGGCGTAAGCCACAAAACTATGGGCTAGGCTTGTAAATGCCCTCGGGCAGATAGCCTAGTATGAACCTATGAACCTTTGAACCTATTATGCCTCTCAACTAACCCTGCAGATTGCAGATGATATGCACAATGATTTTTTAAAGAAATACCAAAATGTTTACTTAACTGCTGTATGGTTTGGTTTACAAAGTGTGTACCATTGTCACTGTAGATCCTTTCCGGAATGCCAAATCTAGGGATGATTTCTTTAATGAGGATTTTCGCTACGGTAGCTGCATCTGGATTTTTAGTCAGAAAGGCTTCCACCCATCTGGAAAACATATCTATAATGACAAGACAATACTTCTTATTTTCACATTTGTTCAATTCTATGAAATCCATACAGATAGTATGAAACAGATACGGTGGTGTAGGGAAACTCCCTTGCTTGGGCTTTAATGCCCCTTGTGCATGATGTTTGTTACAAATATGGCACATCAAACAAAATTTTTTAGAGTAATTTAAGAATCCATATGTCATGAACACCCGGTTCACCAGCTGTACCATCCCCCCTGTTGAGACATGGCATTGCCCATGGCTCAACAAAGCTGCATATCTAAACAAGTTAGATGGTAATATCAATTTCCCTTCTTTAGAGATGTACAGCCCCTTCTCGAGAATTGCTCCTCGTCTTACCCATCTTTGTTTTTCAGCCTGCGTAGTAAGTGTCTGCATTGTCTTTAACATTTCTAAGTCTAAAATCTCAGAGGGTTGTAATTCCTCATTCAAAAGAAATACTTATGAAGCTGCCTGTTTTGCAGCTGTATCAGCTCTCGCATTACCTTTTGAAATCCTATCCTGTTGCTTGGTATGAGCTGTGCATTTACAAATAGCTACTTTCTGAGGTAACTGAATAGATTCTAAAAGATCTAAAATAAACTGTGCATAATTAATAAGTTTGCCAGTAGATGTTATCATTCCTCGGTTTTTCCACTGTTGTGCAAAAACATGTACAGTAGAAAAAGCGTACTGGCTGTCATTAAAAATGTTCACACGTTTACCCTTTGCTAAGGTCCATGCCCGTGTCAAGGCAATCAATTCTGCTGCCTGTGCAGATAAATTGTGTGGTAAAGGTTTCACTTCTATAATCTCAGAATCAGAAACTACTGCATATCCTACTAGGTTTTGTCCTGCAGGACCCCTTTTGCACGAGCCATCCACATAGTATGTCATCTCGGCATCATTCAAGGGGACATCTGTGAGATCTTTTCTAGGCAGTGTCTTTTGCTCAATCACCTGCAGGCAGGTGTGTGGTGTGCCATCTGCAGGGATTGGGAGCAAGGTAGAAGGGTTCAAAGTCATGCATTGTTCAATTGTCATATGAGGTTGGCTCAACAATATAGTCATACAGGAAAGATGCCTAGCAGGGGAAAGATATGCTACCTTCTCTTGCAGTAAAATAATCACGACTGCATGAGGCACTCTCAATGTGAGAGGGTGGAACAAAACTACTGAGGCCGAAGCCTGTACTGTCATTGCAGCTGCAACTACTGCTTTTACACAGTGAGGTAAAGACCGTGCCACTGGGTCTAGTTGTGATGAATAATAAGCAATAGGGCGTTGCTTGTCCCCATGCTGCTGTGTTAACACTGATGTCATATAACCTTGCTTACAATCTACAGTTTGGAAAAAACATTTATGATAGTTTGGTAATCCCAGAACTAATGAGGACGCTATTAACAGTTTCAGTTTGCAGAAAGCAGATTCTGCCTCCGGTTTCCATAGTAACAAATCCTGTGCTGCCATAGGCTTTTTATATATCAGGTTAGTCAATGGTGCAGATTCCAAGGCATAGTTTGGAATCCAGCACTGGCAAAAATTAGTCATACCCAGGAAGGACATCATTTCCTTCTTGGTAGTGGGTTTTGGTGCTTGCAAAATCGCTATTTTTCTGTCCTCATCTAATGTCCTACCCTCTTTGGATATTACATATCCTAGGTATTTAACTTGTTTTTTCCAAAGCTGCAGTTTATTTTTGTTTATTTTATGTCCTTCAGTGGCTAAAAATTGTAATAGCGCTATGGTATCTTCTTTGCAATCTTGCTGGGTGGGGGCCGCCAGCAGGATATCATCAACATAAAGTAAAATCTGACTGCCTCTTGGTGGGGTAAATCCCGCCAAGTTGCTTGCCATTTCTTGTGAGAATATTGTCGGACTTTCACAATATCCTTGTAGTAGTCGCGTATATGTATACCTTTTCCCCTGAAATGTGAATGCAAACCAATATTGGTTGTCAGGGTGTATCGATATCGAAAAGAACGCATTGCTGATCTCTACCACAGAAAAATATTTCTGTTGAGGTTTTAAATCATTCAACAGGGTGTGTGGGTCTGGCACTGTAGGTGCCCATGGTATTACTGCATCATTTACAACTTGTAAATCTTGGACCATACGCCATTCTCCATTCGCTTTCTTAACAGGAAATAAGGGTGTGTTACATGGTGAATCAGGAGATTCCACCAGCACCACTTCCTTAAGTAAAGCTGCTATAATAGGTGTGATTCCTACCTCTGCATCTTTTCTTAAGGGATACTGTCTTTTCTGTGGTCTAAATGCTGACTTTGGCATGATAGTAACTGGTCCCGCTGTATGAATAAGTCCTACATCTGACTTTCCTGTTGACTAAAGAGTTTCTGGTATATTCTGTAAGGCATTCTCTTTCTCCTTTAATAGGAGTGCTAATCAGCTGACCTTGCTAGACTGCAAGTGCACGGCTGGGTGGATCTGAGTTATCCAATTCAACTTCTGCATTTGTATTCCCTGTCCTGACAGTTGTAACTCAGTCTGCATTTCCCATCTCGTGACTTTTCTCCTAAGTCTACCCATTTTACATTCTTGTCCTTAGTTAAGCTAACATGTGGTAATTGATTAGATTTATAGAGTGCAAAGAACTCCTGGGGCAATGAACAGCTGGCTACACTGTTCCCTTCCATGTCCCAGTACAGATTACGTAATATCAATCTGTTTGCACGATTTCTAAACAATTCCTGCTCATATTCCTTATCAGGTCCTGGTGTGTTACAATAATACAGAGTACAGTGCAACAAATGTTGTTTATCAATGTCAAGAGAGGGGAACTTGCTGATGGCTACGTTCATCAACTCTTCGGTCACTGCCCCTGGACCAGTCGTAACCAAGTCCTGGCTGTACCAATAGAACATTTCACCCTCCGATTGCACTGCAAAGGTATCAATTTGTCGCTGTGCTTCCATACCCTGCATAGTCGGAACTACTGCTATACCAAAGAGCTGCATAAGGTCTCTGCCCAAGAGGTTTACTTTTCTTGGTCAATCCTGAAACAGGATCAGTTATTGCAATGTTACGGGAGAGAGGCTCCCGATACAGCAGTCCATTAGCTGCTTTCACTAGTATGTAATCATGTGACTCTGAATTCTCTGGCAGTTTGGAGGGATGTATCAGGGTCCGTGATGCCCCTGAGTCACACAAGAATTTGACTTCCCTCCCTTCTACCAGGAGTATAACTTCTGGTTTTGTGTCTGCTAAATAGAGCTCTAAGCTCAATAAAGCTAAATCCAATATTTAATTTTCTTCATTGTCCGTAACTTCCTGCACTTCCTCTATTTCTTCTGTCACATCCTCTACTCCTTCTATCACATTCTCATTTGTCCTTTCTCTGCTATCCCCTTCTAGTGATTCTTGACTATCATATAGTCAGTCCTCACCCTCCTTGTCTTCCTCCTTGCCCTCTTGTTTTTCTTGCAATCCCTTGCCAACTGTCCCTTTTTACCGCATTTAAAACATTCACCCCTTTTCTTTCGCCCTTCAAAGTCCTCTGATCACTGATCAGATTGTTTGTTTCCCTGGGCATTTCTCTTGCCATTTTTCCTGGACTGTACTACATAAACTTCTGCTCCATCTTCTACAGAAAATACTTGGGCTTTCTTTTTCTTTTTGCTATTAAAATGCCTTTCGGCATGCCTAGCATATTCAAGTAATGACTGTAACCTGCTTGTACGATGATCTACCATGTGCTTTGTAATAAAGCTGCTTATGGGGGCAATTCTGCCTTTCAAAAATGCATCCTTTAACTGCTGCTCATATGGGGAATCTTGTGTCTGATCTTCAGGAACCTGCATTCCACAATGGTTATTAAATCATTCTAACAGTCTGGCATAATATCTGTCAATAGTTTCACCTTCTTGCTGGATGCATTGATTAATGCAAGTCCAGTCTGCCCTAGGCTTCCATTTCTCAGAGATGCGGTCGGTAAGACCTTTTACTCTGTTGTCTAGTTCTGCGCTGCTATGTGGGAGGGGCCTGTGTGCAGCATCACAGGGATTCCAGTTGCCACTAATCATGTGCCAATCTGGTCCCACAATTTGTCTGACTACCTTTTCTATCTCTTCTCTGTTTAAATTATAACTTAGCCTCATTCCTTGTAAATCTTCTAAGAACTTTCTAAAATTAACTTTTGGATGGAGAATTCCCTCAGTGGCTTTCCAGATGTCTTCCGGAGTCCAGAGTCTATACACTAGAATAGTTGGCTCCTGACCTTCTTGCCCTGCCTGAGGATTAGGTACTTCTATAAGTGGGCATATTTCTTCTTCACTCATAGATCGTGAATTCCTACCCATTTGATATAATTCAATGTCCCCTTTTCAGTTACCTGCCCGTGTTCGAGACCTGGTCTCGATGGGATCTCTAATAAACAGTTTTGCTTTTGTAGTGTCTCTATTTACAGTGACAGCAGGATATCGTGGGGGTGGACTAACCTGTTCACTTGCTTCATATTCTGGTAAGGGAGGCAGAGAGGCCAATGCTATTACTAAGTTATTGTCCTCCTTATCTAAAAACATTGCTTTTGATTTATTATTCTTTCGTTCCCTACGGTTTACCTCCTCAATCCACCTGTGTGCCTGAGGAATTCCTAATTGGCGCTGCTTTTTTACCCGACCTGTGGAATCGGTTTTGTGCTGTTTGACAAGTTTGACACGCGAGGATTTTTCTAATTTACCGTCGAATTCATACTCATTAATCCATTTTGAATAGTATTTAATATTATCAGCACGCTGTGACTGCATATATTTTGAGTCTTCGGTTGACGGTGGATTTTGTTGTCTTTTTGTGCAATTATTACCCATTTTGTTCTACTCTTTTAATCGTTACGTAACTCTTATTTTTAACGTGGTACCACGGATTTTGTTATAGTCTCTTCAGAATGACTGCCTACCTACTCTGTTTTCCTGATCTATGACAAGACAGTAATCTTTTCTGTCCCGACTTGTAAAAATACAGTCCTGACAAAAACAATACAAATCTAGTCCCTGATCTAAAAACAGAAAAAAGTAGATTCACCTTACCTGAGCCTTTGTGATTGATCACCTGGTTTGTGAAAACCCATCCTTCAGTCGCAGATCAGAAAGTGGCTGGCCTCTTTTGTACGACAATTCAGTTGGAGGGCTTTTCAAATATGAAGAACCGATGTGGTTTCTTCCCCGTATGGTTTCAAGCCACCTGGCCTGTCTGATCCGAGGCGAAGTGAGGGTTTCCGGTCCGAAGGACCAATCTGTCAAAGGAAAAAACTTCAAACACCAATACACGTAAGGTTCAGATAAGGCACATTTAATAACTTGCTGCAAGGAGACAAAAACATGCAAATACGGGATTTTGCCTAACTACTAACAGGAAGTATGCTATTCTTATACTGTTCTACAAGACATTGCCTTCTATGGTTGACGTAATCAAACACAACTTTCAGTATTGTTCTACAGCAGATGTTGCTCAGATTTTCTGCTGACATAACTGGATTTATGAAAAACATTTTGAGAAAAACAACCTGGCCTTGGTGGGCTCTAGCCTGTTACAAGCTTCTACTGTGTAGTTCTAATACATGTGTTACATTTCAAGGTACTTTTCTAGTTTAGGCACAAGCAAATGCTGATTGCAGTTCATATTTTCAAGCAGTCTTTGTTCTTATTATCTATAGCTTCTGCAGCTGTGTATTTTCTCACAGCATAAGCGGAACTCCTTGTCTAAGTCTCATAACATTAATACATTTATTCATTATTTTCCTGACACAAGCAGAAATTATCTGCTTCCCTGTAAATTTCCAAAGCATAAGCAAAGATTATAGCTGCACATATTTCATGACAATACAAGGTTGGAAAGCTTCTGCAATTCGTACAGATTTTATGCAGTGTGAAATAGAATAAATGTGTTAACCCTTTTCAAGCCTTAAATGCACTAAGCATATTACTAATGCATACACTAATACATATTTTTCTAACACCCCACATGTGTCATATACCGCCCCTGTACGGGTCTTGTTTGTCTTGTCTGTCATCCTACCCAACCTATCCTCCTGATCATACCTACTGTCCTTCCCCAACATCCCACTCTCACCTAAAATAAAAGAAATGAAGGGCAATCTGTTCCCACAAAAAAGCATGCCTCATACATAGCTGTCCATTTCACACACATGTCCACTGGACACATGTAAACGTTTCTAACTGGCATCACAACATACTATTGTTGTCGTCACCCCTCTCTCAGGGTTGTGAGTGTCCAAATGCACCGCCAAATTTATTGCATATGTACAGCTGTTGCTGTAGAAGAAATGGACAGCTATGGACCCCTTCACTTCCTGCCCTTCCTGCATCCTCCCTTCTGCCTCTGTCTCTCCCTCTGCTCTTTTTTTTTTCACCACTTTCCTATCACCCCTTTTTTCTTTTCTTTTAAAGAAATTAGCATGGGTGTAAGCAGGAGTAAGCACTTTTAAGCAGAAATGAGCAGGTTACAGCCTGTTTGCACAGGGGTAAGCACTGCCTACAATGGTTAAGCAATCAAGAAGGTAACTGAGTGTAAGGAACTGTAACCAAAAGTAACCACTGCTTACCATCGCGTAAACCCGTGCACATCTGCTCACAGCTGCTTAAAAGTGCCTTAATCACTCTGTATCCAATGGCCCTTGCTCTGCCCAGCAACAAAATAAACAGCCTCTGCAAGGCTCAAAACCAGGACCCTGCACACCACAGCCAATGTTATCACAAACATATCATCCAGCACAGTCATTTAACAGTATAGGAAATGTATTCCATCATGTAGATGTATGTGTGTGTGTTTATGTCCAGATATAGATACATACATAGATATAGATATATACAGATATATCAAGAACATACCATGTGACAACAAAGCATTAAAAAAGAATGAAAAGGGAAACACCAGCAACTCCTGTATTATGTAGTGGTGTTGTCGTATGTAATATCAAGACTCCCTCAGACAGACATGTGTCATTAATACACGCAAACATTTGTACATTGCCTGAATACATTACTTTGTGCATTTCATTTACATTAGCAAAACAGTTCCTGTCCAATCATTATGTGAGAACAGTAATCTTGCAAGGTGCTGTATGCAACATCATCATCATTAAAAAGTTAAATGGGGTAACCATAGAGGTGCCAGTAGTGTCGTGTGTACAATGGGGTCATCTGCATCATGTGTACCTGGAACCTTTAGGAGTCATGTGCATACCAGGATCATGTGCCTGAGAGAGGGGTGAGGACAACAGTAGTATGTTGTGATGCAAATTAAAAAAGGTTGCATGTGTCCAGTGGACACGTGTGTGAAATGGACAGCTATGTATGGGGCAAAAGTTGTTCTGGGAACAGATTGGCCTTTTGTTTCCGTTTTCGTAAGGTGAGAGTGGGATGTTAGGGAAGGAGAATAGGTATGCTTGTGGAGGATAGTATGGGTAGGATGACAGACAAGACAGCATACAGGGGTGGTATATGACACATGTGGGGGGATACACATTGGACGGGGAGGGGTGTTTGGCAGTCACAAGCCCATGAGCCCCCAAATGGTAACAGTGGGATGGAGGTCCCCACCCATGGCCAGCCACCACTGCACCTTCACAGCCGCAAAGGTGGCTGTGCTGGGGGCTGTCTAGGAGGAGCAGGCTCACCCTCTAAATGTGATACTCTGCCCTCGAACTGGTGTAACTGGCCTCAAAACCCCTTATTAAGCCCCCTATGCACCACGTCCTGCACTGTACAATGGCTGACAAGTTCCTGTCTGGGCCTGCTCCCAGGGGGGGACAAGCCCCATCCTCAGTGGCAGTTCCACCAGAAGGTGGTGCAGAGCCAACAGAGGTGGAGGTCCAAGGCTGGGCCCCAGATGTGCTGGTGCCCAGAGCCATGGCCAGCTGACTTGGGACAGGTGGTTCCGCCGGGACCTCCAATCCCATACAGCCTATGGTGTTGCAGTTTTAACACAGATATGGCTTAGTAATAGTCAGCAGCATTCAGGATTACTTATAACAGCATGCATAGATATGACCAACAGCCCAACACAACAGATGTCATACATTTACAGGGGGAACACAACACATGCATATATACTGCATGACATCTGTACAAAGCATAGATGACTTGTGACTGCAGCTATGAACAGTGGCCCATTATTGGCATGTCACTGTGATAACCTCAGACAGTGACTGTCATACCACTGTTTCATGTGACATATGTCCAATCAGGGATGCGATGGCAGTAACTCTCATTACTGTCACCACGTACTGACTGCAATCCTCACACTATGCTTCTGCAGTTCACAGATGTGTGTTCTGTGATTAACACAAGAAACAAATGGGTCCACACACTGACCAGTCCACAGATGACCCTACAGATGGGGGTTTCCTCAGAAAAAGAGCACTGTCTTGTCAGTTATTAAAACCTGCAGACTAGCCATTACCACACACAACCTGTTAAATTGGCAGTAGTCTTAATGAAGCATAGCTACACTTACATGCTGTAGTCATGTCTGAAACATCACCCTCCTGCCTTTAGGCTATTTTCCACTGTGTATGTTGTTTGAGGAATATCCAGATATCATCTGTGATGCTGTTTACCAAACACCAGATCCAGGTTCCACTCACAGCGAATGTCATGGCAAACACCGACATGATGTTCCTAGATATTGTACTGTGTTTCCATGCAATTGGCTATGGGAATGTCACCACAGCTGTTCCACATGCAATCAGCTAGAGGAGGACTGCAATAGGTGCAGAGGCCATCACCTGATCATGACCATCACTTACGAAACACAAGCTGCTGCTGAGCAGGTGTATGTCTCCACATCCATCAGAGAGTGTGTGAGAGGGACAGACAGAGGCAAAGTACATCAGAGAAGGGCTGGGAGACTAAAACCTAAGCATCGTCTGTCACACACCTAGCAGTAAAGGGATTCAAGCCCCTGACTGGCTAGCCATTACTATTACAAGTGCATGCAGTTACTCCATGTGCCACATAGCTAACATGTTGGTGTGCTGTAAGAACATATATGTGTGCTGGTGAGCAACATCTGCAACAGAGATATAGTAGACATACATTAGGTGTAGCACACATGGCTGTCCACATGAACAGATGTCATTGGCAACACAACCACACTCTCTAAGGGACTCAGACACATTGGCACACTTTGGCAGGCTCACAAATATACTTCCTAACTACTTAGTTTGCCACACTGCAGTAATGCACAGGTATTACATGCACCACAGGGGATATCCTGAGGTTCTATGGACTAGGGCATGTGAACATGTCTGACATCAGTCAGTATGCCAATGGGAGTTATACTGGGTGTGACTGTGGTTGGGAACATCATACCCCACATGCAGACACAAGGTGCCAGTACTGACATGCATGTGTGCATTGCTTCATGGGTGTGTAGTAGTTGGCTGTGCAAGATGGCTGTACAAGGCTGGGTGAGGGGTAATACTTGGCATCAGGCCACCTGACAATGGTCTGCAGTATGGTTCAGGAGTGTAGTGTCTGCAATGTCCCACACAGATGGGTATTGTATAAACTGTCCTGTCATCCTGGTTACCATTGTGTGTGGCCATTGTTTTGCAATGCATGCCATGTCTATGTTTGATAGTCCTTGACATGGGCATTGCCTGAGATGTGCATGTCCCACAATAATGTACAGGGACATGTTTAAGTGTACCTGGTTTGCCTGGCACATGCTGTGTACACTGACTGTTATCAGATGTGCCAATAATGGCCTGGTGTGGGAGGACCTGCTAATAAACAGCAGGTTGACCCTGCACCTGCATTGATAGCATGATACAGGTATTTCCTGGTGTCAGTGGCATCTGTCCATACAGGGCATGTGCGTAAGGCATTGTATGTCCTTTGTGGATCACATTTGATGGCACCACATATGTTGCAGGCGTCCAGTGGGGAACATAGTGAAGGTTCATTGTCCGCAATTATGTGCCTATTGTACTGTTGGACAGGGTACCATGCCCTCTGCAGCCCACTGCACTCACACCATGCCTACTATCTGTCAACAATATGCAGGGTACTAGCAACATAGCGGGATATTCTAGGCAAGTGTGTTTGTGTATGACACATGGGTTCAGACCGTATTCTGGGTAATAGTAGGGTTGCTTACTTTGTTCACCAGGCCTTTTACCAGATGTAGGGGTATGGCTTGCCAACCCAGTCTCTTGACTGACTGAAATATGTAAACCTTGTGAGGTGGACATTGTGACATATAACATGGCCACCATATAAGAAAACTACAAAACCCACTCCTCAACATGTCCAGTGGTTAGACTCTCACAGCCACCTCCACACAGGCTCTGACCATCAAACACACACGCACACACACACACACACACACACACACACACACACACACACACACACACACACACACACACACACCTACCATGTCTTGGAATAGAACTCCTACCTAACTAGTTTATCACACTACAGTATTACACAGTTATAGCATGTGCTACAGAGATTACTGGGCTACTCCATCCACAACGGTGTATTTCACAAGAAATGACATCAGCAGGTTTACCAAAGTAGGGCATTTCAAATTTCCTGCAAGTGAGTAACCCAAAATGCATTGCTCACAAAACAAACAGTAAGACACACACAACACATCCACACTGATATGTGTGGGTATAGAACCCATGACCAAGATCTATATCACACTACTGCATGGAGATGTTATAGGACGCACCACGAGGATTACTAGGAACTTGTTCCCCAGAGGTATATTTTACAAGGTATGACATCAGCAGGAGTACCAAAGTAGGGCATTGTAAATGTCCTGCAAGTGAGTAGTATATACTGCATTGCTCCCTACACACAGAAAATATACATAACTGCCATGATTGTGGATGGATCCCTACCACACTTCTAAATCACACTCCAGTGGTACGCAGTTACAGGACGCGCTACAGAGATTACTGGGTTACAGAAGTCCCAGAGGTGTATTACTAGGTGGGTGACATCAGCAGGATTGCCAAAGGTGAGTATGTGAAATATACGGAGTGTGCATACTCTAAAAAGCATTGTTCCCTTTTCAGGCAAACAGACACACACACTCACACACACGGTTGGCATGTCTGGGATTAGAACACGTGCCAAACTAGTTTATCACACTACAGCATTACACAGTTACAGGGCACGCTACAGAGATTATGGTGTTACAGCAGTCCCAGAGGTGAATTTCTATGTGGGTGACATCAGCAGGATTGCCAAAGAAGAGCATTTCAAGTGTACTGCGAGTTGTATATGTATTGTACCTGTGTGTACCCGCTGCTTACTGTCACAAAAACACATTTACACATGCTTACAACTGCCTTATTCAGTCCTAAATGACATTATCAACAAGCCTTGCAGGTCTTGAACCCTGGACCATACACACTGAGGTCAATGGATTTACCACTAAGCGATCTGGGTTGTATACATGTTTCATGTTTTTTTTTATAATACACATCTTACTACAGGTATTCCACAGTACTGAAAACAAATGGGACAGTGACTTTGTGTACATATGTACAGTACCCTTGAATGTACTGTACTCTGTGAAACAACATATACAAGTCTACATCTGTACAACTTTCATAACTAAATACATATATGCACCTACGGGATGTGTACACACACACACATATAGATATATATATATATATATATATATATATATATATATATATATATATATACACAGACACAGCTATAGCTATATATATATATATATATATATATATATATATATACACACATGTCTGAACACCCTTTGTGACACAGACGAGTCCCAAAGGAACTGACGTGTACACAAAATAGAGGCACCTCTTGTTTTATAACATTTAAATCTTAATCAATTCACCAGAGAAGGGATGGTTGTTGTGTATGTGGAGTCTGGGATGGGGAATTATGGCTAAGGAAATATACCCTGGGGATTGTGCAGTTTGGGTGGGGGAATGATGGGTATGGACATACACCCCGGTGATCACTTCTATGTCACTGCTCAAAAGTGTCACAGGAAAATAACATACCCAACTGTAGTCGTTCTTGAATGTCTATTCTTTTCTATTCCTAACTATGTAATAATTTGTAGACTCCACTCACCACAGATGACTACCATAGTGTGCAGCATGTTAAAAGACATAACACATGTGTATGCCTGGCTACAGGGTAGGCACACACACACACACACACACACACACACACACACACACACACACACACACACACACACACACACTTGCCAGTATTGTGCATACACGTCTTGCCTATGTAAAGGTAACTAGTAGAGTAGTATGCAGTTAGGGTATGTGCCACAGAACCCATACAATTACACTTACTCTGATTCTGCTTCTGAGCTGGGTGACATCACAGGACTGATTACTTGCAGTGGGGTGGGGGGAAAAGGGTGGTTTAGCAGATGACAAGGATAAAGGCCAGTGCAAAAGGTGGCTTCTCTTTGGAATGCAGCAAAACCCTCTATCATGGACAGGATGCAGACACAAATACACACACACAACCACATTCAGCAATTTGCTGACACACACACACACACACACACACACACACACACACACACACACACACACACACACACACACACACACACACACACACACACACACACACACACACACACACACACACACAGTTGCCAGTGGTGGGATTAGAACTCCTGCCTATCTACAGATCACTATTACAGTACTACGCAGTTATGAGACCCTCCAGAGATTATGCATTTCAAGGCAGTCAGAATGCCCTTCTAAGATTGAGGACAACAACAGGGATGCTGACAGTTAAGATGTACATAGCTGTAAACCTGTGTGTTTAAAGTAGGAGTCCATTACAACCTGTATGCACAAACAAGACACATCATCTGCAGGTAAGACATAGGTCGGCCTGAGAGGTATAGTTGTAGCACAACAAGCCCTGAACTGGAGTATGCCCATCTGTGGAATGGACAATTACTTTCACTCTACAGGGTTACAGTGGTCATGCTCATACACATAGAATCACAGGGCTTGTTTAGATGCATTGACTCCATTTATACAAGGTGACGGTGGGCATGCTCATACACTTAGCAGCACAGGGCTGTTTGGGATGCACTATGACTATAACTACACACGGTTATACTGGGCATGCTCATACACTTAGAAACAAAGGGCTTGTTTGGATGCACTGACTCAAATTACACAAGGTGGCAGTGGGTATGCTCATACACTCAGTAGCACAGGGCTGTTAGGAATGCACTCCGATTCTAACCATGGAAGGCCACAGTGTGCATGCTCATACACTTACATGTACAGAACACATTGTAATGGACACCTATTGTAAACACACAGGTTTACAGCTATGTACATCTTAACTGTCAGTATATATGCACATCATACAGGTTTACTACCAGATACCTGTATGTGGCCCGTAAATGATATATCTGTGTCTGTGCTGTGTGATACACATGCATACATGTACATGACGTACTGACATATAAATGAAGTATACACAATCATGCATGTGTGGAAGTGACAGACAATAGGTTAACTGGGACACACAGGTGGATGCTAACTACAGCATGGGTCAAACACATTGCTGCCCTGAAAGGCATACATTGATATCAGGTTGTGGACAGTGGCATTATACTTGGAACAGTGGCATATGCAAGCATAATATGTGAGCCCCATTGTCTAATGGTACTGAGGTGCAGGTGTCAAGATGACCTCTCCCGGATGTGTTAGTAGTTGTCATTATTAGCAGGACCGCTACACTAAGTATATCTGACATTGGTCATATACACAAAGTCTGCTGGTGTCCGTCACCTTAGATGTAGCATTTGATACCAAGCACATTACTGCCACTCAGTGATGTCATGGTATGAGTGGCAACTGCTTGACCAAAACAATGAGCCAATGCCCTGCTGTAATTATGAGGTTGTCCAGTGTCTGTCATTCCAGGATGTCATGACTGAAAGACAAGCCTTTGTCACAGAGCACATACATCCATGATTCAAGAGAGTATGGATAATACCTAGGTCTTATTTACCCATATAGTGGCATTCCAAGGCAAAAGTCCTAAACACAGAAGTAACACCCTGACACCTACAAGACAATTGCATTGGATGCTTATGCTAACCAGTGCTAGATGTGTGGCTTTCATAATCCATTTGCTCAATGTAGAACCTATAATGTGGAATACTTACATCTGTGCAGTGAGGAACACCTAGCTGAAGGCTCTGTAGTGCACAATTGCACTACCACCATACAACCCAGATCCAGACTTGTGGGCCATAACACTGGTACGGACCATTCCAGGTGGTGGTGTCCACATATTCATAACTCACAAGTAAAGACCACTACTCTGACATAAGTCATCACAGATGAGTCAGCTACAGGTGACAGTGACAAAAGCTGCATTCTAGGGTGTATCCTCATACATCCACTACCATGTCCTCAGACTACAAACACACATCCATACATGTGGTATGACATTGGTGGACTTTACCTAACCCAACATCAACTGTGCAAAGTACCCATGTACTGACACAGTTGCATAATGTGTTATGCAATGCAATTATATCACTGTTTATAACAAGGTCAGTTGTACACATACCAGGGACCCTCAATGTTGTCAGTATTAACACAGTCAACTGTTGCTGTACACCAGTAAACAACACTCTCATGGTTGGATATGACCTAAATGTACCTGCCCTGGATATGTACATCCCACACTCATACAACATAAATGAAAATACCATAGCTGTTGTTGTCCTTTCTACATACAGGTGGCTACATTCATTATACACATTCAAATGGAAGATAGGTCTATGACTGCTGAATGCTAACAGTACATAAGGTTTGATATCTATGTTGACAGAGGTAATATTCCCTTTCTACTGGTCACCCATGACACCTATCATATCATACAACAACCCATGTGGCATGTATGTCATTAGACATGTCCACCTAATGCAATGTCTACAAACATACCCAAATAACAGGATCATAGGACCTACACACATGGCCTGTATTGACAGACTGAGGGAAATACAGCTATGCTCTGTATTTTCCTGAGTAGTTACAGGTGATATGTCCATGACATGTACATCCATGTGTGCCCACAGCTCCTACATATATCCCATGTCAACAATTGCAAGCCATGCATGCTGTGTGCTGTCTAGACATTAAACTTATTACCACAATAGCCAGAACATGCTGGGGTGAGATGTTTACAAGCCACAGACCTCGCACATGCTTGAAAGATTGTAATGCCTAGCTTAAACAGAGCACATTGCTGGCACTCCTCCTGAAATCATGAGGTGTGTGTGGCAAATATGAAGTGCTCACTGTTAACCATTGCAGTGCCCTGGCTTCACCATGGAACTGTAAAGTAACAGTTTGGTGGATCATGACATGGAATATTGCTGTGTGTGTGTCTTGCTGATATGTGCTGTTGGCATGAATGTACACTTGGCTACTCAGTGAAGGTGGTTGTGTGTCCTACCAGTACATGAATACAACATCCATTATGGTGTAATGCTCGGCTAGGTTTCACACATGGTGTGGGGAAGGTGTGGAATGTATCCTCTTGACCTGCTAGTCCACTTACTGATGGAGACTGCATATGTGTACATGTATTGATGTGTGTTTAGTTTCCATGTGTGTGCAGTGTCTGATGTTTGAAGGTGACTGTTGTCTTAGTACATCATGCTGTTGCAATGCAGCCTGAACATTGCCAACTGTATATGGTGATATGCTCAAAGTACAGTAAGCTGTGCTTTAGGTATGGACAGATGTTTGGACATGACTACTAAGTAGTGGGGCTACTTTGCAGATGAATGATTACTGAGGACAGCTCACAGGTGTGCTACAACCATTCTTACAATAACCTGTGTAACTGCTAAGCTATGGTTCTGTTAATTGAAGTGGAAAACACACAATGTAGAATGCAGTAAGGGTGACACTGAAGGCAAACCTCTTGACAGCTGTAACAGTAAACCTCCCCTGTGCATATATCAGCACAGCTGGGAAAGGAAAGAGTCAGTACACTTTGTAGCATGTAAGATAGTGCTGTAACTCTGTAATACCTATCATGAGATAGGCAGGTATTTGATTCGCAGTACTGGCATGTGTGGATGAGTGTGTGTCCATATATGTCACGTATGGTGGGGAATACATCCCAAATGTTTTTCACTCTCCTGAACACTGTGGTAGACATCAGTACAGCATGAAGTGTAGAAAGAAAGGCATAGGCAGGTGGTTGAATCTCACACATGTCAAGTGTCTGTATGTGTGTGACATAGGTGTATATCTTTGTGAATGCCACAGTGTGTGTATGTGTATGTATGGCTGTCCGGTCCCTGGAGTGAGGCTGTATTTTACCATAGTGAAATGTTAAGGCCCCCTCCCCCATCCACTCAATGCAATCTAGTATCCCTGTTGATGTCATCAATCTTAGAAGGGCATTCTAACCGCCTGTAAACATGTACACCCTGGGGTGAGGCTTGTTGTTACATAGCCTACTGATGAACCCCCCCCACATTCACTCACTGCAAACTAGTATACCTGTTGATGTCCTCGATCTTAGGCCATTCCGACTACCTGTACATGTGTAATCTCTGTGGCGCGTCTTGTAATTGCGTAGTACTATAATGATGATTTGCACATAGGCAGGGGTTCTCATCCCAACACTGGCAACTGTGTGTGTGTGTGTGTGTGTGTGTGTGTGTGTGTGTGTGTGTGTGTGTGTGTGTGTGCGTGTGTCAGAGTGTGTGTTACTATCTGTGAATCCCTGAGTGTGTGGGTGTGTGACTGTGTCTGTGAATCCCTGAGTGTGTGGGTGTGTCTGTGTTTGCATCCTGTCATGAGAGCAGGTATTACTGCTTCCCAATGAGAAGCCACTTTTTCCACTGGCCTTTACCCTTGTCATCTGCTATACCACTCTTTTACCTCCTCCCCGCTCCAGGTAACTATACCTGTGATGTCACCCACTATGGATGTGACGGCTCTGAACACAGTAGCTTACTACACAGCTATCATGCTCTTGGATCATTAGATCAGTAAACATAATTGAAACTTGGGAGATTAAAACTGTGATGTGGAAGCTACAAAGTGCATGCAGGTATTGTCATACAGACCTGTGAGTAGTCAACATTTACATATGAGACACTAACCGCAAACACTGACATCCCCCAGCACATGCAATTACACCTGAAAGAGGAAGGCAGAACATCAAGATCAACATGCAGTTACTGTTACACATGATATATACTGTCAAGCATACCAAATGCATTCTAAAACTGTAATACATGGTATGTCTGTTGCCTGTCAAACACTACTCAACAATATTAATCTACAATTGTCTTCCTAGTATGATCACCCTGTGCATCAGACCATATGAGCATGTCCCTGCACCGATGGTGTGGATGACAGGGATGCGGCACAGGAATCATCATATGCACAGGGTGATAATATTTGCCAGAGGCCTAGGCTGCACCATTGGATGACATCATGTGTGTGGGTTAGGGCCTTTGATATCATTGGGCATGTGTGGATGTTATGTGTGTGTGTGTTGAGGTGCTCTACATTTGTTTCTGGTGTGTGTGCGTATGAATGCACACAGGTCTGGCATGTGGCTGGCCTACACTGGGGTATTATTGACAGCTGCAGACTGTACCGGACAGGTTTCACAGTTCACGGTGTCCGGCCATGGCCACGTGACCTGCACCTGCCAGATGTTGCACAGACACTACCAGGCAGAGGTCTAGATTGGGTACTGTCTGATGACACATGTCCACTGGAACCGTGTCCCTGTTGGGACTGTCCAGGACCACGTGCACGTGGCCTGCTGTGTCCTGGTGTGGACAGCACAGCACCAGCTGCACTGCTGCTGCTACTACCACTATGGGAGCGGGCATGTGAAGTAGCATGTTCATGTAGACTTTCAACAGGTGATGTAGCTGGCCTACGTCCAGGTGCCTGATGCTTCACTCCCACCAGATGTTCCAGCACAGACATTCCATGCTCAAGGATAGACATGCCACGGTCAAGAACTCCTGCCATGCCACCCAATCATCTATCCAAAACATCTGCAAGATGATGGTGAGCATTTGCAATTGCCTGGATGTTGTCAGTTAAAGAACGGACAGCAGCCCTCTGAAGCCTCAGACCTTCTCTGTTGTGCCATTCAGCACGTGCCTGTGCCTCCATTACAGCTTGAAACATGTGTCTGGTGACACCAGCTGATGTGCTTTGTCTTGCAGGGGCATGTTGGCCAGTGGTCCTCCTATGAGCAGCACTGGGCACATGCCTGTATGGGACATTACCAATCAGTTGACTAGGATCATGGTGTGCAGGCACACCTTCCATAGTCTCCACACTTCCCTGTTCCATGCTACCATCCACCAACTGTCCTTCGTCTATGGCCACTGGTGATGGGGTATGTGTAGGCAGGAGAACTGTGTGCGAGGATGAGGAAGATACAGGATGAATGGCAACCAATAGCACAGATTCAGCCCCTGACAACCCTGCCTGTGCCTCAATCATACTTTTATCATCACTGCTAGAGTCTGTGGGGACACTAACATCAGGTGGACTGCAGGAGTGCAATGCCCTACATCAACACCTGTGAGGGGCAGACAAGAACTGTACATTACAAGTTATATAGCACAGACAAACAGACAGACACACATGCTATGGCACCCATTGGCATGCAACATGCATGTGATATGGCAGATGGCATTCAGCTTAGACAATTATAGTGGTAGTTATCATACATCCCTGAGTTGCACACAACAGCATGCATGTGTTATAGCAGAAGGCATGCACCTTACACAATTATAATAGTAGTTAGCATAAATCCCTGTGTTGCACCATTTGTGTTAGTAGCTTAACCCATACCTGCACCATAATGCATGCACTATGCACCGTTGCACCGCACTGCCATGTTTTGTGCAGCATATCCCACATGTTAACAGGCCATTGCTGACGTTTGTACATCTGCCACTGATGCTTTGTGTTGGCCACTGCCCCTATGTGTGAGAAAGACATGTGCAGAAGGGTATGTTGAGTGAATACTATCACTCTACAGTTACGATGGTCTGCTCATACACATAGAATCACAGGGCTTGTTTTAGTGCATTGACTCCCATTTATACAAAGGTGACGGTGGGCATGCTCGCGCCACGCCAGCAGCGCAGGGGCTGTTTGGGATGCACTATGACTATAACTACACCCGCGATTCCTGGGCATGCTCGCCACTTAGAAACAAAGACTTTGTTTGGATGCACTGACTCCAAATTACACAAAGGTGGCGGTGGGTATGCTCCATACCTCAGTAGCTGCAGGGCTGTTAGGAATGCGCCGATTCTAACCGCTTGGAGGCCACAGTGTGCATGCTCCTTTGCCCATGTACAGAACACATTGTGGATTTCTTCGCCGCTTTGGTTTACGGCTATGTGCATCTTAACTGTCAGTATATATGCATCATACAGGTTTACACCAGACACCTGTATGGCCCGTGAAAATGATATATCTGTGTCTGTGCTTATGTGATACGTATGCATACATGTACATGGCGTGCTGACATATAAATGAAATTATGCACAATCATGCATGTGTGGAAGTGACAGACAATAGGTTAACTGGGACACACAGGTGGATGCTAACTACAGCATGGGTCAAACACATTGCTGCCCTGAAGAGCATACATTGATATCAGGTTGTGGACAGTGGCGTTATATACTTGGAACGTGGCATATGCGGCACAATGTGAGCCCCATTGTCTATTAATTTGCTGAGGTGCGGAGTGTCAGATGACCTCAGGATAATGTTAGTAGTTGTCAGTATTAACAGGACAGCTACACTAAGTATATCTGACATTGGTCATATACAAAGTCTGCTGGTGTCCGTCACGCTAGATGTAGCATTTGATACCAAACACATTACTGCCACTCAGTGATGTCATGAATTGTAGAAGTGGCAACTTCTTGACCAAAACAATGAGCCAATGCCCTGCACCTTAATTGTAGGGTTGTCCAGTGTCTGTCATTCAGGATGTCATGAAGCTGAAAGACAAATAGCTGTCACAGGCACATGCATCCATGATTCAAGAGAGTATGGATAATACCTAGGTCTTATTTACCCATGAGTGGCATTCCAGGGGCAAAAGTCCTAAACACAGAAGTAACACCCACAACTACCTACGGTAGAATTGCATTGAATTAACATGCTAACCAATTGCTAGATGTATGACTTGTAATCCATTTGCTCAATGTAGAACCTATAATGTGGAATACTTACATCTGTGCAGTAGGAACACGCACCCTAGCTGAAGGCTCTGTAGTGCACAATTGCACTACCACTATACAACCCAGATCCAGACATGGGCCATAACGCTGAGTGCGGACCATTCAGGTGGTGGTGTCACATATTCATAACTCACAAAGTAAAGACCACTACTCTGTGCCGTCCTCACAGATGGAGTCAGCTACAGGTGACAGTGACAAAAGCTGCATTCTGGGGTGTATCCTCTTTACATCCACTACCATGTCCTCAGACTACAAACACCCATACATGGTATGGCGTGAAAGTGGACTTTGCCCTAAACTTAACATCAACTGCAAAGTGCCCGTAATATGACACAGTTGCGCAATAATGTTATGCAATGCAATTATATCACTGTTTATAACAAGGTCAGTTGTACATACCAGGGACCTCAATGTTTGTCAGTATTAACACAGTCAGCACATTTGCTGTACACCAGTAAACACAACTACTCTCATGGTTGGATGACCTAAATGTACCTTGCTTTCAGATATGTACATCCCACACTCATACAACATAAATGAAATGCCATGGCTGTTGTTGTCGCTTTCTACATACAGGTGGCTACATTCGTATACATCCAAATGGAAGATAGGTCTATGACTGCTGAATGCTAACAGTACATGGTTTGATGTCTATGTTGACAGAGGTAATATTCCCTTTCTACTGGTCACCCATGACACCTATCATATCATACAAGCAACCCATGTGGCATGTATGTCATTAGACATCATCACCTAATGCAATGTCTACAAACATACCCCAAATCTTCTATAGCCTGTATTGTGGAACTGAGGAAATACAGCTATGCTCTGTATTTCTAATTAGTTACAGGTGATATGTCCATGACATGTACATCCATGTACTTGGCTCCTACATATATCCCATGTCAACAATTGCAAGCCATGCATGCTGTGTGCTGTCCTGAACTTGTTAAAGCTTATTACCACAATGTAGAACGCTGTACCAAATTTGAGATGTTTACAAGCCACAGACCTCATGCTTGAAGATTGTAATGCTAAGCCAAACAGAGCACATTGCTGGCACTCCTCCTGAAATCATGAAGTTATTGTGGTAAATGTCAGGAAGTGCTCACTGATATTATGCATTGCAGTGCCCTGAAAGCTACTATGGAACTGTAAAGTAACAGTTTGGTGGATCATGACATGGAATATTGCTGTGTGTGTGTCTTGATATGTGCTGTTGGCATGAATGTACATGGCTACTCAGTGAAGGGTGGTTTGTGTGTCCACTACCAATACATGAATACAGCATCCATTATGGTGTATTAACAGAAGCTAGGTTTCACACATGGTGTGGGAAGGTGTGGAATGTATCCTCTTGACCTGCTAGTCCACTTACTGATGGAGACTGCATATGTGTACATGTATTGATGTGTGTTTTAGTTTCCATGTGTGTGCAGTGTCTGATGTTTGAAGGTGACTGTTGTCTTAGTACATCATGCTGTTGCAATGCAGCCTGAACATTGCCAACTGTATGATGATATGCTCAAAGAAGTCACAGTAAGCTGTGCTTAGGTATGGACAGATGTTTGGACATGACTACTAAGTAGTGGGGCTACTTTGCAGATGAATGATTACTGAGACTGGCTCACGGGTGTGCTACAGCCATTCTTACAATAACCTGTGTGTAACTGCTAAGCTATGGTTCTGTTAATTGAAGTGGAAAGCACACAATGTAGAATGCAGTAGGGAGTGACACTGAGGCAAACCTCTTGACAGCTGTGGCTGTCCTTCCCCTGTGCATATATCAGCACAGCTGGGAAGGAAGGAATCAATGAGTACACTTTGTAGCATGTAAGATAGTGCTGTAACTCCTATAGCCAATACCTATCATGAGATAGGCAGGTATTTGGTCGCCAGTACTGGCATGTGTGGATGAGTGTGTGTCCATATATGTCACGTATGGTGGGGAATACATCCCCAAAATGTTTTCACTCTTTCACTACAGAACACTGTGGTAGACATCCAGTGCAGCATAGAGTGTAGAAGAAAGGCGCAGGCAGGTGGTTGAATCTCACACATGTCAAGTGTCTGCTATATTATTAGCTGACATAAGGTGTATATCTTTGTAGATGCTGCAGTGTGTGTATGTGTATGTGGCTGTCCGGTCCTGGAGTGAGGCTGTATTTTACCATGAGTGAAATGTTAAGGCCCCTCCCATCCACTCAATGCAATCCTAGTATCCCTGTTGATGTCATCAATCTTAGAAGGGCATTCTAACATGCTGTAAACATGTACACCCTGGGGTGAGGAAGCGTTGTTACACCAGCCTACTGATGAACCCCACATTCCTCACTGCAAACTAGTATACCTGTTGATGTCTCGATCTTAGAGCCATTCCGACTACCTGTACTGTATGTATCTCTGTGGTAGTCTTGAAATTCGTAATACTATAATGATGATTTGCACAGAGGCAGGGTTCTCATCTAACACTGTGGCAACTGTATTGTGTGTGTGTGTGTGTGTGTGTGTGTGTGTGTGTGTGTGTGTGTGTGTGTGTGCGTGTGTCAGAGTGTGTGTGCTATCATGAATCCTGGTGTGGGTGTGTGACTGTGTGCTGGAATCCCTGAGTGTGTGGGTGTGTCTGTGTTGCATTCTGTCATGAGGCAGGTATTACTGCTTCCCAATGAGAAGCCACTTACTAGCTTTGCCCTTGTCATCTACTATACCCTCTTTACCTCCTCCCACGCTCAGGTAGCTTTACCTGTGATGTCACCCACTATGGATGTGAAACCACAGACTGATAACACTACACAGCTATCATGCTCTTGGATCATTAGATCAGTAAGCTTATAGTGAAACTTGGAATTAAAAACTGTGATATGGAAGCTACAAAGTGCATGCAGTATTGTCATACAGACCTGTGAGTAGTCCAACATTTACATATGAGACACTAACCGCAAACACTGAAGCATCCCCAGCACATGCAATTACACCTGAAGGAAGGCAGAACATCAAGATCAGCATGCAGTTACTGTTACACATGATATATACTGTCAAGCATACCAAATGCATTCAAGCTGCAATACATGGTATGTCTGTTGCCATAATAAACACTACTCAACAATATTAATCTACAATTGTCTTCCTAGTACTTGATCACCCTGTGCATCCAGACCATATGAGCATGTCCCTGCACCGATGGTGTGGATGACAGGGAATCGCGGCACAGGAATCATCATATGCACAGGGTGATAATATTTGCCAGAGGGCCTAGGCTGCACCATTGGATGACATCATGTGTGTGGGTTAGGGCACCTGATATCATTAGGCATGTGTGGATGTTATGTGTATTGTGTGTTGAGGTGCTCTACATTTTGTTTCTGGTGTGTGTCGTGTGAATGCACACAGGTCCAACATGTGGCTGGCAGCCTACACTGGGAGTATTATTGACAGCTGCAGACTGTACGGACAGAGTTCACGTTCATGGTGTCGGCCATGGCCCGATGACCTGCACCTGCCAGATGTTGCGCAAAGACTACTACCAGGCAGAGGTCAGGTGGGTACTGTCTGATGACACATGTCCACTGGAACCGTGTCCCTGGCAGGACCATCGGGACCGCGTGCCGCGTGGCCTGCTGTGTCCTGGTGTGGACGGCACAGCACCAGCTGCACTGCTGCTGCTACTACCACTATATATAGGAGCGGGCGTAGTAGCATGTTCATGTAGACTTTCAACAGGTGATGCTGGCTGGCCCTCGTCCAGGTGCCTGATGCTTCACTCCCACCAGATGTTCCAGCACAGACATTCCATGCTCAAGGATAGACATGCCGGTCGAGCTCTGCCATGCCGCCCAATCATCTATCCAAAACATCTGCAAGATGATGGTGAGCATTGCAATTGCCTGGATGTTGTCAGTTAAAGAGGCGGACAGCAGCCCTCTGAAAGCCTCAGACCTTCTCTGTTGTGTGCCATTCCAGCGTGCCTGTGCCTCCATTACAGCTTGAAACATGTGTCACAGGTGACACCAGCTGATGTCTTTGTCTTGCAGGGGCATGTTGGCCAGTGGTCCTCTATGAGCAGCACTGGGCACATATGGAACATTACCAATCAGTTGACTGGGATCATGGTGTGCAGGCACACCTTCCATAGTCTCCACCTTCCTGTTCCATGCCACCATCCACCAGCACCTTCGCCGTCTGGCCGCACTGGTGATGGGGTAATGGCAGGCAGAGAGAACTGTAATGCGAGGATGAGGGAAGATACAGGATGAATGGCAACCAGCGCGCAATTCAGCCCCAACAGCCCTGCCTGTGCCTCAATCATGCTTTATCATCACTGCTAGAGTCTGTGGGGACACTAACATCAGGTGGACTGCAGGAGTGCAATGCCTGCATCAACACCTGTGAGACGAACCAAGAACTGTACACAAGTTATATAAGCACAGACAAACAGACAGACTTACATGCTATGGCACCATTGGCGTACAGCATGCATGTGATATGGCAGAGATGGCATTCAGCAGACAATTATGAGTGGTGGTTGTCGCGTACTGGGTGCACACAACAGCATGCGTAATGATGATGCATAATGACATGCACCGCACACAATTATAATGATAGTTGGCGCCAATCCCTGTGTTGCTGTTTATTGTTAGTAGCTTAATGGCGCCTGCACCATAATGCATGCACTATGCACCGTTACCGCTCTGCATGTTTTGTGCAGCATATCCCTTGTTGGCAAGGCCATTGCTGGCGTTTGTACATCTGCCACTGATGCTGTGGTTTGTACCCTATGTTAATGAAGAACATGTACAGAAGAATTATGTTGAGTGAACATATGTTTGCCTGAGCCCCAGCTTGCATATCTCCTCCAAAGCAGTGCATGTCTGTTCCTTGTTATTTAACCTGCCTGAAGCTGTGTCTACAGACAGTATTATGTGACATTTATTATGGCTGTCCCTACTTTGCTATGGTGCTAGACCAACGCCAGTTAACCGTTAACACCAACCTGATGTGTGGCATATTGACCTTACCATTCACATGTAGTATGACATGTCTTCTGATGACATGTAGAATGACATGCATACGTGTGCGACCACAATAGTGTCCTTTCCAGATATACAGTAGGTAATGGTGTTATCCCCAATGCGGGAAGCGTGTTAGACTAATATGGACCTTCAGCTGGCCGCAATGTTGTCAGTCCACCCTACAAATATGCAATTGACATGCTCCACATTGAGCTGATGTGCATAGCGGCTGCCGGGCATCATGTAGCTTCACTATTGCTATACAGTGTGAAGTTTGAGACACAGTTTATAGCCATGACTGTCGTTCCAGATACAATACATATCTAATGTGGAATGTGACCCACGTCGCACAAAGGTGTATACACACTACACCCTAATGTGGAATGTGGCTACAGGTCACTGTAGAGAATTATACAGATGACACCTGCACCTGCAACATTATTACTACTGATGCCTGGCAGCTATGCCAGACATAGCTAACAGCGTATACATGTTATCTATTATGCCTGCGCACATGAGGAGCAAGCATGACAGTGATATCTGACACCAGCAAGGTGAATGTACTGTATCTGTGGCCTGATGTGGTTGTATGTGTATGTTGCACAACACATGAATGTATTTGGGTACTGTATAGGTGAATGCTTTCATGTCATGACACACTCAAGATGTTCATGATATGTTATGTGATGGTTTGATGTCATGCCTACCACGAAGCGAGTGCTGAGCCTGGATGATGTTTGATGTTTCACATCTGCAATATCACCATTACACAAAGGCCATAGTTGTATTATTATTAGAGCCAGTAACAACAGGTGCGCATGTACATCCTTCTACTATGTGTTCTTCATGTCTCTGGCCATCCTCCATGGCGTAATGTACCTATGCTTTGTCCAATGGTTGTGTTGGGCATCTATTTCATATTTCAGTAGCTGGTGACCCATAGGTATCATATGCTCCACTGAGGACAGGGTTATGCAGACAAGAATTGGTATGTTTGGGATGTGAGATATGTGTTTTGCAGGATAGTTGAGCGGAATGGTGATCAATTCACTAAATGTGATGAATGTCGGAATGGCTTACACCCATGACATTTGTGTGACATTCATAACAAAGGTATAATCCACAGGGTGAATCCTGTGGGCTGGTCATACTCAGCTCCAAAACATTTTAAGAGTGTGTGCACGCATATACTCTCTGTATGGTATATTCCCCACGTAATGGCAATGTACTGATCTATGATGCATGTCCCTACAGTGAACCATACCTCCACCATTGTATTACAGCTGTCCACATCTGGCAATGACGGTTTGTAAGGTATAGTGTAGGTGTTTCATGTAATCTTCAAATTGTTCACTGGTAACCACTGTAATGCGTTGCAGGTCTGGTAGTGTATAGTGCTGGGACCACCACATACATTATATTAATGCGTGTCGTTAGTATTTTCTTCAAATAGCATGCAATTAATATGATGCATTATCAAGCCTGGTAAGTAAGTAACAATCTCACCTGCAACAGGCTGCTATATATGGCTAGAGTGCCACAAATAGGAGTGTCACAGCAGTAAGATCATTATCCACATTTGTATGATAGCTACAGGGTGCAATGTCCATGTTAGCACATAAGCCACTGCAATAGGCTATACTATGGAGTTTGCACATCTATGCATACATAGAGTAGCAGACTATAGCATGTGGCATGTGTGCATACATGCCTTGCATATGATGTTACATTACATATTGTACAGTAACACATAACTATATGAAATATAGTTGTGTTATATGTGCAGTAGTGACTTACCAGGCAACTCCAGACTTGGTAGATGAGAGACACCCACCTCCACAATACCAGCTAAAGCTTGTGGATGGAGGTCTGCAGGTGTCCCCAGGTTGGCCAGTAGCTCCTCAGTACTTGTGAGTGGGGGCTGGGTGAGGGCCCCCCCCACCTATTGTACCTTGTTCCCTGGCGATTGCATTAGCATGCTTTTATTCCCATCTTATGAGGTTGGTGCAGTGTCGGTGCACCTGCTGATAGGTGCAATTGGCCTGCGTCATTTACCCTCCTCGTGGATTCCTCCCACTGGGCATCCGCTGCTGTGCATCCTGTGGCACATGGCGAAAAGTGTTACATGGTTGTCGAGGAGGTATGGGATAGGGACCTATGCTCCAAGTGGGTGTATGGTGGCAGCCTGGCACACGACATACCTGGAAGACATAATGATGGAGACAGGTCACAGTAACTCACAGAGAAGTACAGAAGTACAACTGAACATACATGTGTATCACATTCATTAAGATTACAAATATGTCTTTGCAAATCTACATGACATTAACACCACTGACATGTTTAACTCACACACATTTGACACTTACTGATGATTTTATGTTATCACCATATATGTGTGTGTCAAGTGATGACATTGCTCATACTCCATGTGGATGTTGTCTTGATGTCTTGATGTGGGCATGTCTGTTTTCCTGTACTGATGTCTTTAGCTATCAGCACATGCCTGGATGTGTTCACATTAATGCAATAGACCTTAATGTTGTGTATATGTCACATATATAGTCATACACAGCCTTAAGGGATGTGATCTGTGACCCTACAAACTTGCTCACAGAAAGTTTTACATGTGTTTTGCCATATATATCTACATGGCACTGTACAGCTGTTTAGCATCCTGCCATGTATTACCTGTGTTGCACATGTGAAACACATGGGACAGTGGCTAGCCACGATGAGTATTTTTTCAGGGTTGGATATCCAACTATAGCATATATATGGTCATAGTGAACTAGTAGGCTATATGCCCTGGGCCATTTATGAGCCTAGGCTGAAAGGTTACCTAGCTGTAGCCAACAGACAGGTAAGTTTCAGTGGCTAGTTCAAGCAGTGCCACAGAACTGATCTACAGGGTTACTGATTTAGTTGCCATGTGGTCATCACACCATGTCACAAAGAGGGGCAATGTGCAGCTTCACTGGACAGGGATGCATAGTATTGCAGGAGTATGTAAAGTGTATGGGACAGAGATCTGTCAGGCTTGTTGTGATCCTTGTACTAGAAAGGTGGATGTCCATGAAGTATGTGTTTATTTGAAATCAGGATGTGTAAGTGTAGCATGTCCAACATCTCTGGGTTGGACATGGCTTTATTAAGGGTAGGCATCATGCTAAAAGTGGAGCTAGGGATTGGGAAGGCCAGTGTAGGCCATCTGAACATGGCCAACAACCATTAAAGGAAATATGTGATCTATTATGGGTCACTTGAGTGTTGAGTATGGCTGAACAATGATCTCTATATTCATGATATTCATGGATAGCACCCTGTCATGATTAGGGGTGCCACTTACGACTACCTGACTGGTGTGGTGAAGTAACTATCAAAGGAAAAGACTTCCACTGTAATGCATCCCACATATACACACACGGTTTCCATTATGTTGACTGCTGCCTAGGTGGTAGTTCATGGGTGCAGGGTTTTTAACAAAGGGATGATAATGCACGACCTTGCCAAAGCTGTCGAGATTGTGGCCATATGTCACACACCACGTCCTGACCCTAAAGCCATTGTATGTTGACGCCTTGCACGTGGAGTCAACTATTTGGCCGCCTAGATTCATAGTCATTTTTGCAAATTTCAATAGGCAGATGCCCAGCTTCTTGTGTAGTCTGTGTGGTATAGATAACAAGAGGGGGAAGTCACAGAGGAATTAACCCTGTATTACTGTAGCTGGCACTGGTTTGATGTGTGTGTATTAGTCAGTCATCTTCTGTAGCGTTGGTTCTGCCTGCAGTCCAGTGGCCAACCACTCCTGTGACATAGGAATATACACCTAGGTTACTAAGTGTAGCTGGTACACAGTATGGGTGATGGTGTCCTAAGACCTGGCAAGGTCATGATATGCTGTGTGAATCAACCTTACTGTCATCTACATCTGTACTGAATACATCAAATAAGTTGATCACAGTTCATGGCCTTACAGACCAGACTAAGCAGGGTAATAGTGTACTATTTTCCTTTATCAGTGGTGTCTCCCCCTTTGTGGGGTGTGATAACGGTTGCTGTGCACCATTCTGTGAGTACACAGCCTGACATGAAGCTATGATTGAACACGATGTGTATGTGGAGAGCAAATTGTTCTGACATTTGTGTAGGATACACCCTGGGATGTTGACAGGTCCCACGTAGCAAAGCTGTATATGTGTATGGCTTTAGGAAGTTGCAGCTTGTACCTGCATAGATTGTTATTACAGGGGCTCTGTGAGTGTACATAGGGTGCTATCTGAACATTGCTACTTGTGCAGGGTTTGGCTGTACCTAATACTTCGGCATATGTTTCAGTCTGGCCAGGATGTTTGACCAGCTCAAGGCTGCATGGCTATGCATATAATGTTAGGGGGTTTACAGTGTGCTCACCAGACATCTTTAGTTTGGTGTAAATGTGTATCATACTGTGCTGATAATCAGTAATTGGTAACACTTCCTGGTGTAATTACTTTTCAGCCCTCTGAAACGGGATTAGTTCACACAAACCCTGTAACATCAGCAGCTGTTCCATTGTATAACAGCAACTATTTCACATAGGGCCATGTTAGTGTGTCTGTGTCCAGGGATGTTAAGGTTTCAGCAGATGTCATACAGTGGGTGAATAATTGGTTATGGTATGACAGTATGTATTGTTGTAATTAGTCTGGGTGTGGGGGAGATGTTGGTGGGTCTACATAGCAGATGCAGGTGTGTAGGAACCGCTTTTATACATCTTCTATATGTGTGTGGGGGTTCTTTCCTTATGTGAACACCTATCCCTTAGTGGACTAATACTATGTTAATTGCAGGCTGATTCATTAAGGCACTGTTAAATGCTTCCTGTATAGCATGCAGGTACTGTTAGTCCTTGAATCCTTTCGGCATTACATCGGAATGTAATAAAGTTTTGCTAAATGAAAGCTGTCTGTGTATTTCTGTCATGGATATTTGCAGTCATTGTAGTTGTGTTGGTGACTGTGTCCATAGAACATATTTGTAATAGTGTATTGGCATATACTCTTCATATGTTATGTTCATATTGTTTGGGGGGGGCAGAATGTGTGATTGCTATGGTCCATGTTATACTCAGATTTGAACACTTCAGATGCTGTATACACACATGTAAGTATGTATGTGTATATATATATATATATATATATATATATATATATATATATATATATATATATATATATATATATATATATATATATATATATATATATATATATATATATATATATATATATATATATATATATATATATATATACTATATATGTATATACATATATATATATATATATATATATATATATGTGTATATAGATATAGATATATAATATATATTATCTCATACGTTTATCTGTAGCTCCATAGATGTGCAGATGTTTTTAATCTATCTATATATCTACATATATATATATATATATATATATATATATACATATATATATATATATATATATATATTCAACATGTATCTCTCTATCTCTCTCTGTCTCTCTCTCTCTCTCTAGATATATATATATATATATATATATATATATAGCATACACCTTTCATTGGGTACATGGCGATTTGTCCTATTTCCACACAATCCTCCCTTTTGTGTTTTAACCTGTCTGAATACACAACTAACATAGGTACATCTCAGGTAGCTTAGTGGTAGGTTATTCTGAGGATGGTGTACATGGTTGCGGGTTCTAATCCTGGAAGGGGTTATTATTTTACCTCTCAGAGTAGGCACTGGTAGGGAAAGTGTGAATAACACACATTTAAGCGGTTGTAAGCAGGTTTGCCCATGGACTGCGTGACGTTAAGCAAAGGGTAAACCTATGAAGCGCTTATCCGTTTAACCGTGTATATATATATTTGTAACAACGAAGAAAAAATAAAACCTCAAACCACAAGAAAGTGGAAAGTGAAACTGGGCAGCACGCCAAAAATGCCCAGGTAAGCGTGTTTTATTAGAACGCTACTGTTTAACAGTAGCTTCCTCAAACAGAAAACCAAGAAGAAAGCACTTTTAAAGGCAACAGGTGAGCAATGTGATGTCATATCCTATACAGTTTGTGTTAATAATCAACCCTATAGCAGTTAAAAGGCAGCTTAAAAACATCATAAAACAAGAATATCACTTTATGTTACACGCACAGTAAATGTTAAAATATCTCTTTACTCAAACAAAATATATACCCGCATACAGTTAACCTGTATGTTAATATGTCATAGGTTAAGGTAAAATGTGTTAATTTCCATTCTGCTATTAAGAACACACAGAAGGAGATAAAAAATAAAATTATATTGAATTAAATACCCTAAAAGTTTTGAATCATTATTAATTAAAGGCTCTCAAACAAGCTACTATTCATACAGTTAAAAAAAAGCCAGCAAAAATCAAAAGGCCTTGAAAGAACAATAAAAGGCCAAGTTTGCAAAAATGTGTCCATGAACAACCGAATCAAGGCCTAAGATAACTTTTATATTTTAACAGCAATGTTACACCCTGAGAAGTTGTTATTCCAACTCTTTATTTCAGTAACAGTGATTGAGGCCCCCTTTCATACCCAGGTCAATGCTAAAACAAAAGCTGGCCCAGGATATGCTTGAAACATTAGTTTTGTTTTAGCATAATAATTATGTGCGTAATCTCGGTCAGTTTCAACATAATGTGCAGGGCAACAACAAATGCAATGTAGACCTGGTGTCACAGTTAATCCTGTGTTTAATAATAAACTTTTCACCTTTATGGTAAAGAGTTCCTCACTTTTAATAATCTGCAATTGCACATTCCAAGTGAATGTCCCAGTTTGTTCCAGTTCAGTAACTGTTTCCCAAGTTTGCAAAGATCATAGGTTTTTCTCTTAAGGAACAAAAAGAGGATGTGATCCCCAGAACATCAAGCAAGTGTGTTGTTTGAAATGAACTGCCAGTTTCTTAATATCGAACACTGTATTGGCACGATTGCTGTATGTAATAATGAACCTGGACTTATAGTCACCAACGTTATGAATTTTCAAGTCCACAGGTTCATTTGCCAAAGATAGTCCAAATACAGGACAGTCAATGGCTTATTTATCATGCCTGCAAGTCGTTCCCGCTTATGTCTTGAAGGAGGCTGGTAAAACCCTGAAATTAATTAAGTTGTCTAAAAGCTCACCGGGTATCACTGCTGCTCAAAAACATTTGTCTCAAAGGCTCAGAGGTATTACCAGTAACAAGTTGGCCTTTGACAATTGATCTTTTTTGTTTCCAGGGATGATTGCTGGAAAAATGCAAAAAAGCATTACAATAAGTGTGTTTCCTATAAATGCTAGAAAGGATGCCGATATTACAAGGGTCCTTCACCAGTTTGACATCTAAATAATCAATCTCACTAATGGAGAATTTGTGAGTAAATTTTAGGAAAGCACAGGACTCGTTGATTATTAGAATTAGCCTTAATCCTGTTACTCCTCCTATTATTTTATCTTCGAACTTCTTTACTTTCAACAATTGTCACTACTTACAGAAAAGGGGAATCGCTATGGGATCCCCTTGTGGAGGTAGTGTGGCAAATCTAGTAGTTGCCTATTGGGAAAAGACCGTCCTCTTCAAGAATTCTTTATTTAAAAAAGCTACTAAACTTTATACACGCTTTTTAGATGACGTGTTTGTCCTCTTTCAAGGCAATCTTGACACTGCTACTAGGTTGGTTGATGACATGAACGAGTCCTGTGCTTTCCTAAAATTTACTCACAAATTCTCCATTAGTGAGATTGATTATTTAGATGTCAAACTGGTGAAGGACCCTTGTAATATCGGCATCCTTTCTAGCATTTATAGGAAACACACTTATTGTAATGCTTTTTTGCATTTTTCCAGCAATCATCCCTGGAAACAAAAAAGATCAATTGTCAAAGGCCAACTTGTTAGAGCTACACGTATGTGTAATACCTCTGAGGCCTTTGAACATGAGTGTTTTACCCTTAGGAATATGTTTTTGAATAGGGGATACCCGGGTGAGCTTTTAGACAACTTAATTAATGAAGTTTCTATGAAAAGAGCTTCAGGGTTTTACCAGCCACTCCTTCAAGACATAAGCCGGAACGACTTGCAGGTTACTGACATGATAAATACAGCCATTGACTGTCCTGTATTTGGACCTATCTTTTGTAACTTAAATGAACCTGTGGACTTGAAAATTCATAACATTGGTGACTATAAGTCCAGGTTCATTATTACATACAGCAATCATGCCAATACAGTGTGTTCGATTATTAAGAAAAACTGGCAGTTCATTTCAAACAACACACACTTGCTTGATGTTCTGGGATCACATCCTCTTTTTGTCTTTAAGAGGGGAAAAAACCTTAAGGATCTTTTGCAAACTTGGGAAACAGTTAATACTGGAACCAGACAAACTGGGACATTCACTTGTGGAATGTGCAATTGGTGCAGATTATTAAAAGTAGGGAACTCTTTTACCATAAAAGGTGAAAAGTTTATTATTAAACACAGGATTAACTGTGACACCAGGTCTATTGTCTACATTGCATTTTGTAATTGTTGCCCTGCATTTTATGTTGGTAAAACTGACCGGAGATTACGGGACAGAGTTTACCAACATAATTATGCTATAAAAAACAAAAAACTGGATAATGCTCTTTCCAAGCATATCCTTGATAACCCTGGGCACAGCTTTTGTTTTATGGGCATTGACCTGGTGAAACTTGGTATAAGAGGGGGGCCTCAATCACTGTTACTGGAAATAAAAGAGTTGGAATGGCAACTTCTTCTTAATGCATTCTCCCCCCCAGGTTTAAATGAAGCGTGTAACATTGCTGTTATTTTAAAATATAAAAGTTATCTTAGGCCTTGATTTTTTGGTTGTTCATACACATTTTCTTTGGACAACTTAGGCTACATTTTACTGTTCTTTCAAGGCCTTTTTTGATTTTTTGGTATCAAAAACGGGGTGCTTCTTTTTTAACTGTATGAATAGTAGCTTGTTTAAGGAGCCAGTTTTGAATTAAGAATAATGATTCAAAACTTCTTAGGGTATTTAATTCAATATAATTTTATTTTATATCTCCTTCTGTGTTGTTCTTAATAGCGCAGAATGGAATTTATTAACACATTTTAATTTACCTTAACAACCTATGACATATTAACATACAGGCTAACTGTATGGGTTGCGTGTATATATTTTGTTTGAGTAAAGAGATATTTTAGCATTTACTGTGCATTGTAACATAAAGTGATATTCTTGTTTTATGATGTTTTTAAGTTGGAATACCTGTGTGCTTGCTTTTTAATAGGGTTGATTGGTGTAGCTTTAAACTGTATAGGATATGACATCACATTGCTCACCTGTTGCCTTTAAAAAGTGCTTTGGCGCTCTTGGTTTTTTGTCTGAGGAAGCTACTGTTAAACAGTAGCGAAAACGTTTCTAATAAAACACGTTTACCTGCATTTTTTTTGGCGTTCTGTTGCTCACTTTCCGCTTTCTTGTGGTTTGAGTGTATATATATATTTAGTTATATCTATGTGCAGACATCACTGATATATATATATATATATATATATATATATATATATATATATATATATATATATATATATATATATATATATGGTATTAATTTGTAACGGTTATACATATGTAGACTTGTATATGTTGATTCACAAACTACAGCACATTACAATGTACTGTACATATGTATACAAAGTGACTGTCCCATTTGTGATCAGTACTATGCAATGCCTATAGTATAAGGTGTAGTCTAAAGACGATGAAACATGTATACACCTCAGATGGCTTTGTGGTAAGTCCCATGACTATAGTGTGCATGGTCCGGGGTTCAACACCTGCAATGCTTTAAAAATGTTTGTTACTCCAGAATAAGGCTCATTTAAGCAGTTGTAAGCATGTTTAAAAGTGTGTGACATTAAAGCAACAGTTAAACAAACTTTAAAACGTATAACCTGTGCGTGCAAACATGGCCACAACTGCTAACTACTCAGGATATATACATTTCAATGAAGTAATATCTCACTGTATGCTTACATAACATTACATTGTCTGTTGACTTTACTCTCCAGCACACATGGGTTTATATGGGTGTTTCAAATATTTATTATACTGACGAATACTACCTATATATGCAAGCTGTGGTTAAGGTATACTTTTTAACATGATAAACATTCCTGACTTTATTGGGATTTGAACCTCGAATGCATAAATAATATGCAAATGTTGTAACCACTACACTATTGACATTAACGTTGCTTCCGTCTATTTCCTATTTAGATGATTTCTATGTGTAAGCTAGGCTAAGCAAAGGGCGGAGGCACCCAAACCCACTGAGCTTCACTTACTCTTGAAATAAAAACATATAACAAATGAAATGAGAGACTATAAATTACATTCCTAACTACATTAGGCATAGCCCCTCACTGAATGGGTAACAGAATATACACCCCTGGGATCATGTGTTCCAGAACCATACAGCCAGGGGGTGGGGGAGCCCCTCCAGTATTATAGCTGCAAAACCTGTTGGGGAAATTGAATGGTGTCCATGTTACACGTTAACATGCCCTCCTTAGATCACTAAGTGCCCCTATCACCCTCCACCACCCCAGTCTTCAACAGCTTTGGGCAACTCTGCCAGGAATCACTTCATTGGCTATGCTTGACAGAGGCTCAGTTATTTCATCAATGGTGCGGAGAAAGCCAACACACTTTAGCTATGCTTCTAATTGCCCTTGGGCAGATAGCCTACTACCTCTCTGTGAACCTCTAAAGTGCAGGCCATCACAGCCATAATATGTGAATAAACAGAGCTTTCAGATCACAATATACAGTGAAAAATCACCATGTAGTCAGAAAACAGTTAAGTACAGCAAGAACATACAGAATACTGATACTTAATCACTCCAAAAGCCTATCTTGGAAGCTAGAAGACTTGTATAAGTTTAAGGCTTTCTATTGCTTACCAGTAGGTTACCTACAGGAAAGATGAGAAACAAGCACAGATGGGAAACATGCATGCAACAATAACATACCGGCTTATGTGTCAGCCTTAGGCTTTGGAATACTGGCTAAGGCTATGGGCGGCCCATGGTGCCTTTTTTAGGAAAATCTCAAAGGTGAATCCCACCTCCGTAAACAGCACAATAGCAGAATCAATGAGGGTTATGCTACTCACTGCCAGGGGTTGTGATCACAACATGCACTCACTCACAGCACTCCTCAATATGGACAACGTCAACATCTGTGCAGTAACTGAGACCTGTTTTAAGGCTCCTGAGAGCACACCAGCACTACCAGACTACAACCCATACCACACATTTCGGCACAGAACATGGACTGACAAAGACATGGAGGGGGTGTATCCATATTCATCAGGGATACCTACACCTCCAGGTTAGTGGGGCAGCATGATACCTCTGAAATCATCCATGTGCAGCTAACATCAGCCACAACTGCAATGCAAACTGTGGCCTGCTACAGATCACCCTCCATGACCCAGGACCACCACTCCACCTATCTGAAGACAGTTGAAAACATGACACTCCTACCGCACACCCTGGTATTGGTCGATGTCAACTACCCTACCATTAACTGGGAAACTTACTCAAGTACTCACTTCCAGGCCCAGCACTTCCTGGAATTTATCACCTAATAGGCCCTGTATCAGATGGGAAACTCCCTAATGAGGGGTGGAAACATACTAGAAGTGGTAATCACCAACATGGGCGACAGGTGCACCACAGCAGAGGTAAACCGGTCACTGGTTAGATTTGACCATGAACTATTCACTGTTTCCACACCCAACCATCTCCCCATCCCAAGGAAACCACAGTGTATACCTTTCCTACACCTAAATTCACACTACTAGATTCAGGGGTGGGGGGGTTCACAGCCCCCATGCTAAGGGAAAACACTGCTCAAGATACAGACAGATTTAGAAATGCACTCTATAAGCACCTACAAGGATGTATGGATCATGCCATCACTGGTAGACCAAGACTCACTCCTCCTAGACAAGGACACCAGTCTGGTGGACCCCTGCAATAAACAGGCTATACAACAGAAGTAGGACAGTAGCCCAGAAAAAAAGCAAATCCCAAGAAGAGCAGACATCCATGACAAGTATTAGTAAGAAACATAGGTCCATCATGAAATCATCCAAGGCTAACATCAACAGGAAAATAGGCAAGGATTCAAAAGACAACCACAGAGCCCTCTTTGGCTATGTCAAGGATCTAAGTGGTAACACACAGATTTGCACTGTGCTGGTGCAATATAGCATGAAATATACTGTCCCTATTGATATCGCCAACATCCTTGCAGATACATTCAGGGCAAACTTCACCCCCTAAGAGCCCACAACAATACCCGAAAAGTACAGTATCCCAGACATCAGAGACACACAGGTGGAAATGGCCCTCTCTAACAGCAAAACACAGCATCAATGGAGGCAGATGGTGTTCCTGACTGCATCTTACAAACACTACAAGACAAACTGACCTCCTACCTAATTAAGCTTTTCAACCTCAGCCTCTCCACAGGCTACATGCCCATACAATGACGCGTGGCAATGGTTATTCTGCTCCACCAAGGTGGAAACACAACTGACCATGGTAACTACCACCCCATAAGCCTGACTAGCTGGGTCTGCAAAGCTATGGAGCACATCCTTATGGCACTCATTAACAAAAACATTGGTAACCTCCAAACAATTGACCCAACCCAGGTCAGCTTGGTTGAGTGCAGTTCATGCCTACTGAACCTGTTTGACGTCTTACAGACAGTCACCAAGACATTAGATGAGGGGAGAGGTGGTTCACACATACTACCTGGACCTCGCCATGGCTTTTGACACCATTCCCCACGCAGGTATTATTGACAAACTCACCAGCCTGTACATACACCCATACATCACAGGATGGGTTGCCAACGGGCTTAGACATAGAACCCACATGGTACGACTAGCGGTCTCCATGTCCAGCTCTTAACCAGTCATGACTGGTGTCCCACAGGACTCAGTCCTGGGACTCCTATTGTTTGGCATATACTTCTAAGAGGTACAGGCAAACACAGGTGGACTAAGGCAGACCATGTTTGGCAATGACTGCAAACTGGGAGCCATATTTGACAGTCCAGCTGACACAGACATCCTTCAAGGGGCCTCACAGAGACCGACACAGGGTGTCAAAGTCATGGCCTCCAGCTAAGTGCCACAAACTGCATGGTCATTCCATTGTGGAATATTAAGCACCCACATATTAACACATAACTGACAGCCACTTTAATACAGATGAGGTAATATGGTATCTGGGGACTAAGGTAGATAGTGATCTCTCCTTTGACAATCATATCTCCAAAGTAGTTAGGACATCCTTCTATGTAGGCCATCTGATTACTAAAGGGTTCACATCTAGACATACTGAGGTTAAAGTGCCCCTTTACTCATCACTCATCAGTCCCATCATAGAGTATAATAACCCATTTGGGATGTACCTCAGAAGACACTTCCAATAGCTGGAAGGTCCACGAATGTACCTCGCCAAGAGGATTACTGGCCTCAGACATATGTCCTATGCAGCCAGACTGAATAAACTCCTGCTTTACTCAGTGGCATCTTGTTTACTCAGAGATAATCTCTGCTGGCCAACCAAGACATGTTGAACTCAGGCTTAATGAATATGCTCCACCTATGGGAATCCATGTCACAGTGAGCCACACGCTGTAGTGAGCTGAACCTTGCCACAACAATAACTGGAAGATGCTGGAGGGATGAATTCCTGTCACAGAAACTCCCCATACTTTGGAACAACTTCCCTAATTACATTATACAGAGCCCCTCACTAACACTCTTCAATAGAAACCTTGAAGAGTGGATGGTGAACAGTAGATACACCCCAGGGATCCTGCCATTGGCTTTGCTCCACAGAGGGACAGTTAATGAATCAATGGGGTGGCAAAAGCTGACACCTTTTGGCTAGGCTTATGAATGCCCTCAGGCAGTTAGCCAAGTACCTAACTATGAACCTATACATACAGTATCAGCACATGCTGATAGCTTAATTTACTGTTCAGGTGTTGACTTACCTTGTGCCAATAGCAGTTGTGGTTGCAATAGTTGAGAGCTGCCTATGTTGGATGCACACAGAAGACTGCCTATACATGACAATTTACAGGTAGTCTTGTGTGTGTGCCATCCATTTTTACTGTGTGTGCTGGTGGAAAAAAGTGTCAGTCCCTAGGTGCCTACACTGTCAGTGTGTGTGCTATACGCTCCCTCCTTGGCAAGGCATGGGCATACTGGGCACACCTCCATCTGCCTACTGGGGCTGGCTCTGGGTGTTCGTGGTCTGAGTACCTCTGTGCCTGTGGGGCCCTTGGCAAAGGTGGTGGGCTGTGAGGGCCTTCACCATTCTGTCCCTGCTGCAGCTGTTTCCACAGGATCATATTGTGTAGCATGGCACATATTATGAAGATGTGGGCACACGTGCCTGGAGAGTACTGCAAGGCTCCACCAGATATGTCCAAGCAACAGAACCATGATTTAAGCATCCCACACACATGCTCTATGATTCTGGTTTGTGCGTGTGCCTCATTATGGTGTTCCTGCATGGGTTTGTGTGCATTTCTGATGGGAGACATCATCCACGGTTCCAGTGTATAGCCAGCATCCCCCACCAGGTGGCCATATGGGATGTCCCCCCTGGCAAATACTTGATACAGCTGTGAGGCATGCCAGATTTGAGAGCCGTGATAGCTTCCAGGGCTGCCAGTACACACATCCATAATAATGCCCTGGGCATTGCACACAACCTGACAGTTGATGGAGGGGTATCCCTTGTGGTTTATTTAGTGCCTACCCTGTTCACAGGGTGGTGACTTGATGTGTATGTGCATGCAGTCTATTGCACCCAGTACCTCCGGGTATTCTGCCACATGGTGGAAGAGACGCATATTGCTGGCCAACCCATCCTGCATTTCTGGAAAGTATATGTGCTCATTGGCATGTGGTAACATGGCATCCAGGAACTGGTGAAGTACCCTGGATGCTGATGCCTGTGAGACCCCCATGATATCCCCAGTTGGCCTTTGAAAGGTACCTGTAGCTAGTATTCTCAGGCTTAAACATACCTTCGTATCCACTGGGATGGGTTCCCTTCTATTTTTTCTGGCTCTGAGGTGTGGCCAGCAATGCTCCACAAGTTGCTGTAGGGTATCCCTGTCCACCCTGTAATGCACTACTATCTCCAGATCATGTAGCCCTTGGTAGGTTACCCTGGGTCTGAACACTCTTCTCCTCCTCTGGTGCCTGAGGTGGTTGTGTGCATAATCCTCCACACCACCTTCAGTCTCCAACACATGCTGGTGGATCAAAGCTATAGCAGCGCCTAACATGTACATACTAAAAGTTCCCCATCTGTATACACCAATGGTGCAGAGTGTATGGGAATACACAAGTGTGTGTGAGGTGCTTTCACACTTTATACTATTTTGCTATGGATGCTGCTGATGTCATTGGGTGTGTATCAGCAATTCCAGCTGCAGGGTATCTTAATTATGGGTTTTACAGTGAGTACTGCAAGTGTGGGGCCTTTACTGAGGAGTTATGCTTGCCAGCCTTGATTCATTTGTTACCCTTTAATTCCCTTTTAAACCTGGATCCCCTCCCATTATCAGGCATGCATCCACCTGCCGTCTTTCTTGTTTTGTACTTTCCCTACCCAGTCATGTGTTGCAAAATGTGTCTTGTGGCTGATATACTCAAATCTGCTTTGTTCTGCTGTGACACTTTACTGTTTTCTTTGCAGTACAGCCCCTCCCCTTTCCTGTTCTGCAGGTAGCTGCTTGCAGCCTTTTTAGCTGTTGTCAATGGCCCACTGTAGGTTCCTAGGTGTTAATTAGTCATTTGTACTCCAATTTCCCTGCTGCAGCATTTTCACATTTCTTTCCTATATCTTTCCTGTTTCAGCTCCAGTGCACGCCGTGCAAACCCATTTACTGGGTTTAAGTGCGTTTTCATCTCTGTTCACATGCATACTCAGTTACCTTGTGTACTCTCAGCTAACTAAAGCTATAGCCAGTTCAACACACCCCTATACTGCAGCTTTGCTTAACTACGGGCAAACCGGTTTAGCAATGCTCCAATGTGCTTACAGCAAAGGTGACACACCCCTCTCTTAATGTCATCTTTATCTCAAGGGCACACCTCGGTGTTATAATGCTACACTTTGAGGTGCATCCTTACACCAGCGGGGAATCTGTGATTCACTATTACTCCTCTCATTTGCATGGCATTGCCTACTAATTCCTAGCTACCGTGCATAACACTGTCACAGCCCCTTAGCAACTCTTGTGCCACGGTGTGGTGTAGCATGACTGCCATTGACTATTATGGGGAAATCATGATATGTGTTACATTGCAGTTTTATTCTATATTTTTCTATTTTCCTTGCAATCCCGTTTGTGTGCCGCTGCCCTGCACTTCCACTTTGCGATAGTGCAAATATAAATATTAAATGTAAATTTTATATTTTGTACATGTTATTTTATGCCAATGGCTATATATTTAGCATATATTAACAATATAATACATGTGTTTGGTCGGCTGTCATGGCTCCAATTTTCCGTTTGCAAAAATGTAAACCGTTTTTTACGGTTTACATTTCTACATGCTTACACTACGACTGCACCACTTCCTGGATCGCTACATACCTTTATTTGCATGCTACACTGCTGCACATGGGGTAATTAGCATACAGGACAGGGCCCAGGAACTGTGCGGGCATAGCGTATGCAGGTAGTGCACGTGGGAGCAGCTCATACCTGGATTGCTCACCGGACACATTTGGTGTTGGAACGCCGATGCTAAGCCTGCACCTGGAGCAAGTTTCATGAATCCCGGGGTTAATTTAAATTTACTGCAAAAAATATATACATGTGTGTGTGTGTGTGTGTGTGTGTGTGTGTGTGTGTGTATGTGTGTGTGTGTGTGTGTGTGTGTGTGTGTGTGTGTGTGTGTGTGTGTGTGTGTGTGTGTGTGTGTGTGTGTGTGTGTGTGTGTGTGTGTGTTAGATTTCCTTGAATGTTCAAAGAGGCAAAATAATTTCTGGACCTCAGCTTCACCAGCTTGCAAAGGGAGAACAGAAAATAATGCTGTATTGCTGAAAAAAAGGAAAAATAAGTCTGTTTGCAGTTCTGCAGCTGTTCATCCATGGGATTGCCTTCACAACAGAGATTTCCAGTGTGCTGCAATAGCATAGGTTCATAGGTTCATAGGTAGGTACTAGGCTATCTGCCCGAGGGCATTTATAAGCCTAGCCAGAGTGTGTTGGCTTTCGCCACCCCATTGATTAATTAACTGATCCTCTGTCAAGCAGAGCCAATGAAGTGATCCCAGGGGTGTATTTTCTGTTACCCATCCACTCGTCAATGTTTCTCTTGAAGAGTGTTAGTGAGAGGCTCTGTCTGATGTAATTTGGAATTTTGTTCCAAAGTATGGGGAGTCTCTGTGAAAGGAATCTATCCCTCTAGCATGTTCTCTTTATTGTTGTGGCAAGGTTTAGTTCACTAGAGCGCATGGCTTGCAGTGACTTGGATTTCTTTAGGTGGAGCATGTCCATCAATTCTGAGTTAGACATGGCTTTGCAAGTCAGGCAGAGATCACCTCTGAGTAAGCGATATGCCACTGAGTACAGCCGGAGATTTTTCAGTCGAGCTGTATAGGACATATGTTTGAGGCCAGTAATCCTCTTGGTGAGGTATTTTTGTGGTATTTCTAGCTGTTGGAAGTGTCTTATGAGGTACATCCCAAATGGGGCATTGAACTCTATGATGGGTCTAATGAGTGATGAGTAGAGAGGCACTATAACCTCTTCATTTCTAGATGTGAACTCTTTAGTAATTAGATGGGCCACATAGAAGGATTTCCTAACTACTTTGGCAATATGATTGTCAAAGGAGAGATTACTATTTACCTGGATCCCCAGATCTCTTATTACCTCTTCTGTATTAAGGGGGCTGCCAACTATGTAATAATTTGTGGGTGTTTTGTTTTTCCCAAATGGGATGACTATGCATTTTTTGGAATTTAGCTTGAGGCCATGACTTTGACACCAGGTGTTCGTTTCAGTAAGGCCCTTTTGGAGGATGTCCGTGTCAGCCGGAGAGTCAGTTATGGCTCCCAGTTTGCAGTAATCGGTGAACTTGGTTAGCCGTAGTCCTCCTGTGTTTGCCTGGACTTCTTAGAAGTATATGCTGAACAGTAGGGGTCCCAGGACTGAGCCTTGTGGGACACCACTTGTGCCTGGTTTACAGTCGGACCTGGAGCCTGCTATTCTTACTGTGTGAGTTCTGTCTGTAAGCCAGTTGGCAACCGATCTCGTGACGTAGGGGTTTATGTTCAGGCTGGTGAGTTTTTCTGTAATACCCGAGTGGAGAATGGTGTCGAAAGCCTTGGCGAGGTCAAGGTAGGCTGTGTGAACCACCTTTCCCTCATCTATGGTCTTGGTGACTGTCTTGAAGAAGTCAACCATGTTTAGTAGGCATGATCTGCCCTTAACAAAGCCAAACTGGGTCGGGTCAAGTGTTTGGAGGTTCCCAATGTCTTTGTTAATGAGTTCCATGATGATGCGCTCCATAGCCTTGCAGACCAGGCTAGTCAGGATTATGGGGCGATAGTTACCAGGGTCAGTTATGGCACCTCCTTTATGGAGAGGAATAACTGTTGCTGTGCACCATTCTATGGGCATGTAGCTTGTGGAGAGGCTGAGGTTGAAAAGCTTGTTTAGGTGGGGGGTTAGTTCGTTCTGTAGTTCGTGCAAGACGCAGCCTGGGACACCATCTGGTCCCACTAATGCTGTGTTTTTGGCTTTTGAAAGGGCTGTTTTCACCTGTGCGTCTGTGATTTTTGGGACACTACACTTTTCCGGTATTGTTGTAGGCCCTTTCTGAGGTGAGAGGGGGTGAAGTTTGCACTGAATCTATCCGCCAGGATGTTGGCAATATCACTTGGTTCAGTATATTTTGTGCTATTTTGCACTAGTTCAGTGCATATCTGCGAGTTGCCACTTTGATTCTTAACATAGCTAAAGAAGGCTTTGTGGTTATCTTTTGAATCCTTGGCTATTTTTCTTTCAAAGTTAGCCTCGGATGATTTCATGAGGGACCTTAGTTTCTTACTGATACTGATCAGGGATGTCTTTCCTTCTTAGGATTTGCTTTTTTTCTGAACTAGTTTCCTCCTTCTATTGTATAGCCTGTTTATTGCAGGTGTCCACCAAACTGGTTTCCTTCTCTTAGAGGAGTGAGTCTTGGTTTGCTAGGGATGGCATGATCCATGCATCCTTGTAGGTGCTTATAGAGTGCATTTGTAAAGGTTTCTGCATCTTGGGCAGCATTATCCTTTAGCGTGGGGGCTGTGAAACTTACCACCTCTGTCTTAAATAAGGTGAAGTTTGCTTTAGAAAGGTTTTTTACTGTGGTTTCCTTAGTTGGGGGTGGTGGTGGGGTGTGGACATCCAGAGTGATTAGTTTATGGTCTGATCTAACCAGTGACAGGTTGATCTCCGGTGTGGAATACCTGTCGCCCATGTTGGTGATGACCAGGTCCAATATGTTTTCACCTCTGGTAGGGGAGTTTACCAGCTGATCCAGGGCATTTGAGTTGATGAATTCCAGGAAGCGCTGGGCCTGGGAATTTGTACTCAAGTAGTTTTCCCAGTGAATGGTAGGGTAATTGAAATTGCCCAATATCAGGGTGTTCGGTAGGACCTTCATGTTTTCCAGTGTCTCCAGAAAGGTGGAGTGGTGGTCCTGGGTCATGGAGCATGGTCTGTAGCAGGCCACAATTTGCATTGCAGATTTGCCCGATGTTAGTTGCACATGGATGATTTCAGAGGGATCATGCTGCACCACTAACCTGGAGGTGTAGGTATCCTTGATGAATATGGATACACTCCCTCTTTTGTGTTTCGGTCCATGTTCTGTGCCTGAAACATGTGGTATGAGTTGTAGCCTGGTAGTGCTGGGGTGCTCTCTGGAGCCCTGAACCAGGTTTCAGTTACTGCACAGATGTCAGCGTTCTCCATACTGAGGAGTGCTTCGAGCACGTGCATTTTGAGATTTAAACTCCTGGCGTTGAGTAGCATAACCCTCAGTTTTTTGTTAGCTGTGCTGGTTACGGATGTGGGTTTGACTTTTGAGCCTTGCCTAAAAAAGGCACTATGGGGGCAGCAAGAGCCTTGGCCAGTATTTGAAAGCCTAGGAGTGACAGGTGCAAGCCGTCTCTTGTGAAGCAACACGGCTTGTCGAGCATGTTATCCCAGGCTGACAGACAATGGATCCCCTTTGAATGACACCAGAAGCTTAGCTAATTGTTGAAATTGATCATTTTTTCTTTATACCGAGGTATCATTCTTGGTTAGGGCAGGATGCTACTCAGAGTCAGGGTCATACCAGCCTGGGCTGCAAGATCAGAGAGTTCTTCCATGTCTCTTTTAATGTAGTCCAGGGAGGTACGTCTCAGGTCATTCACACCAACATGAACAATGACAGAGTCATATTTGTACTTGTTATGGAGTGACCTGAATGCTTGTGTTATGTGGCGGATTATGGCTCTCGACAGGCAGCTAACAGTAACCTTCTGCTTGTCAAGCCTAGTGAGTGGCATGTCAGTGTGCCTGACTAAAGAGTCACCTATTACTAGTGTACAGTTTCTTCTTTGCTCTAAAAGCAGGTTAGCTCCCATGTTCATACAAAGTATCTTTCAGGTTCTGAATTCCATCTGTAAGACTGGCTTTCAGGCCTGTTCCTACTTCCCATCTCAGCCTTCCTGGATACTCCTTATAACTCTCCATGTTGAGTTGTTCCCCATTTGTTGTTGTGGTGATCCATGTTGAGTTGTTCCCCATTTGTTGTTGTGGTGATCCTGCCACTTCTCTCCTGCATTTTACACCCTTTGCATCTAGTAGTCTAATAGTCAAGTCACACAACCTTTTATATATATATATATATATATATATATATATATATATATATATATATATATATATATATATATATATACTGAGAGAGAGATGTGTATATATATATATGTGTGTGTGTGTGTGTGTGTGTGTGTGTGTGTGTGTGTATATATATATATATATATATATATATATATATATATATATATATATATATATATATATATATATATATATATATATATATATATACACACATACAGACATATATACATACAGATATATATATATGTGTGTGTGTGTGTGTGTGTGTGTGTGTGTGTGTGTGTATATATATATATATATATATATATATATATATATCTATATATATATATATATATATGTATCTCTGTCTATACATAAATATATATCTATCAATATGTATATATGTGCGACATCCCCACACTGGGCCTATCAAGGAGCCTAAATCCTCATGACTGACAAAGGACGTTCACTTGGAATACAAATGTATAATCTCAGTATTTCCAGATGCAGACTTTTTTGATTTCTCCAAATATTTTGGGTTTGTAATACCATGAGGGGAATGGGTCCCATTCCTAAGTCAATGAATGATTAAAATTCATGAGATTATTATTATTTTCATCTTTAATGTCAGCTAGGAGTGCTCTTTTCAGCACCCACAGTGTGCCCAGTAATGTTACATGTATCACTAGAATATCTAAATACAATAGTAGATTATTTTTTATAAGACCCATTGCTCCTACTACTATTGTAACTGTCTAGGTATCTTTCTTCCACATTGCTGTTTTTTTCTGCCTGCAAATCCTGATATTTTCTGACTTTGTGTTTCTCTGTACACAAGACCATGTAGTCACTGAGTGTAGTGATTTCAATGATCAATGCTTTTTTTCATGGACCACTATACTGGTTTTCTCACATTTATCTTTTGAACTGTTGGTAATCGGTGATCCCATGTGATGTAGGCTTAATCATTTTCTGTGATGCTTTGTGGGTCATGTTTCCAGTGTTTTTCAGCTACTTCAGTATTATAATGTTTACCCAATCTCCAGTGTAACGGTCTTGCCACATTATTATGCCTTTCAATATACAGTCCTTCTGCCATTAGTATGTCACAACCAGCAACAAGGTGTGCAACTGCTTCCAATTCTGTTTTACATAACCTGCATTTGTCTGTTTCTCCCACGTGTTCAGTGGACTTTGTAAACCAACATGTATGTAGTCCACTGTCTTCGATTGCCAATATTAATCTTTCATCTTTTGGTTTGAATTTGCCTCTCCTACAGCCATTCCTGCATTTAATCCAGATCAACATGAGGTTCTTCCAGGTGTTTTCGTTACTTGCAACTATATTTATGCATTTTCCACATTTTTGCCTTCCTATTTGATCCTTCACCTTATAGTCTTTCT